>NC_080791.1:0-346666 GCF_028018385.1 Neofelis nebulosa
TTAGATTTCATCTTAGAGTCAGGCAGAGTCTGCCTATCCCAACGGCTGCCCTGTCCCAGGTCCCTGAGCCCCCTGACATGTTCTGCCAGCTCACATGCCCATCTTCACAGAGTCAGCAGCCTTGCAAGCCTCTAGAGTGAAGCTTGTCCTGACTCCTATGGAGACACCATGCAGGAGAGAAACCTCACCCAGAAAACCTTCCTAAGGCTTTGTTTCCAACTGGCAACCATCAGTCCCCTCCTTTCACTCCCGCTGCCTGAGGGGGTGAGGGTTTTCCCAACCATCTAGGCCCCCAGATGTGTCCAGAAGGTGGGCATACTGGCCATCCCTGGCCTTCTGGTCAGGGAGTCCTGATTTCTCCCTCTCTGCCTTGTGTGGGTGTAGAGTCAAATCAAGCAAGTTGCCATGACCCTCCCAAGGGCCTGTTCCTGTCCCCTGGGCTCTCCTTACAGCTGCCCTACTCCAGTTGTCTGTGTGGTCTGTTAGCTCCTTCAGACCCAGTCTTGGGGTGCCTTTCTTCAGCCCTGTGGATTTGGGCTTATCCACAACCAGGCTATAGCTTCCAGGCTATAAGGACACCACCCACCGAAACTCATTCCAAGCTGGCTGCTTTTAACTGGCTACTGTCACTCACCCTTCAGACAGGCTGCACGATGCGTTCCTGGCCTTCTCCAGAACTCAAGGTCCCCAGGTGTTGCTTTTGGCTGGAGTCCAGTGGGCAGGCCCCGATCTGGCAGGGCAAATCCAAGTCCTCCGGGTCTGCCCTAAGGGAGACCAACAGGCCCAATGGTGCAGGTTCAGTCTTCAATGAAGCCTGCCCAATGGTGCAGGTTCAGGCTGCCATGAACCCCCCAACAGTTCCCACTGTCCCCACCCCCAGCCTGGCTGGACATTGTCCTGTTCTGGGTCCTGGCTCCCCTGACCTGCTCCACCTGCCCTCACACGGTCAGCACGCTGGTGGCTGGCCCCAGGCTGCCAGGCGTATTCTAAGCCTGTGAACATCTGACCTGACCCATCCACCTGCACAGCATCCAGGGTGCAGAGGCCACACTCTGAATGGCCTTCTGGGCTTCCTTTGATACTAAGGACTGTTGATCCCTTTGGGGACTAGCACCTTCTGTGGGGTCTGAGGCTTCTTCAGCAGTCAAGGCCTCCAGGTATCTCTTCTCAGAGGGGACCTCCCTACCTCCCATGGGGCCATGCCAAGGTCCTCCAGTTCTTCCAGGTCTGCCTTCAGGAAAGACATGCACATTTGTGGAGTTGGAAGCTGAAGTTGGAGGCAGAAGCCAACGGCTCCCAGTTTCCTCCTTCTGTGGCCTGACATCTCCCTACAGCTGCCTCCTTGCAGGTTCCTGGGTCTACTGGCTTGCAGGGCCTGCAAGCTCACTCTGACCCTGTCAGGGAGCCTTGAGGAGCCTGGGAACTCCAGGTCTGTGGAGCTAGGGCCAGCCCTCAGACCCCTTAGAGCCTCAAGGGTGCAGTGACCACACGCAGCCAGCATCTTTCTGATGGGTGGGGGTGGGGTACAGTTTTCTAGTTCCAACCATCACCCTCCATTTGCACAGGCTGCCTGATGGGGTGTCAGTCACTTATAGAACTGGAGGCTCCTGGAGTCTCATGTGGCTGGCTACCCACAGATCGTGAGCTCTGGCAGTGTACGCAGTGCTCCTACAGGCAGAGTCTCGCATAAGGAAAAGGATATTGTGCGAAGAACTTCTTTGCCTTTCAAGTAGTCGAGTGAGGATGTGTTCCATCAATCCACCTCTGCCATGGCTGGAACCCCCACTGTGACTATGGGTCTCTCTCAGCAGAGGACCACCCTGTGTACCCACTATCTCTAGAAAAAAGGGCAAAACTAGGCCCTATAGAGTATGTAGATGCTCCAAATGCCACACCCTCTCTTCCTGGAGCATCCCTGGAGCCTGTGGACAGGGAGCAGAGAAATTCTGGCTGATGCCTGTCCGCATTGTTCTCATGGATGCAATTCACTACCTGAACTGCAGTCACTACTCCACCAACACTGACACCATCTGGATGGAAACAGAAACACACCACAGCAGCCAGATCAGACAAGGCCCGGTGCAGAACTTGGCTGCTTGGCTGGTGATCACTCATGAGCATGTAATCCATTAGATGGAGAGCTGGGCTGTTCTAAAGGGATGAACAATGAGAAGCCGAAAGGTGGATGATCATCAATAAGCCTCTGTGGGGTCAAGATTATGTGGAAAGACATTTGGGTTTATCTGCAAGACCCTGAGGTGGTCCTCACTGTTTTTCATATCCTGGCTCATAAGGCACTGACAGCTCCTGGTAATCAGGCAGCAGATGCCCCAGATGAGGCATGAACCCCATAGCAACAGACTTTTCATAGAGATATTGCAGGCTGGGCACGTAGACAGAGTGGCCAACACAGTACCTGGATGGGTGGCACATTGCCACTGATCCCAGGTGCCCTTGAAGCCCAGTGATTCGGTTAACACAGTGACACAATGCCTTGTGTGTTGTCAACAATGCCCAACACAACTGCCAAAGAAGCTCTGAAGCTTCCACTCCGGCTCTCAGCCGGGATGAGATCAGCAAACTAATTATAACAGCCCTCTCCCTCCAAGTGAAGATTGTAAATATGCCTTAGTTTGTGCAGACACTGCATGTGGCCTAATGCAAGCTTTCCCCTGTTGTCATGGAAACCGGGCTGCAAACACTAGGGGACCAGAGCAGCTGAGGACCATGTATTGATAAGCTCAGTGAATAGTGATCAAGGGGTTGACATTTCAAAGATCATAATGTGCACGACTAAGGACAAGAATGTGGCAGTGAGTGGGGGTTCCATCTTCTCTTCTGCATCCCACAAGCAGCAGCTTTGGAAGAGAGAACAACGGAGTATTCAAGGATCAGATTAAATTAGTAACAGGTAAAACCACCTAGCGTGGGTGGACTAAAGTACTATCCATTCTTTAATTCATTTGAATTAAAGATAAATTCAACAAGTAGGGTCTCTTGTCTCATATGCCACACAGGAAACCCCTGCTGAAGCACCCAATACTGTAAGAGTATGGAAGTTACAGGACTCAGCCACTGCCCTGATCAATGTGCATGCTGGAGAGAACAGCAAGCCAGATCACACCTCAGAAAGGAATTTGTACTTGAATTTGCAATGGGAAGTCCTGCTGGCATAGGCAAGTTATTTTGCACCCCTGAACGATGGGAAACTATTCAGTTTCCACCAGGATCCCACTGTACTGCTTCAGTGAAACCTGTTACAATGCACTGTACCTGGAATGGAACATATGCCATAAAAAGAGGGGAGAAGGTCAGGGTTCTGGTCTGCCAGATCCTCCCCACAGTTCATCTCTTGACACCTGACAGGACTGTCTTCCATGGCCAACGTCAGTGGCACACACAACCTGGTCAAATTCCTAGAAAGGCAGCCATACTAACATCTAAAGATCAGGCCACAAAGGTCACTCTTGTAGAAGGGAGAGACCTCCTCCATGCAAATTCCTACTATTTCTCTTTTTGACCTTAGACTCTGCTGCTCCCGTGGTGTCCAGTCACATGATGAGCACCTAAAGAATATACTTTCCTAGAGAGAGCCCACTCATGCAGGAAATCAATTCAAGTGTTCAGTACACGGGCACCTGCCCTCTCTAGTTCAACAGGATTGCCATGCTAGGTATTGCCTCTCCAAGAGACAAATTGCAAGGCCCTAAAGCATTACATTAATTGAGAACAAGGTAGGTCGAGCACTCTCGTTTCATCTGATATTATCAGTAGTGTATTGATAAGACCGGTCATGGGTATTCTTTTTCTATTCAACAACCTATAAAGGCATCCCATCAAATCACTCACTGGAAAGGGCCTAGAAAGACCACCATCAGACCCAAACGAGGTTATGCTCAGGTTAGGAATGGGCTTATGTGGCTTTGGCTATGGACCATTATATCAGGGCACCCCTTTGCTGAAAACAGAAATATCACTCTAAACAAAATCAACCCAATTGCACCAACAATGTGGGATGGATACCACTGAGACTACACCCATCCTGTCATATGAAGGGAGAGTGACTGGTTGGCAATCACTGGTCACAACACCCAGGTATTTGGAGGGTAGCCCCTAATGGGATCCCACGGTTTTGTGGCACAAATATCTGGCCATGTCTTCCAGTTGGGTGCTGAGTCATTGTACCTTTGTTTTCCCTAAGCATAACAGTTGACAACCTCCCTCTCCTTCAAGCAGATGCACATACTTGCTGTTTCACAGCTACCGGGCTGCTGTCTTTGTTTGCTCCACTGGCTTTGCTGACATTGCAGCACATAAAGCCCTTACTGAATTCACTCAGTAACTCTTGAGGAACAACCAAAAAAAAAAAAAAAGCCTGCCTTTGCCAAACATCGAAATGTCTCTAATGAAAACAGTAGTCCTCTAAAATACTGTGACCTTGGACACTGCTGTTGTCTTGCAAGGAGGCACCTGTGCCATTATCCAAATAGAATGTTGTGTGTTCATGCGTGAGGAGTCTGCTAATGTATCATATTTCTTAAATCACATGAGGACATAAGTGAATGCCCTGAGTAATCCAACCATAGCCATGGGGATTTAATAAATCAAGGGTTGTTATCATGGGCCTCTTAGTGGAAAAAGCTGCCACTCATTTTCAGAATCACTGTCTTAATCTATGCTTTATCTTGCATGTGCCTCTATTATTGCTGTGGCATCTGCCTCAAAAGCCACCAGATAGCTGGCACAGGAGCCATCTCCATGCTAGTGAAACCCCTTCTTGACTGCTCAGGGCACATTGTAGAAGAGAGATTAACATGAGACTAACTGCTGCTCACAGAGGTTGGCGTTTTGGTAAAGGTCACT
The DNA here is from genome assembly GCF_028018385.1 of Neofelis nebulosa. Classification (NCBI taxonomy): domain Eukaryota; kingdom Metazoa; phylum Chordata; class Mammalia; order Carnivora; family Felidae; genus Neofelis; species Neofelis nebulosa. Next base: position 4,864 of record NC_080791.1, read on the forward strand.
GACAGGATATTACCAACACTTGCCATGATCTGGACCAAGGAATCTGGAGGCTCCTCCTTCGCTTCCTTGTCCTTGGAATGTGGGTTTTGCTCACCTTCCCCACTCCCAGAGGCTGCCCAAAGGATATGGCCTTGAGATATTGATATGGTGTTGAGACTATGTGGATGATATGCACACACTCTGACTGAACTCTATTACAGCCTCTATATAAACTTCTAAGATATGGAAGGCAGGTGTGGAGATCTACTCTTTTTGCTGCTCCCAAGACAAGCCATAGATGTAAATTACCTTGCTTCTTAAACCTGCCACCTACCAATCTGGAGTGCTCTAACCCTTCTTTAGTCTCTCCTTGCTCACCGACCAGGGGCTGGTTTCAGATTAAATCTGGGAAGCCCCCAAGGAACTTACAACTGTCACTAATGAGAGCATTAACAATAGATCCATGGACACGATGTCCAGACTTTAACAGAAAAGTGACACTTTGGGGCGCCTGGGTGGCTCAGTTGGTTGAGTGTTTGACTTGGGCTCAGGTCATGATCTCATGGTTTATGAGTCTGAACCCTGCATTGGGCTCTGTGCTGACAGCATACAGCCTGGAGCCTGCTTCCGATTTTGGGTCTCCCTCTCTTTCTGCCCATTCCCCGCTAATGTGCACGCGCACACATGTGCGTACTGTCAAAAATAAACATTAAAAAAAAGAAAAGTGACACCTTGTATTCTGTACATAGCAAACTTAGCATATAACACACATCATTATCCTTGGCAGTATATGCCAGTCTATAAGCTTATACCGCATAATTCCTTCCCAGCAACATGGAATTCTCTCTTAATAAACCTTCTCATGATCATATTAGAAGTTATAACGGTAGCCTATGACTGGAAACTTAATAGGCAGGACTTTGTAGACACATACAGATCCCCAAAATGTGCTGAATTTTGTCCAACTTCATTTATGCCCAATGTACAATTTATGCCATATGCAGATTTGCTAAAAAGAAGAAAACCCTTACAATTCCTTGTTGAACTGGTAGAAGGTTTAACTGGAGGAACAGTGGCAGCCACTTTTTCTCAAATGCAAATCAACCAAACCACATTAAGTTTTAAATAGTTTGAAAAAAAGCTCAATTTCACACAGATGCTATGTCAGCTTTGTCATCGCTGGGTACACAGATGGATAAAATTAGCAATATATTACAAAATATAAGTGAATTTCACACAGAATTAAAGTGATAGAAATTTGGCATAAGGCAAATGGAGAAATCACAAAAAATAACAACATATTCAAAATTGACATGAAAGAGGTTTCTCTAATTGTTGCAGTCAAGATTGGCTGATACCAGGAATACTCTTACAACAGCTATAATCTTGGCGGCAATCCTGGTTGTCCGAGATGCCAGACAACCTGGCCACAAGTGAATACCACACATCCTAATGACTGTGATTCCTTGGGTAACCGTGATATTAGAGTACTGGCATTTGAAGGAGGAAACATGACATTGGCTTACCACCTCTTTGTGGTTCCACAGTATCAAAGGGGAGCGCAGAGTGAACCTACAGGCCACAGGAAACCCTTTATGATGGAAGGATAACATGTTCTTATAGAGATTGTGGAATGGAATGAAATTACCCTGTAACTCTTAGACCTTTGACTTTACCTATGGTATGAGTAGTTATGAATATGACCTTGATGCCTCAACCAGTTACACGTAATACAGGAACTTGGTCCAGTATAGTATGCTCTAAGCCAAGCCTCAGCCTAACCTACTAGAAACAAAAGAAGAAAACAACACAAAACGATGAGATGTATACAATTAGAATGGTCATGAATGCGACAAAAGAAGAAAATATTACCAGACATCAGAGAAGATAAAGGAACTATTAAAATAACCAGGGTAGGAGCACCAGGGTGGCTTAGTCAGTTAAACATCCGACTTTGGCTCAGGTCATGATCTCACGGTTTGTGGGTTCAAGCCCCATGTCGGGCTCTGTGCCAACAGCTTGGAGCCGGAGCCTGCTGTGTGCCAGATTCTGTGTGTGTGTCTCTCTCTGTGCCCCTCCCCCTCCCCCACTCATGCTCTGTCTCTTCCTCTTCCTCTCCAAAATAAACAAACATTAAAAAATGTTTTTAATAAATAAAATAGCCAGAGTAATATTTCACATTAAGCTTCCAAAAATTAATCTGATAAACCTAAGTAATATATTAGAAAAGTGAAGACAATAAAGAAATATTTGGAAGTTGAGACTGAAAAAAATAATTTTGCAGGAATTGAAAAGAGAAAAAAAATAGTCATTCTCTAAGATATTGACAGCCCTGATTCTAATGTTATGGCAACCAAACATGTCCTAGATGGTGCTATGCAAGCTAGTACCCCGGAGTGCCTTATAAAAATGATCTTTCCTTGGAAGCCTAATTGTCAAGGAACTTAACTGACTGGCTTAACAAGTTTAACTTTTGATCACTTGATAATTGGATACAGGACCTTGCTAACGGTCTCGTTCTTGTGCTTATATTAATCATATTAAAGATACAGTTCCTTAAACTGATCATCAAATTATGGTGTACGTGTTTGTGATGTAGAATCACAGGGTGGATGGATATTTCTGAGAACTAGAGTCTGTATAGGATATTAGGCCCTAGTATGAACTGGTGTGTGAGTGATTTGAAATCACAAGATAGATTGTGTGTTGGTTTGATATAATTTCAAATCCACTCATTTATGTCAAAGACAAAAAAATACTGTTTTTTATATTGAAGTTGTTTTGATATAAGAATGCAGTAGTTGTATTGGGATGTCATTGTCTCATCTGCTCTCGCCCCTAAGAAGTCAGCAGCTCGGCTGCTGTGGGGGCCCCGCTGGAGGCTCATCAGTGAAGATGTAGGAAGAAGCAACCATGACAAGGGAACACACAGAGTATAAATACTGAGAGTTGGGAGACTACCTGAGAGTGTTCCGTCTGGACATGGCTACTATTTGCTGATTTCAGATCTCTCTCCAAAGACCTTATAACTACTCATACCTGCCACAGGAAAGGAGACAGGCAGTGGTGAAAGCCATGCAGAGGCCCCTTAGCCAAGTGCACCTCACTCATCAACACCAGACTCTCCTTCCCTAGAAACAAGCTCCAGGAACACCAAAATTCACTTTGACTCTAGCAGCTGGAGGTCAGATCTTAGTTGGAAAATGTGCCTCCCCATGTGCCAATTCCTATAAAATTACACCTTGAGGGGCGCCTGGGTGGCTTGGTCGGTTAAGCGTCCGACTTCGGCTCAGGTCACGATCTCGCGGTCCGTGGGTTCAAGCCCCGCGTCAGGCTCTGTGCTGACAGCTCAGAGCCTGGAGCCTGTTTCAGATTCTGTGTCTCCCTCTCTCTGTGACCCTCCCCCGTTCATGCTCTGTCTCTCTCTGTCTCAAAAATAAATAAACGTTAAAAAAAATTTTTTTTTTAAATTACACTTTGAGTAAATTTGAACTTGATTCCTTTCATCTCCCCTTGCCTGCAACAATAGTGTGATTAACTTAGCATTAGTTCAGACCATGTGATTTCTTTAATGGTAAATTTAAAAGCATTAATTGTCTGGAGATACCTGCACAGTGAACCAGTGTGGGAAAGGGAAACAAAAGGCAAGAGAAATAAAAGCAAGCATGAACTATTGGGATTTCATCAAGATAAAAATCTTCTGCACAGCAAAGCAAACAATCAGCAAAACTAAAAAGCAGCCTACAGAATGGGAGAAGATAGTTGCAAATGACATATCAGATAAAGGGTTGGTATCCAAAATCTATAAAGAACTTACCAAACTTGACACCCCAAAAACAAATAATTCTGTTAAAAAAATGGGCAGAAGACACAAATAGATACTTTTCCAAAGGAGACATCCAGATGGCTAACACACATGAAAAGATGCTCAACATCACTCATCATCAGGGAAATACAAATCAAAACCATGATGAGATATCACCTCACACCAGTCAGAATGGCTAAAATTAACAACTCAGGCAACCACAGATGTTGGCAAGGATGCAGAGAAAGGGGAACCCTTTTTCACTGTTGCTGGGAATGCACACTGATGCAGCCACTCTGGAAAACAGTATGGAGGTTCCTCAAAAAATAAAAAATAGAACTGCCCTATAAGCCAGCAACTGCACTACAGATATTTACCCAAAGGATACAAAATGATACAATACTGCTGATTCGGAGGGGCGTGCACATCCCAATGTTTATAGCAGTGCTATCAACAATAAACAAACTATAGAAAGAACCCAAATGTCCATCCACTGATGAATGGATAAAGAAGATGTAGTGTATACATACAATGGAATATTACTCAGCCATCAAAAATAATGAAATCTTGTCATTTGAAGAGACATGGATGGAGTTTGAATGTATTATGCTAAGCAAAATAAGTCAGTCAGAGAAAGATAAATACCATATGATTTTACTTATATGTAGAATTTAAGAAACAAAACAGATGAGCATATGGGAATGGGGGGAATTTTAAAAAAGAGGAGACAGGGAAAGAAACCACGAGAGACTCTTAAATATAGAGAACTGAGGGTTAATGGAGGAAGGAGGATGGGGCATGGGCTAGATGGGTAATGGGCATTAAGGCATTTGTGCTGAGCACTGGGTGTGTATGTAAGTGATGAATCACTGAATTCTGCTCCTGAAACCAACATTTCCCTGTATGTTAACTAAAATTTAAATTTCAAAATTTTAAAAAGATACATTGGCAAAGACAGTATTAATCTGAGTATCATTTGCTTCCCCAAACCCAAAAGACTTCAGTGGAAACATGCAAATTTGTGTAGATTAATGCTTGGAAGTAGGCAGATGCCATGTACTCCACTAGGCTACTTCTGTGACGTGGCCTCTCCAGACACTTTCCCTGTACCAGATCCCTAGACACCTTCCCCTGCATGGCTCCAGGATGCTCAGTAGGCACCCCATCAGCCCACAGACGGTAGTCGGGTGTTATCTGAGACTGTGGAGCCAGGATGGTCATGAATCACACGCGCAACCGCCAGGCCAGAGGGAGCCCACCACCCAAAAAGCTTTCTTAGACATACCTCTCAAGTGGCCAAGCTCAGTCCCCATTTAGAATGGCTGCCTGGTGATCCCAGGCTTACCAGTCCTCAAGGCTCCCAGGTGTCTCTGAGTGAAGGCTATTCTTGCAGCCCATCGAAGTCGTGGAAGGGCAGTCCAGACTCCTCCACCTGCACCTTCATAAAGCATACGCACCACTGTGTAGGATATAATTTGGAACAAGCAGGTGCACTATAAACCCAACAGCCTGCTCCGGAGACCGAGACTCAATAGGCACTTGCCCCCTTCATAGCCGCTGGCTTTGGGAACCACCACAGCTCGCTCCTGCGCAGTACATGCCTTGTCAGCCTGGAGGAAGGGGAGCACTCATTCAGCTGCCTAACCAGCTGGCCAATGGGATCAGCCCCACCCCAGCCTCAATATCTTTGAGCAGCAGTTTTAAACTGGCTACAATTAGCCGCAATTGGGGCTGGCTGCATAAACAAGCCCCCACGTCCTCCAGAACTCGGCACTCAGGTGTCTCTTATGGGAGGATAACACCGTGAACTCAGATGCACCCAGACAAAACAGTCCAGTTTCCTTCAATTCTGGCCTAAAGGGAAATACACCCATTTGTGCAGGTTCAGGCTTAAAGGTGGATGGAGTTTATGTGTCACCACCAGCCCATCCTGGAGACGCTGCCACACCCGACTCTTGGCCCACGTCCCGGGCTCCCCTGACAAGGACAGCTGTGCGCTCCATCAGCTTCGTAAGACCCACCCCCGACCAGCGATGGTTCAGATTAGCCTGAATCACTTCAACAGCCTCCAGATTTAGGGGTGGAGGGAGGGGAAAGGCACCGACCCAACACATTCTGAGGTGACGGCGTGAAGTGGTGAAAGTCAGTCCCCACTGAGACTGGTTGCCCGCCTGCCGAGGAGCTCGGGGCTTCCCGGGAATCAAGGCTCCCAAGTGTCCGTTAGAGAAGAATACATCTGCAGCCACAAAAATGCCAACGGCCAGGCACTGCGCACTTTCCAGCTTTACCTCCCAGGGTGACACAGGGGCACCTGCACAGGACAGGGCTTGGGATCACGTAGAGGCCTTGGGCCGCCCAGGGCGCGCTCCTGTAACCGAAACCGTCCACACACAGCCTTCTTCTAGGGCCCTGGCTCCCGGCGCATGCGCAGTCGGCACCCAAGCACGGGATTCTGGGAAGCCGGCTCTCTGGGACAGCCCGCCTTTCCCAACCGCCCTGAAAGCCTCCAGGGGAAAGAGATCCCACCCCAGAGACGGTTGCAGTGATGGCAGCTTCAGTGTGGTGGCACTCAGTCCTCATGTGGCCTGCCCGCCCAATGCGGTCCCTGATTTGCCAACAATCAAGCCTCTCCCGGGGCCCTTTGTGGGGGGAGTCGACAGCCAGCAGGTCCCCACCAGGTGCCAGAAGGCTGTGCAATTACCCTCTGATTTGCGTTCAGGGTAAATATGTGCCTCTGTGACAACTAAGATTACAGGTACCCCCCCGAATAGCCTGCTCTATGACCCGGCCCTGTCCCAGGTCCCGTTGGCCTGAAGATGCACTTCTGCACCTGCCATCCCACTTCCGGCTGCAGGGGACGCTCCGGTTCCTTGGAGCACGGGGTGACCCCCAGAGCACCTGAATGGCCTCACACCAGAGCAGTCTTTGAGAACAGTTCCCAATTGGGCGGGATGCCTGATGCGAGCCCAGGCCCCTCCAGCAAGGGAGGCTCCCAGAGTTCCCTCTGGAGGGTAGCCAGACCATACCTCTGGACCCTCCCTGCCAAGACACTCAAGATTGTTTCCAGCTCTGTCTTCAGGGGCAAAATGAGTGATTGTGTGGGATATGACTTGAATTGTGCAAAAGTTCTATACCCCAGGTGCCCAGCCCCAGTCTGAGGCTCTGCTTATGGTTGTCCCCTTTAAAGTCCAGGCCATCAGACTCAAGGCACTCCTGCATCCACGTTCACCCCACCGTCAGCTGTCTTCTGCCTGTATGTGGGTCAACATTGTCACCAGGCCAGCTTTGCCTTCCATTATCTCCCTTCCTGTTGGTGCCTGGCTGCTTCTCCTGTAGCAACCCCCACCCCTCCCCGCCGCTGCCCTGCCCGCCGAAAGCATGGGGTCTCTACACATATAAGTCAGTTTATAAGAAAAAGCTGGCATGTGATTAATGCTTTATTTTCTACTGCTTCTTGAGTAAAGGGTAACTTTCTTATTAAACATAGTATGAGAAAAAGGAACCGAATGTGTGAAGTTGCTTACGCTCTAAGAGGCGAATGGAAATTAATCAGGAACTACCCAATGTCTGGACAATGCCAACATTACATGGATTTGATACATATGCTAATAAATAAGCTGTGAGCACATAGCAGATATACTAAACCTAAAACAAACGAGTCCACGCTTCATTTTCTACTTTGTGGATGTTGAAGTAGATGTTTCTTTGCAGATGTTTCTTCTTAAGTTTGTTTAGCCATCTAGAATGAATAAATTAAAATAGGCTTCATGGAACTAGCTTGTAGTTCAAAGTCAACTACTTGTATTCTGTTTCTAGTCCTGCTACTGGTAACAGTACCCAGCATATTGCAACAAATATAGTAAATTTTAAACAAAAGTTTTATGAGTGGGGTGTAATATGGCACCTACCCTAAAGCATCTTATGATAACTATTATAAAATGATAAAATAATTATGATCAAAATGATAAATACATATTGAAATTTTCCTCAATATTGTGCAGATATTTTTTTCAAGGATGACATATACCTGACATGAGGGACAACTTTCCATGTCCCTGTCAAGTATTGTTAATTGTCTGTCATTCTTTTCTGCTGACCACAAAAGAGTCTTCAAAATCTTGCGTAACAATATTCCAGACACTTTGTACCACCTGATCAGAGACATGTAAGTTGAAACCTAAATTTTATTAGATTTTATGAGGTTTAAGAGGGGGTGGTATAAAACAATGTAGAAAAGGAATTCAAGAGCCACATCCTTTCTCTACAATTGCTAACATTGGCTGAATGTGGATATTTGCCAAGCACTATTTTCTGAGTCTAAGATATATGAACTCATTTAATCCTTACAAAAACCTAGTGAAGGAGATAATGTTAGGTTTTCTTCTTTCTTACCTGTAGAATTAGATAATGAGGCCTAGAAAAGTTAAGAAATTCAGGGAAGAAAAGTCTGCTAGAACTGATACATGAATTCAGCAAAGTCGCAGGATACAAAATTAATGTACAGAAATCAGTTGTATTTTTATACACCAATAATGAAGCAACAGAAAGACAAATAAAGAAACTGGTCCCATTTACAATTGCACCAAGAATCATAAAATACCTTGGAATAAACCTAACCAAAGATGTAAAAGATCTCTATGCTGAAAACTATAGGAAGCTTATGAAGGAAACTGAAGAAGATACAAAGAAATGGAAAAACATTCCTTGCTCATGGATTGGAAGAATAGATATTGTTAAAATGTCAATCTACACAAGGCAATCTACACATTCAATGCAATCCCAATCAAAATTGCACCAGCATTCTTCTTGGAGCTAGAACAAACAATCCTAAAATTTGTATGGAACCACAAAAGATCCCGAATAGCCAAAGTAATATCGAAGAAGAAGACCAAAGCAGGAGGCATCACAATCCTAGACTTTAGCCTCTACTACAAAGCTGTCATCATCAAGACAGCATGGTATTGGCACAAAAACAGATACATAGACCAGTGGAATAGAATAGAGACTCCAGAATTGGACCCACAAATGTATGGCCAACTAATCTTTGACAAAGCAGGGAAGAATAACCAATGGAAAAAAGACAGTCTCTTTAACAAATGGTGCTGGGAGAACTGGACAGCAAAATGCAGACGAATGAAACTAGACCACTTTCTTACACTATTCACAAAAATAAACTCAAAATGGATGAAGGACCTGAATGTGAGACAGGAAACCATCAAAACCCTAGAGGAGAAAGCAGGAAAAAACCTCTCTGACCTCAGGTGCAGCCATTTCTTACTTGACACATCTCCAAAGACAAGGGAATTAAAAGCAAAAATGAACTCTTGGGACCTCATGAAGATAAAAAGCTTCTGCACTGCAAAGGAAACAATCAACAAAACTAAAAGGCAATGAACAGAATGGGAAAAGATATTTGCAAATGACATATCAGACAAAGGGCTAGTATTCAAAATCTATAAAGAACTCACCAAACTCCACACCCGAAAAACAAATAATCCAGTGAAGAAATGGGCAGAAGACATGAATAGACACTTTTCTAAAGAAGACATCCAGATGGCCAACAGGCACATGAAAAGATGTTCCACGTCGCTCCTCATCAGGGAAATACAAATCAAAACCACACTGAGATACTACCTCATGCCGGTCAGAGTGGCTAAAATGAACAAATCAGGAGACTACAGATGCTGGAGAAGATGTGGAGAAATGGGAACTCTCTTGCACTGTTGGTGGGAATGAGAATTGGTGCAGCTGCTCTGGAAAACAGTGTGGAGGTTCCTCAAAAAATTAAAAATAGATCTACCCTATGACCCAGCAAGAGCACTGCTAGGAATTGACCCAAGGGATACAGGAGTGCTGATGCACAGGGGCACTTGTACCCCAATGTTTATAGCAGCACTTTCAGCAATAGCCAAATTATGGAAAGAGCCTAAATGTCCATCAACTGACGAATGGATAAAGATGTGGTTTATATATACAATGGAATACTACTTGGCAATGAGAAAGAATGAAATCTACCCATTTGTAGCAACGTGGATGGAACCGGAGAGTGTTATGCTAAGTGAAATAAGTCAGGCAGAGAAAGACAGATACCATATGTTTTCACTCTTATGTGGGTCCTGAGAAACCTAACAGAAGACCGGGGGGAGAGGTGGGGGGAGGAAAGTTACAGGGAGGGAAGGAGGCAAACCATAAGAGACTCTTAAATACTGAGAACAAACTGAGGGTTGATGGGGGGTGTGGAAGAGGGGAAAGTGGGTGATGGGCATTCAGGAGGACACCTGTTGGGATGAGCACTGGGTGTTGTATGGAAACCAATTTGACAATAAATTATATATTAAAAAAAAGAAATTCAGGGAAGAATGCACATCTGGTAATCTTCACAGCTGGCATTCAAGCCCACACATTCTGGGTCTCGATCCTATACTCTGAACTACCAGGCTGAAAATAACTGTAGGAGTGGCAGGTAACATATAGTGACTAGAAAAAGTTGGAATCATGAAAAGAAAGAAAGAAATGATAGGACAAGAAAAGAATCAAAAACCACATCAATGTTTATAAGCATAATGTTTTTTGTAGGTTCAAAACTATGCTTTGAAAATGTATTTTACCATATATGTGTATTATGTGCATATACTGGATGTGCATTTTATGAATATATATTATATATTATGATAAACTATATAGATGTATATATGTGTACATACCTTCTTCTACAATAACAAGTCATATCAACAATATGGCAACATGTTAGTAGTTTTTGAAATATAAGGAAACACAAAATTTGACCTTTTCCAATTATTCCAAAGGCTAGTCCATTTTCTGAAGAAGAGTGAAGGGTAAATGTCAGATGGCGAAATCGCAGCATACTGAAAAGGTTAAGGCAGAAGCAGAGTGTTGCTATAGTTCTTTCAGTCTGAGACATGATAATGAGTAAACTTATTTTATTCTGAAATAATTCTTTATGGTGAAATGAAACTCTATTTTCCTGGACAATGATTGGAACAAAAATGCAAGATAGTGGAGTTCAAGACTCACTTCACAAATGTCATTACTAAGGTTTTTTCTAATGATTTAGAAAGAAATTCATAATGTTTGTGCATTTCCTTGAGCACCTGCCTGTCTACCTACTGTTTATTGGTGGACAGTGACAAAAGCCTATGGCTTGCAGTATAGACATTATAAACAGAAAAAAGGTGGACATTTTTTCAGATTTTGTACCTACTTTTTTTTCATGGTTTTTACTTCAATGTTCTAGATAACATCGTACTTAAGGTGTAACTGTTATGAACATGATCTGGTAGGTGTAATTCCCCTTAACGTCGAATGAGGTGGCTATTTAATATGTCATTTTCATAAGAGTCTGAAAAACATGAATCAATAGCCCTATGATCCACTTACCCTGGATAAATTATCCATCACATGACTAAGCCAAAAAAAAAAAATCATACAGTTGGTCAGTGTCTCTAGCTATTTTCTCTTAGCTTTTGTTAACTAACAAAAACCCAACCAATTACACTTTAAAGATTTAACTGGCTCTATGAAGCTGTTCTTCAACCAGGCAGCAGCCCTGTAGCAACAAAAGTAAAGGTTTTTAAAGATAGAAGGGGAATGGAAAAAAGGAATTAGCAAAGAATCCATTATTTTAGGCAAGGTCGCCCTTGTAAGGGGAATTAAAGGAGACTGTCAGTTCATTTCCTAGTGCTTACCAGGAAATCCCCATGTTGACTGGTTAAAGGTTACATTCCTGGGGGTTGAAGCTGTAGTTAGGTTAGGTACTAAGTCTTGGTTTGCTGATGTGGGGCCTTAACTAAGTGACACCATTTGGGGCCTATGGTTTTCTTTTTAACAGTACAAAAATCTCAAAAATTGATTCCAACATAAAAGTTTTTTATAACTTGTGACTAGGTGTTACCATTGAATTCATCCTGGGAAGATGCTTGAAAAAGTGACTGTGGAGACTTTCATGGCTGTAGCTGTAATATAGACAGAGTAAAGAAGAAAATTCAATCAATCATTATAATGATTAGAAAAAAAATAATCTGCGTTAGCCAGGTCTTCCAGAGCTTTCGTGGAAGGCTAGTCACATATAAAAGTAAAGACTCACACTATGAGTCAACATTTTGTACAGTAACAGATGTTTAGCTATTTTCAACTTCCATCCCTGTTAGGATGCTGGACTATACTCCTACACAACCTGTGAGTAACTTGCTCAGTTGGAAAGCTCATTAGATAGGGTTCCTGAGTACAATGTAGAGGTGTGGGTTAGGAATTCATAGTCCTTTCTGCTTCTCCAGTGACTCAATCTGCACACTTTATACCAAAGGGCAGAGACTCTAACTAGTGTAGGAACCCATCTCTGGCACCATTCAGTGTAGCTGTGGGGACCATTGGCGTGACTCTCATAACCACCACCACCCCCCAATTGGCACACAATGATGAAGGAAAATTTCAGACTGAAGAAGGAGGTCATATCTGCTTGTTAGAACAAATGCAGTTCATACCTAAATGTCACTTGGAGAAACGTCTCTTCCTTGGCCTTGATGCTGGCAGGCTGGGCCAGGAGACCCAGAGGGGGTCTTCAGGACCAGCCAAGAGGGTCCCGGGCCACACCAAGGATGGAAATGAAGCGTGAGCCAGCAGGAGGTGAAAGCAGAGTTAATTGAAGGTATAGAGAAAATGCAGGTACGGACCGAGTGTCTGGCAGACTCATAAAGGAGACAGTCTTGTCTTTGTTCGGGGTCTGGGTTTTTTTTGTTTTGTTTTGTTTTGTTTTGAGGATTAGGTCTGGTGCACCTGTCCTCTCAGGCATCCAGGAACTGGTGAGAACAAAGACAAGGGCCAGCTGTTATTCCCTGGAGCCAGGAGGTCTTAGCATTGAGATGTTTAGTTCTGGAGGTCTGGAACATGGGTATAATAGCTTCATCTGGTCATCCTTACCCGGCCCTTTCTTAGATATTATCTGTTCTAGAGAAATCGTTAACTTCTTGTCTCTCACATGGACAACATTCACTGTTTGCATTCGAGGCATGTGTAGAGGCGGATGCCAGTTCCTTGCAAGAATAGAAGCCAGAAAAGGAGCAAAAAGTCTATTTTTATGGAGTCTTCAGTTTCTCTCAGCCTGAAACTGGAAATTGGTCCTGACAGTGATGCTACCGGCTGGTTGGTCTGCCTGGTTGGCAAATACTGCCACATGGTCTGGATGGATAGGACAGACTTCTCAAAGTCAATCTGTTCTCCTCACCAAGTTACAGCCACTGGATTTACTATTTCTTTCTGCAGAACCTAGTGTCCCCCACACATGCCCAGCTCTTGGTCCTGCTCACACTGTCTCCACCCCCTAATGTACATCCCCATCTATTATTTTTTTTAATATGCAATCCTTTCAAAGCCAAATCTTCTCTTTACCCACACCCTTCCATGATTAACACCATTGTCTGTCTCTGCATTGACAAGTAATGGACTTTAGGGTGTTCAGATACAGCCCATTTTTCCTCACCTGGAGACTGAAAGGTGAGTTTTACAGTGAGACAACCACACTCCAGTATTTTCTGTCAAGACCACAGGTAAATGTGAAGCTTCTGTTGTGAGGCAAGTCTGGGTTTTGTTCCCAGCTCTGGCACCTATTCTATATTTAAGTTACTTAGTTTCTAAAAGCCTCAGTTTTCTCATTTCTAAAACGAGGGTATTAATAGTGTTTACCTCATACAGTTGTTATCAGCATAAAGTTAGATTAAATTCAATAATGCATGGAAAGCACTTATCATGTGCCTGCACACAGTAGAGACTCAGGAAACCTTTCTTGTAGTTGTGTGTTTTTTATACTCCTGTTTCTTTACTGGGCTGTAAGCTCTTTGAGGTCAGACATTCATTTTTCATTTTTGGTCCCTAGCAAAGTTTTAAGCAGACAGTAGATTCTGGTCACCCATTTGATACACGTAGTAAAACCATACTGAATTTGTGTTAATTCTCAGTTTCAGAGTAATACAAATAGCAGAGTAAAACGAGGCAGTGGGACTTCATTTTGTTCACTGGTAGTAGGTCTGCTATGAGGTGTGACTGTGGCTTGGCCTCCAGGAAGCAGCTGTATGGTCAGAGCCAGACATCACTGTGCTTCCCTCCTTACAAGCGTCCAGAAAGCACCGAATTTGAGCAGAGAAATATGACCGAGAGAACAGGATGAACAAATACATTTAATCTGATTAATCATTTTATTTTTATATGTTAGGCTGACTACAACATGAATACAAGAGTTAAAGCCAAAGGCCTTGACACTTGTACAGGATAGTCATGCTTATGGCCATCCTCTGACAATATGCCTTTAATTAAGCTCTTGTTGGAATTTTTAAAAACCTTGCTTAAAATGTGGTTGGTTTCTTTTCATGTTCCAATTGAAAGGAAATTGGAAGAGGTGCCAATTTCGTTGTCCTCTGAGGAAATCTACTGACTTCAGGACATATTAATTTTGCACAGTCACAGAGGTAGCACTTGATGACTGAGAAAGCCACAGTCATCCCTGTTGCAGGTCCCAAAACTTTCATCTTGTCGGGTCAACCCAACTTAAAAGACACTGAGTAATGTGAGTATCTTTTCTAGATTCTTTGGAGTCAAGCCCATTTGCTGTCACAGAGCACCCCTTGGCATAGAGGCCAATCTCCTTCATGGTACAACACAAAGCTTTGTGGATGTTAGATTATTTTAACTTGCTAATAGTGCATTTGCTATGAGGCTGATTTTTACAACTTCTGGCTCAAATACTGTCACAAAACATTTGAAAGCCTACCTTTTCTGTATTACTAAATAACTTCTCAGTAAATAATACCCACAAATACAAAATCACTGAGTGCAAATTTCAGTTGTATTTTGTGATCTGGTTACATAAAACTACTTTGACTTAAATTAATTCAAAGTTGGGGCTAACTAGATTTTTGTGACTATTTTATCTCTAAAATGAAGTTAAAAATTTGCATTTGAAACCTCTCTTTACTGAATTTAAAGAAACATTTCCAGTTAATACCCAGCATCATTTAAACGTTGGTAGTCTGTGTAGTTGAAAAGATGAACTTTCACTACTCTCTTTTAATCGTTGTAGATATTGCTTCACATCGTAAGAGCAGCCTACATGGATGCCTACAAATGCACATCCCTGCTTCATATATTTTGAGAGAGGGTAGAACATACTGAGAATAAAGGTAAGTATTTGCAAGTTCCCTCCAGAGTTTCCTTTATACTCAATGCCAAATGTGGGATTTACCTGTAAATGCCTCAAAAAGAGCACATTTTGCTATAATTGGACCAAATAATCATAATCAGTTGTGACTTTGATACTTGTCCAATAAAGGATTCATTATTTGGACAACAATTTTTCAGTCACAGTAAAAATCAAAAGATAAAGAGGTTTTGAGAGTCCATATTGGCTACAAAAGAAAACAGGACAAGCATTTCATACACACTTTTCTATGTGCACTCGCGTGTGTATGCGTATGCACATGCACATACACACACAAACTAAACCGTGTTCCCAGGGCTCAGTAGAGGAAGCACTTTTTCACTGTTAAGTGTAACGTTTTCAAAGAGGTGAACTGGCAAATTTAGGAAAGATTTAACCCAATTTTTCACAGATATTACCAATCATGTTCTGTGAGGGCTTAGAGCAGATGATTAAATGGCATTTTCCAAACAGCTACAGATTATCTCTCCCTAGATTTCAGGGCTGGAAGTCACCATCAGGGGATCCATAAGGCAGGCAAGCAGTTACCTGAAATCACCTTCAAGGTAAAGACCACATGGAGAGTGTGCTGTGTCAGCCTCCTACCAGCCAAGACAATCCCCAGGCAGACACTAGATAGCAATCATAGCATCACGATTGTTATGCTCAAGAAAACATCAAATAGTTGGGCATAATTTTCACCATAATCCACAAACTTTAGCCTGAACAATGAAATTTAATCACCAAAAATATTAAATATTAGGGTTTCTTAATGGAATTTCCCAAGTTATCTTTGGACATTTTCTTGTTTAAAAGATGGTCACAAT
Organism: Neofelis nebulosa; assembly: GCF_028018385.1. Classification (NCBI taxonomy): domain Eukaryota; kingdom Metazoa; phylum Chordata; class Mammalia; order Carnivora; family Felidae; genus Neofelis; species Neofelis nebulosa. The sequence goes on from NC_080791.1 coordinate 20,681, forward strand.
GGCACTTAAAAAATAAATTGGAAAATAATATGGCTTCAAGTAGACAAATAAATAGGATTTTTAATGGACATCTTTGCATTATCTATTGCCTTCCTCTTGCTTTGGTTCCGTTGATAATTTCTCCCCAAGTTTTCTAATAAGTTCTGCGAGGTCTTCTGAATTCTGAGTTTTCTCTTCAAGGAGCTCATAGCGGAGGCTTGAGATGTCCTGTTTAATTTCCTTCAGTTCCCCTTTAAAAAACAAGAGAGATAGGAAGTCAACTATAAATATATAATGCAGAGAAACTAGTGATTCTGGAACAGAATGAAATCAGTCAGTTCCACACACATCTGTAGTTTGAATCCTTTCAGAGGAAAAAACTTCCTAATGGGGCAGGTTTCAATTTTCTCAGCTAAAGCTTTTGGTTAATGAAAAGGTTATAGAGAAAAAATGGTGACAAAAGTCCCAAGGAAATTGGAAGAGGTGCCAATTCCGTTGGACTCTGAGGAAATCTGCTGACTTGAGGACCTATTAGTTTTGAACAGTCACAGGGGTAGCACTTGATGGTAGTGCCTTCTACTGAGAAAGCCACAGTCATTACTGTTGCAGGTCGCAAAACTTACATCTTGTCAGGTCAACCCAACTTAAAAGACACTGAGGAATCTGAGTATCTTTTCTAGATTCTCTAGTAAAAAGGAAACATTCATGGCAAATGTTTGCAGGATTGGGGGCAAGAGCCTTTTACTTTTCCCAACCACTTCTTCATCCCTGCAAGCCACTCCCCAAAAGCAACAGTTACTTATGTCGCAAGTGACACCTGCCCCAACTCTGGAAAAACAGCCTATTTTCCGACACTATTTAGTAGCGCTGACGGTTGGTGAGACCCTCCCTCTCTTCCCTAGGAGGCTCACCCTCCCCAAACCGCTCTCTCCAGCTTTCCTCCAGCTCTACATCAGGGCTGCACCCACACTCAGGCTCAGGGGCCGGCTGGTCCCTGTTCAGCTCACCTTCATTCACGTCGTCACTCTCCCGATCTATCTGGGCTTGTAAGACGTATCTTTTAATGAGCCTCTTCATAATTTTCTAGACAGACAAAGGAGAAACCCAGCTCAGTTTTATGTTTATGACAAATCTTTCATTTGGAATAACTGTCTGGGTCTTTCCCCTGTAAGGACCTTAGAAGTAATGCTAACAAAGACTAAGAGGATTTATCTGGCATGGAATGCACACTATCGGCAAATTATTGCAGCAATTTTTACATTACCAGAGCTAATGACTCACAAGTTAATTCTTGAGAAAAGAATAGGTTTAGAAAAAAACATCTACCCCTTGATGTTTACTGCTTATATTTTACTTGCAAAGTAGTAGAGCAAAACAATGCCTTTCATTTGAGGAGGTTGACGGTGTGTATAGTACTGGATGTGGAAATGGCAAATTAAGCAAACATACACTCATTTATGTTTTGACCTCCCTTACCAAGAAAGGTAGTTTTGATTTTATACTTGCTAATAATTCAGAAATGTCTAGTTTCTTTTTTTTTTTTTAGTGCATTACTTCTATTTTTTAAAATTTACATCCAGGTTAGTTAGCATATAGTGCAATAATGATTTCAGGAGTAGAATGCAGTGATTCACTCCTTACATATAACACCCAGTGTTCATCGCAACAAGTGTCTTCCTTAATTCCCTTTGCCCATTTAGCCCTTCCCCCACCCACAATCCCTCCAGTAACCCTCAGTTTGTTCTCTATATTTAAGAGTCTCTTATGTTTTTCCCCCTCCCCATTTTTATATCACTTTTGTTTCCCTTCCCTTATGTTCATCTGTTTGGTATCTTAAAGTCCTCATATGAGTGAAGTCATGATATTTGTCTTTCTCTAATTTTGCTTAGTGTAATACATTATAGTTCCATCCACATCGTTGCAAATGGCAAGGTTTCATTATTTTTGATTGCTGAGTAATATTCCAGTGTGTGTGTGTGTGTGTGTGTGTGTGTGTGTGTGTGTATACACACACACTCCACATCTTCTTTATCCATTCATCTGTCAATGGACATTTGGGCTCTTTCCATAGTTTGTCTCTTGTCCATAGCACTGCTATAAACATTAGAGTGTACGAACCCCTTCAAAACAGCATACCTATATCATTTGGATAAATACCTAGTAGCGCAATTGCTGGGTCTTAGGGTAGTTCTATTTTTTAATTTTTTGAGGAACCTCCGTAATGTCTTCCAGAGTGGCTGTACCAGTTTGCATTCCCACCAGGAGTACAAAAGGGTTTCTCTTCCTCCACATCCTCGCCAACATCCATTGTTGCCTGAGTTGTTAATTTTAACCATTCTAACAGGTGTGAGGTGGTATCTCATTGTGGTTTTGATTTGTTTTCCCTGATGATGAGTGATGTTGAACATTTTTTCATGTGTCTGTTTGCCATCTGGATGTCTTCTTTAGAAAAGTGCCTATTCATGTCTTTTGCACATTTCTTCATGGGATTATTTGGTTTTTGGGTGTTGAGTTTGATAAGTTCTTTATTGATTTTGGATACTAATCCTTTATCTGATATGTCATTTGCAAATATCTTCTATTCCATTGGTTGCCTTTTAGTTTTGCTGATTGTTTCCTTTGCTGTGCAGAAGCTTTTTGTTTTGATGAGGTCCCAGTAGTTCATTTTTGCTTTTGTTTCCCTTGCATCCAGAGATATGTTGAGTAAGAAGTTGCTGTGGCCAAGGTCAAAGAGGTTTTTTCCTGATTTCTCCTCTAGGATTTTGACGGCTTCCTGTCTTATGTTTAGGTCTTTCATCCATTTTGAGTTTATTTTTGTGTATGGTGTAAGAAAGTGGTCCAGGTTCATTCTTCTGCATGTCAGTGTCCAGTTTTCCCAGCACCATTTTTGAAGAGACTGTCTTTATTCCATTGGATAGTCTTTCCTGCTCCATCAAAGATTAGTTGGCTATATGTTTGCAGGTCCATTTCTGGGTTCTCTACTCTGCTCCACTGATCTATGTGTCCGTTTTTGTGCCAGTACCATACTGTCTTTATGATTACAGATTTGTAATACATTTTGAACTCTGGAATTGTGATGCCTCCAGCTTTGGTTTTCTTTTTCAGAACTGCTTTAGCTATTCAGGGTCTTTTCTGGTTCCATACAAATTTTGTTTTGTTTTGTTTTGTTTTGCCTCATCTTTTCTCCCCTTAGAAAGTCCCCCTTAAAATTTCTTGCAGGACTGGTTTAGTGGTCATGAACTTCTTTAGTTTTTGTTTGTCTGGGAAACTCTTTATCTCTCCTATTTCAAATGACAGCCTTGCTGGATAAACAATTCTTGACTGTATATTTTTCCAATTCAGCATGTTGAATATATCCTGCCACTCCTTTCTAGCCTGCCAAGTTTCTGTGGATAGGTCTGCTGTGAACCTGATCTGTCTGCCCTTGTAAGTTAAGTATTTTTTTTCCTTGCTGCTTTCGTAATTCTTTCCTTGTCTGTGTATTTTGTGAATTTGGCTATGATATGCCTTGTTGATGGTTTTTGTTCAGTCTAATGGGAGTTCTCTGCACTTCTTGGATTTCAATGTCTTTGTCTTTCCCCAGGTTAGGAGCATTTTCCATTATGGTTTGCTCACATAAGCCTTCTACCCCTTTTTCTCTCTCTTCATCTTCTGGGATTCCTATGATTTGGATGTTATTCCTTTTTAATGAGTGACGGAGTTCTCAAATTCTTGTATCATTCTTTTGCCTTAGTTTCCCTCTTTTTTCTCTACTTCATTATTTTCCATAATTTTGTCTTCTGTATTGCTGATTCACTGCTCTGCCTCATCCATCCATGCTGCCGTGGCATCCATTCAACATAGCATGTCAGTTATAGCAAATTTTTTTTAATTTTTTTAACATTTATTTATTTTTGAGACAGAGAGAGATAGAGCATGAACGGGGTGGGTCAGAGAGAGAGGGAGACGCAGAATCTGAAACAGGCTCCAGGCTCTGAGCTGTCAGCACAGAGCCCGAGGTGGGACTCGAACCCACAAACTGCGAGATCGTGACCTGAGCTGAAGTCAGACGCTTAGCCGACTGAACCACCCAGGCGCCCCAGTTATAGCATTTTTAATTTCATCCTGACTAGATTTTACTTCTTTCATCTCTGCAGAAAGGGATTTATGCTTTTTTCAAACCCAGCTAGTTCTTATTATCATGATTCTAAATACTAGTTCAGACATCTTGCTTATATCTGTGTTGATTAAGTCCCTGGCTGTCATTTCTTCCTGTTCTTTCTTTTGGGGTGAATTCCTTCATTTTGTCATTTTGGAAGAAGAAAAAGAATTAGTAAAATAAAAAATAAAATTATAAAGTTAAAAACAACACAAAAAAATAAAGGGCGCTAGATCCTAGATATGTTTTGATTTGGTTTTGAAAGAAACTTGATAGAATAGAGAAAAAAGGGAAAGAAAAAAGGTAAGAAAAATTTTTTAAATGCTTAAAAATTATACAATAAAATAAAATGAAATGAAGTAAAATAGAATTTAAAATTTTACAAAAAAGAAAAAGTGTAGTAAAAATATTTTAAAAGTTGTAAGCTGAAAAAAAATTTTTTTTCTCTTTCTGTATCCAAGAATAAGAAAAGAAAAAAACAACAACAAAAAAAGAATAGATGGACCAGAGAACAGAATGAAATCCAAAATAAATTACATCCAGTTTCCCCTAAAAATCTATGATGCACTTTATAGTCTGTGTAGTAAGCAGGTGGAGAGACTTGTGGTGGTCCTCTAGGGCATGTTCTTGGAGGGCGCAATTGGGTAGAGCTTGGTGTAACAGCTCCGTTCTCCACTAGGTGGTGCTGCTTAGCTTAATGGGGTGTATAGGTGTGGCGTGCATGTGTGTTTACGCGCAGGTGCGGGAGAGGTGAAAATGGCATCACCCAGCTTCACAGTCTCTAGCACCAGAATTCTATGCTCTCACTCGGTGGCAATCAAGAACCCCTCCTTTGTCTCTGGCTTCTGTCTGCTCCCTGCTTCTACACTGCCTGTGTCCAAGCTGTCAGCCTGCCAGGCAGCACCTCTCTCCCAAATTTTATCTCAGATGGGGCCGTGTTTCCAAACCCCTCACTTCTGAGAGCCCTACAGCTTGGATCCCCTCCAGTATTCTGAGGGAGGGTCTCACCGGGCAATGGCCAGGTGCTAGCTGGCCCCAGGTAACATTAGTGTGGCTGCGCTCTTGCAGAGGTTCAGAGAATGTGGCTGGGTACCTGCTTGCCCCAGGAAAAGTTCATGTGCTCACACGGCAGCAGAGGCTCAGAGATTACGGCAAAACACAACACACAGCTAGCACCAGGTTTAACCATGCCCTGGCATCTTTGTTCCAATACCAGAAAACATGGCTGTTCTCTGGGGTCCACTGGGACCTTTACCTCTGGGGAGGTTGTATGGCCTCCACCAAACGCCCTCCCAGCAGAGGAACGGCTTCTCCCCTGCGGCCCATGGACCCCTCAGACCTCACTGTCTGCTCCTAGGGATTCAGAGCTCTGTCAGAACGCCCTAATAGAGCTCTGCCAGGTATTAGGCTGAGAAGTTTCCAACTCTGTGTGTCCCGGTTTATAGAGTCCTCATGGTACTGAAACCCTCTTCTTTCTCCTTTCTCCCTTTTGTGTTCAATCCATTGTGGGTGTTTTCACTCTTTCTCTCTCTCTCCATCTACTTTCAGGGGGAGTGCTTTTCCTGTACTCTACTGCCTGTCTCTGTCCCCTCTCTGCAAACAAAAACAGCTCCCTACCCTTCACAGCTTCTCGCTCCCCCAGTTCACCTCTCTGTGCCATGTACATGCTGAGTTCTGTGGTTCACGTTAAGCAGATTGTTTTGTTAATCCTAACATCAATTGTCCAGTTGTGAAAAATGGGTTGTGCTGATCTAGCTGCATTTCAGGAATGAGAGAAGCCGAGAACTTCCAGGCTGCTCCACCATCTTGCCCCTCCCAGTGCACTGGAATGTCTAGTTTCAATGCAACAAAGTTTTCCCCATCTGGGCTTCGACCATGAGAATGCTGGAAATGCAGGAGGTTCAGTACCATGTGCAGGAAGTCCTGGGTGGATATATAGTTAAACCAAATCTAACTCTCTAAACCCCAAATTAAATGGTAGACAGTAAAATTCCACTTTTAAGAACTTAGATTCTAAGGATGTAATTGGGTGCATGGACAATGTTCATAGTAGTACTACTTACAATAGTAGAAAAAAACCGTTAAAGTTCCATCAATAGGAAATTATTTTAATTATCATATATTTGTACAAAGAGTACTATACATCCATTAAAATTAATATAAATATATGTTTTGTGAAGTGAAAACCTGTTAGCCATTATTTAAGTACTATTAACTCCTTTATATATTATATATACAGTTATATAATATTGAAGTACATGTAAAATTATACATATACACATAATCACCTGGCAGAATATCACCAAATAAGTAGTCTTTAAATCTCAGTAGTGGGTTTTGAGGTACACTTTATTCTCTCCTGTATGTTTTTTTGTGAGGATAGACTTTTTACAATGAACATATAGGCCTTTTACAATGAACATGTAGACTCTAAGCTCTGGGATGCCAAGACTTCATCTATTTTATTTACTTATGTATCTCCAGTCCTTAGAAAGTATAGGCACATATTTGTTGAATTCATGCATTATTTTGATATTGAGAAAAACAACATAATGGTTCATTTTCACTTAAAGAATCACATAGTTTGGGATTTTAAATATTACAAATAATTAGTCTTAGTTTTCTAAAAAAAAAAAAAAAATCATGCTTACCTGATACTTTCCTGGAGGATTATTGAAACTATTTAACTGGAAATCTTCTGAGCTCCTTATACTTGATTGTTTACTATGCCCAAGCTGTAATTTGAAAAGAATCAAAAATTCTTATTTTTCTTCTAAATAATGTAACGATATTTATTAGTTATATATAGGAATTTATAAGTTACATATGTAAATTTTTCATTTAATTTGCTTTATAGTCTACCTTCCAAGACAAACCAGAGGCACCTGAGGGGTGCTGGATCTCTCAATGGTTATTCAAGGTTGTCTGAGGACTTTCATAGACTTCGTGGCTATCAGTCATGTAGTCATGACAGTCATGCTTTAACATTCTCACAGGCACATCTCTGATAGAGGAGGAGGCAAACAAGTTGGGAAAGTGATGGTGGTGATCTAAGAAGTCCTTTGTTAAGGGAGCAACAGGCCAGCATCCATGAGCACAATACCCACACTTGTAGGTAAGTGCCTGAAGTAACACAAGGGTAAGACTTTGTTGTGAGATAGAGTTCAGGGGCCAATAAAAAAAACAAATTAATGCATTTGAATTTTAGGATCTACATAGTATCACATTTGGGCAGTACTTTTGAAACCATATATTTGCTTGAACAGGCAAATAAAAAAGATCTAAAACAATCTGCAATTAAGGTGGTAAAGTACTGTATACACATGCTAATAGGACACCTGGGTGGCTCAAGCTGTGAAGCGTACAAGTTCATCTCAGGTCATGATCTCACGGTCCATGAGTTCGAGCCCTGCATTGGTGCTGTGCTCAAAGTTCAGAGACTGGAGCCTGCTTCAGATTCTGTGTGTGTCTCTCTCTGCCCCTGCCCCACTCATGCTCTCTCTCTCTCAAAAATGAATAAATGTTAAAAACTTTAAAAAAAAAAAACATACTAAGAAAATGATTTAAAAAAACTCTTCATGGCATTCTCTAAAAGAAAAAACATGGTTTTAAAAATAAATAAGTAGGAGAACCTGAGCAAAACACATCAGCTTCACATTTGTGTTTTTGTTGTTGTTGTTGTTGTTGTTGTTGTTTTTGGTGTACAACTGTTTTCCAAGGAACAAGAAACTTTAAGACCATCTTCAAAGACAGTGATGATTCATATTTCCCAATGGCATCTAAGTTGCTGTAAGTAAAGCTCATTGAGAATTAAAGTCCTTAACTTCAATGCTTTGATGCTTTAAATGGCCACATGCTGACCTAAAACAGCTATGCACACATTCATCCAGTAAACACTGGACATTGATGGAGTGCCCTCTATATGAAGATGCTGTGCTATGGATTCTGGGTATTCAGTGAAGAACATAACAATCATTATCTTGCTGAGTTATATGCACAGGAAGAATATACTAAGGCTGATAAGATCCATAAAAACACAATATGCAATTTTGAAAATATTAGCACCCCTTTTCATGTAGCTATTTCCCCTTGTCTTTCAACCTCTCTAACAAGTGTCAGCAAAATATCCATATTCTTTCACTTTATATTAACTTTAAACATAATTAAGATAAAATTATACAATTGGTGCTTGTATAAAAGCGTGCTTGACAGAAATGTGAAGACTAAGGCTCTGCCACAACAGCTCTGGAGCAGCAGGTGAGATGCTGGAACTTTCTGCACTCTCTCCAACAATGAAGGGACTAGTCCAGTGGATACCTATTCTCCTTCAAGTCCTACTAATCTATGGATGTGGGAAACAAATGCAAACTTCAACATGTTTTTAACAATGTAATTTTTAATATTTATTCTTAAAAATAGTTATTCATTTATCTTTATGATGATATAATGCTTCCTGGCTTTCAAACCATGATTTATGCTTTAAGGGCACCATTAAATGTGACGACAAGATTCAAGCCCACTTTCATCCCCCATTTTTCATGATATAGCATGGAGGGTGAGGACAGGTTCATAATCAGAGGAGAGGATCCAGACAAAGGGATCTTTGTGCATCGTGCCTTTGATTTATTTACCACCTATTCATTAATTTACAACTTCATGATTGGAAGTTATTAATTTGATGTCTCCTTCTTTCGTTAGGGGCCACTAGTACATCCAAAAAGTGTTCATGGAAATAAGAAAGTGAAAAAAATATGTTTCTTTGGGATTTTTATTTTTTTGAAGATGAATAAACCTTAACATTTGATATGTCAATCACCTCCAGTTAAGGCAGCTCAGGACACTACATGCCTATAGAGATCATCCTTTTGAGGGGGCGGGGGGGGGATTTAATAATATATCAACATCACCCAGGCCTTCATTCATTCACTCATTTCTATTTTAAGGGCTTTGCGTGTGCTGTTCCCAGTTCTTGAAATGCTCTTTTCCTGACTGGCTTATTTGCTCTGCCTCATCTTTTGGGTTTTAGCTTAAAACATAAGCTCCGCAGAGAGGTTTTCCTGCCCACCTTATGAAAAATAGATCTGGAGCCAGCTAGGTCATTTGACACTTATTTTATTCAGTGGCTTGGTTACATGTTTATCTACATCCTGCTGGGCTCTGTGGAAGGAGAGATTTTGTTTAGCTCACCTCACTGTCCCTGGAGCCAGAACTGCTGGCAGATGGCAAGTGCTCAGAAAGCACTGGTTGGTGAAATAAAGGAAGGAAAAAGTGCTTCTGGGTCACTGATGGGGTTCACTGGCTGCTAGACACCTTGCTATAGAAAACATGTTCAATCTAGGTTTGTGAACCAGTTGGCTGCAGCTCAACATAGATGGTAAAGGTACATCTAAACTGTAAAGAACTGAACTGAAGGCATGAGGCTGATGCTGTACCAGCGAACACACCGGATGGCACAGAAGAGGTAACAGTGGCAGGTGTGTCAGAAAATGGCATTCTGTTCATTTGAGAATGTGTGTGATTACAGACTGTCCAGACTGTAGATCTTGAAGCGTCAATGGCCACAGCTTCTGTGTATTCATAACATTTCAGTACAACACACAGCACTCCCACCACTTCATGCTCTCAATAGGTAGAGTCCAAAGATTCTTCATTCCAACAGTTATTGACACTTTGGGCTGGATAAGTCTTTATTGTGTGGGGCTTCCTGTGCATTGTAGAATGTTTAGCAGGGTCCCTGCCCTCTACCTACTAGATGCCAATAACAGCTCCCCTGTCCGGTTGTGACAACCGAAATGTCTCCAGGTATTACAAATGTACCTGAGGTGCCGGTAGTGGGGGCAGGGGACAGATCACCCCTGGTTGGGAACCACTGGTATAGTTGAATGGTATATGACTAAACAGTTATAAATTCACATGGATCACTTTTATGTGACTAGTTCTTCTCTAAATGTGAAATATAAACTTGGGTACAAATATAACAAAAAATTCTAATCAGTTTCTAATACATAATAGTCATATAATAAATACTTGTTACAATCATATGAAAGAAAGGGAATGTAAGGATAAATTTACTCAATGGTGCAAAGAAGCACTATTACCACTTGGTGGCAGAAAATTCTAATGTAGAATTAAGTGTTCCCATGGCCAGCTATTCAAGCAGGCTAGAAAGTCAGGGGGATTCAACTGGCCAAATGAATAGTATTTAAACCTTAGGGATGTGGATATCTATAAATGGTAGTGATGTGTGAAATGCAACGGGAGTGGCAGCAGGAAGAGCTGGCTTTAAGCTTTGTTCCTGACTCATGTGAAAATACACTGATTCTGAATGAGCTACTGTCTATCTTTGTTTTTATACCACATCTCCTGCATTCTTTATGTTTTCTATTGTTCATTTCCTAGTAATTATTTTAATATTAGCATTTAGAGTAAAGCCAGGAACAGAGCAATGAGCTAAAATGTATAGATACCACGTTCAGTCCACAGGGATGCAGACATGAAATGCACCACGTGGGGGCAGTGCTTATAAGCTCTTGCTTTGGAATCAAGTAGATCTGAATTTGAATTCTGGTTGTTGTTTGAAATGAGACTGTGGGCAGGTTACTTCAGCTCTACTGTCCTCGGGTTTCTAATGTGTGAAATAGGGGAAATAATATTACCTAGCTGCTAGAGGTGGTGCAAGAATCAAACAGGAAGGCTGTGGGATACACCGCTTGACATACAGTACATGCTCTACAAGTGTCAGCAGCTATTACTGTTGTACAGAAGGATAAATATCTACTACGTGGATTTAGTCCTATTTCATGTGTCTTTTTATTTTTATTTTTAGTGTTTATTTTTCTTTGAGAGAGACAGAGACAGAGACAGAGAAGAGCATGGGCATGGGAGAGGCAGAGAGAGAGGGAGACTCAGAATCCAAAGCAGGCTCCAGGCTCCCAGCTGTCAGCACAGAGCCCAACATGGGGCTCGAACTCACGCACTGAGAGATCATGACCCGAGTTGAAGTCGGAGGCTCAAGCGACTGAGCCACCCAGACACCCCTCATGTTTCATTTTAATCTAGTCTAGTCTACTCTGCTGAATATTACTGTTCACTGATGTGTCCATGACAAAGTCATTCAGGGAATGAAATATTCTGTGATTCCCATGATTCCCACACCCAGATGGGCCTTAGAATATCCTAAGGCCCAACTAAAGTACACACTTCCACACCCCAATGCCAGAAATTTTAATTCAATATGCCCGGAGAAAAGGATTGGGAATTTGCACAAAATCAACATATATCAGTTATATGTGACTAATAACAAAAAAAAAATCTGCACATGTCACTCAACCCAGTGCCAAACAGACAGAAAATGCTAAAACGACATCTATTGCATAGGATGCAAGAGCCTGTCTGCAACTGACAACTTGAAAGTGATCCCTCCTGGAGCTCGAAGAGAGAGGTTATTCGGGAAGTTATCAGCATCTTCAGGTTTATGCATCATACAGTGTGGCAGAGATGGGACTTGAGTTATGCTGGCCTCTCAGAATTTATCTGAAAAGCTAATGCTAGCAGCCACCAAATTCAGGGACCTTCAGAGCTAAAGGATATAAGCAAAGATAATAAATAGGTCTTCTCACTTTGTTTCAAAAAGTATTTTTATGTGGCTCATTCCACTGATTTCTATGGTGCACCCAGAGCACGTGTGGAGGTGATGTGGGTGGAACCTAACCACTTTTGTCCTCAGGGAGTCAGAAGATCTGAGTGAAATGGAAACTTAAGCATTGTTTTGGAAGTAGACTTCATGAAAAAGAGAGCAAATGTTGCACAAATTGGTAAGAAAGAAGGAACCATGAGAGTTTTTGTTAGTCCCTATCAGGGCCAAGCACATTCCAGTGGAAACCCACTTCAGTAACAATAGGCAAACCTGACTGGAAATATAAACGTGTGCTGTAAAAGCACTCTCCCAGGAGTGTAGCTAATGTATCAAGCAAAAGCAAGCTGTGGGCGTCGGTTCTGTTCATCACAAGCTTACATGGCAAGGAAAAGTAAAGGAGATAGCTGCATTATGTCAGTCCTCTAGGAACCAAATGCCAAGACACAGAAGTAGGAGATGTGCTCAGAATCATGCCTGTGACAGGTAACAGGGAGTAGGAGCAGGGGGTAGAAAACGGTCTTGGACTGTGGGGCTTGGCTCACCGTGAAAGAGGGAAAGGTAAAAAGACCAAAAAAGTCAGCCAGCCTGACTGGGAGCTCCAGCACAAACCTGGAGGCAACCCTGCCCTGGTAAAGAAAATGACCGACAGGTAGAGAGGCTCTGCTGGATGTGTGTATGCCCACCCTCGCCCCACACTGCTCAAGTGCAGTGAATCAGATCTCCGTTGGGTCCCTGACACCCCTCTATCAGTTTAACTTTTCCTGCTTTACATCACTATCCCTGTATTTCATTACCCACAAGTACCCAAACATATATGCTTAATATCTGTCTTAAAGATATACACAGTTCTTTCTTCTGATTAACTGGACATAAGCTTATTTCCATCACTCAATAACAGATCTTTGCGGCATTATTAACACAATTAAATTCTTTAATGTATTTATTACCTGTTTCTTGAAATTGCTTCTGAACATTTGTCCTTTTTTCTGTAAAAATAAGCCTGGGCACACATATGACTTCATGTTTTCAAATATGAGCTTACCTGTTTTTTGTCAAGTGATAATTTTGAAAGGTCTTCATGACTTCCCCAAATTCCAAATTTCTTTTCTTCATTTCTCTTTTAAAAACAGATAGTAAGATGAGTACAATTGCTAATTCTTCATTTAGAATTACAAAAACAATTTCATTCTTTATTCCATATCTTAAAAGCCATCTGGTCTGATTCTGTAGCAAGTTTCAAGAAGAGAAACATGTTCTTATTGGGTGCTTCCCATTGGTGAGAACAATGAATTCTCTCAGGTTGCTGTTCCATTAGAACTGTAAACTCCATTAATTAATGTAAGTAAAGGAGTATTAAGTAAAGGGAGGGACATTCCTGCCATCAACCCACTGAGTTCTAGAAGTTAGACATCCAGAAGAGTGCTATAGATGGCCTGTTTCTCCAAAATTTCACACAGTATAGTAATAACTACATTTAAAGCAGGTTTCATAATTCTCAAGGTCCTGGGGTGCCCGGGTGTCTCAGTTGGTCAAGCGTCCTACTTCGGCTCAGGTCATGATCTCACAGCTCGTGAGTTCAAGCCCTGCATCAGGCTCTGTGTCGACAGCTCAGAGCCTGGAGCCTGCTTCAGATTCCGTGCCTCCCTCTCTCTCTGCCCAAACCCACTTGCATTCTGTCTCTGTCTCTCTCAAAAATAAATAAACATTAAAAAAATTATAATTCTCAAGGTCCTTTTACATACTCATTTGATCTTTATGATGTAGATATAATTTTTATTCCCACAGTACAGCTGAAGAAACTAAAGCTCGGAGAGTTTATTATTTATTTGAGAACCCCAAATGGGGAGTGGCAAGCAGAGCAGGAATTAGAATATTTCCTTTTCTCTCAGTGATAGAATCTTAGAATGGCTAGAAACTTTTACGATCATTTGGCTCAACTGCCCACTCACTGTTGGAATATCTTCTATAAATTCCTAATATTGGTCATTCAGCATTTATTGATTACATGCAATGATGGGGAACTTACTACTTTGCAAGACAGCCCACTCTGTTAGACAGATATTTTCTTTGATTTTTTTAATGTTTACTTATTTTTGAGAGAGAGACAGAGCGTGAATAGGTGAGGGACAGAGAGAGAGAGACACACAGAATATGAAGCAGGCTCCAGGCTCCAAGCTGTCAGCACAGAGCCCAATGTGGGGCTCAAACTCACGAACCTCAAGATCACGATCTGAGCTGAAGTTGGACCCTCAGCCGACTGAGCCACCCAGGCGCCCCTGGACAGATGTCGTTGTGACAAGTTTGTTTTTAAATAGAACTACAGCTGAACTATTTGCAACTTTTGCCCATGGCATCTCTCCCTGTGTTTGAAGGGACAAAAAACAAGTATACCCCCTAGTCAAAACTGAGAGTTCTAAAGATATTCGCCTTGTTCCCCTTCAATCCTCCTTTTTTGGATGTAATCCCCAAGTCCTTCAACTCCCCATCATATGACGCCTTATATGCACCTGTCCCCATGCTGGCCCTTCTCCTCTGAATGCATCCATCTCTCATGGCTTCTCCTGGATGTGGTTCTGCACCAGCAGAGTTCCTGCACAGGGTAACTGCCCCTCCTCCATACACAGTGGCACACAACTTTCCACACTTCTGAATATACTGCTAACCCTCATCTAAACACTGCACCTCTTCTATGTTTCTTGAGATTGCTTCCTGCATAACTCTTTCCAGTTAATACCCCTAGATCTTTCTTTCTTGAACTACTTAATGCCAAACCTAGACTCACATATTACATGTGAGTAATTGATTTCTAAGTTTTCAGTGAAGAAGGTAGAGTCTGTCAAATTCCCCCAAGCTACTGATGCTTTACCAGGCTGTGTGAACTGAACATGAGGTGGGGCTTGTGGCCACAACAGCAAAAGTGGGGCCAGAATAGCTCTCCTTTCAAGTACCCTCTACAGACAATGTAATACATTATTATAGTTACATTTCATGAATTTTTCCTGTATTCTTTTAAGTAGGAAATGTCCAAAGTGTTCCTCTCAAGTAGATACAAGCCAAAGGACTGTGCTCATTTGGCAATGATTGGACGTGTCATCATGGATCACTTCTTTTAAATGATCCTAGCATTTAAAAACATAATTTTAAATTATCAAGTCAAATTACCTTGTTCATCTCTGCATCCTCCTGGAAACCTTTTTTATGGGCCTGGAACATCTCAGAAATCCATTTTTTAAGCCTCAGTAAGAGATAAAACAGGGACTTTGGACTTGGCACCAGGTTGAAGGGAACAGGTAATGTTCTCCCCTCTTCAAAGTAGGAAAACCAAAGCTTGGCCCTTGCAAATTTCCACTCGACATCAGCATCGTCCTGTGCAAACACACATGTCAGTTCAGCAGAGAGATGTGAAAACTGAATTACTGCGATGCGACCCACACTGTGTACCTAGGCAGGAGCAATGGTGCCTACAAACACTCTCAGGCCCCAAACACCACTCCAAGATTTTTTTAATGTTAAGGTTCTACTCACACTCTCTCCAAAATCTGTCTGAAATTTTATCAGGCTTAGAGAACTACAGATCTCAGAATGTGCTTATGTTTATAAACACCCTGAAAGGTATAAATGGATTTTTCTACATTCTGAAAAGAACACTATGAAAAATTATTCACTCTTTTGTTCGACACAAGATCATAAGTTCGATTACTTTGGGACACATTCCAAAATTTCTGGAATAAAAATTTGTATTATCACTCCAGATTCGAGAAATGGTCACTTTTGAAAATCACTACAAAAAATACCACACTAGTGGTATTTGTAAGTAACAATTTTTAAAAATAAAATGTAAATTCAAGCTGATATAGTATTTCTAAGGTTTTTTTAAAAAACACAATGAATCTGACATTTCTCCTCCTTATGACCTACTACCCACCACACACATTGATGTTGCATTTGGAAGCAAAGAGTTAAAATTTTCTAGATTACTGGACAAACAACTATGTGAAACAGGCAAAGAACAAAAGGAAACACAGCCTATATTTTCACCACCAATGAGGAGTTGATGCCTGGCATAAGTTAAAACATGTAGTCACAGACTATACACATGTACAGAAATCATACCTCAATTTCCTGGAATGAACTGTTGATCATTGCAATTAACATATTTAACAAAACAATGACCATTGTGACATTATAGACTCCATAAAGAACATAACCGATATTTTCAATGAATTTGTGATTATAGTTGATGACCACCGACTTCACTTCAGAAAGTCCAAATATAGCCCAGAACAGTGTCTTAAAACTCTCCTCAACTCTGGGGAAAAATAAAGAGAGAAAGGAAATAATACAGTGTATAAATGACAATAATACCATAATAAAAGTGCGCTGATTGTGTGTTTGCAAATTAATAAATATTCATGAGAAAATCCTTTACTTCTATGAACCTCGGTTTTCCTTTCTGTAAAATGAATACAATAGGTTTTATTTCCCAGAAGGTTGCAGGGCTGAAGTCATACTGTGCATACGAACCAGTCAGCTCAGTATCTGGCACATAATAGGTACTCAATAAATGTTAACATAACTTCATAACCACAGATACTAACATAAGTAATCCATAGCTTGGGTAATGGAGTGTTAAATGTATTACTTAATAAAAATAATACAATGTTAGAGTCTTATTAGGTTTCCTGCTCATCTATACTTCTACTCATATCCAATAATTAGATAATAACAGTGTGTGCCTTAAGAAAAATGTGACAATATAAACATAGACGCTGTAACCAAAATCACTGACAAGTCTTAGGTAGGAATTTCAATGCTTTACACATAATTACTGACCAATGCTAAGCCCAGCTTCACCCAGCTGGTTTCATTTCTCTGATAAACTGCACTTTATGAGAATAGGGCTAACAACAGGTTATGCTTCAGTTGATGCTTCATATTGGAACATGGACCACCTAATATCTGAGTAATCTATTCTAAGCATACTTTATAAAAAACCACTGTGGCTGTGGTGAACCTCAGTCAAAACTGGGGTTGATAACCAGGATCTTCTCAATGAGAAGATCTGACAAAATGAATTAGGAAAGAAGCTGTTCTCCCTGTGCACCACCCCCCCAAGAGCCTCTAATGAGAAGGCTGTACAAGTAGGAACACACATTCTAGAGTCATGGACAAGAGGTTACATACAGCCTGGCTTGTCCATACACTAGCATCTCTGTGAAATTCAGCAAATTATTTAACTTTTCTGAGCTTTGTTTCTTCTTTTTGTGAAATAGAGATAATGAAATGTTGTGAGTGAGGTATTTTCCCAGAAGAACTGGCACTAAAAATGTTAACTAGTATTGCTTAATGATAGGAAGGTGCCTATATTTTCAAGTTCTTCCAATTAATTTAAAAATCCTCTCTCATTGCTAAAGAGAAACTGGAGATGGAAGTCTTCACTGAAACATTGTCTGTCCCATCGACACATATGAACACACTTAAGCTATCCTATAATTAATCTGCAATCTCCATCATCAAAACATCCAAGATGACATACGTTGTGAAAGCTTCATTTTGTTTTGCACCAATGTAGTAGGAGTAGAGGTTGAACATTCCAATCATAAAGGCCACAAACACCATGATGAATATGACCATGAACTTGAAGATGTCCTTTACTGTTCTTCCAAGTGATATCTGCAGAGGTCCAAAGCTTTCATTGGCTGGTAAAATATAAGCTATTCTTGAGAAACTTAGAACTACAGCAATTGCATAAAGACCTTCAGATATAATTTGAGGATCAGAGGGGTCCCACTTTATCCTGGCTAGGAAAGAGAAAACACAAGAGTTATCATGAGTTTCTTTAAGTTGTTTACTCAGGCAGCTTCTTTTCTGCTACTAAAGAAATATAATTACATTAGCCATCAAGTCTCTAAAGGAAATGTTATCTTACAGGGCTTCTATAAGGGTCAGGTATATGGGAGCTTCTGAATATATTGAGAAAATGAGCCCCCTGGTCCGCCGGCAATTTTCCATAAGCATCCAGCAAAAGGGTTAAGAGCTAAAACTAGGGACTCAGCATATGAAAAAATTCCAGTGTGTGTGTGTGTGTGTGTGTGTGTGTGTGTGCGCGCGCGCGCGCACACGTGTACCCATGTCCCTACCAGAAGAACAGGTACAATTATTTAACTTTTCTTACTTTCATTTTCCCATCTTTAAAAATGAGACGATACCACTCCACCTTCTCTCATCTACTTGCAAATTCATTAAGTTAATGTATAGTCAGTGTTCAGGAAGTGCTTGGTGCTCCATAATTGGTAGCATTTATTATTTAATCTTAAACTTATAATTACACTATAATGCAATTTGGGGCTTGCAAAGTGCAGTTATTTCAACTAGAAGTCATTTTTATTGATCACTCAAATAAGTATTTTTACCATAAAAATGTAGTAATTATTCATTTTTAAAAATTTTCTGGCATTATTATATTAGTTCATCAGTAGTTCACCCAATATTAGTTCATTGGGTTAGTTCACCCAATAGCTCACCCAATAGTTCATTGGGTTCATCAAAACCCAATTAAGAAACCATTATGAGGAAAAATGCAAAACAATGTGTAAGAAAGAGGAAAAACATGATTTGCTGATTTGTATTTGCTTATTTGTTGGGAAGTAAAATTAGTAAAGGATACAAGAAACTAATAAAAGCAGTTTCCTTTTTTATAGTAAGTACAATGTACAGATAGCTTTGACTTTTTAGAATTCTGTATATGAAAAAGTATTAAACATTAAAGTAAATATTTTAAAAATAATAAAAAGATCTCTATGTGATCCAGCCAACAAACCCACGGAGATGTCAACTGAATGTTAACAGATTTCTTATCAGAGCATTATAGTAAGTACCGAAGAGGGGTCTATTCTCCACCCACTAGGTCTCTTCAAGGAAGGGTCTTCCCTCAGCAAACAAAGGCGTCTCTTTCCTCATCCTCCCCCACCCTGAGGTGGATCACCTCATCTGACTCCTATTTTGGGACAGCAGATAAGCGAGCACACTTGCTTCGGCTCCACCCTCCTCTGCTCCTCCACTAAGGGACCTCACACAACCATTGGCTGCCATTCCTGCCTTGGGGGGCACTGCCCTACCCATGTTGTCCAGAGACCAAAGGATGCACCTGCCTGATTCTGGAGGGAAATTTCACCGAGCCCCTTGGCTAGGAGACCCAGGACTATGTCATCTGCCTGCAACTTGACCGGTATTAGAGGCCACGCTCCAGCCTCTAACGCTTTGTTTTGTTTCTCATCTGCCTGGCAGGTTCGAAGCCTGGCAGGGAAACTGTGGTGTCGTGTATCAGGAGCCATCCAGAGACACCAGCAGCTCCCTTGCTGTCACACAGTTTATGTGTTTTGAATGGAAATGGTACTCAAATGTGTACTGTTTTTACTAGACAAGAAGAACAAAAAATCTAAGACCTAAGACAGGCATTCCCAGCGGAGTTTGGTAGTTGTCAACTGATCGAGGAGAGAGAGTGGGAGGCATCCAGCCGGCAAGGAGATCAGGAAGGGAGAAGCCAAAAGCACCCGTCTTCACACAGATGCTTCTGAAGATGCCAGTAATTCTGTGAGAACTGAGCAGTAACCAAACTACTAGTCACTTCCTTTCATCAGAAAACTCTGCATATTTATTAACTTAAGTTGACTGTGCACTACAAACTCACCCAAATTGTAATACTTCACATTGTCTCCCAGTGTGACTTTGGTCAAGTCCTTCAAAGTATCATTTGCATCAATGATGTGTTGGGCTTTGGAAGCATGCCAAAATGCCATGAATCTCGCAATGAATGATGCAGCAAAGATCGCCAGCATACCAAAATCAAGCATATTCCACAACTCAAACAAGTATTCCTTGGGGCCTTCCGTCCAAATTTCTTTACATTCGGCCCATATCATGCCTGCATTGGAAAGGGGTTAAAATAGACCCAATTCAATTTCATTCCAGCCTTAGCTCTTCAACAAAACAAAGTAAGTTTGAAAGGTCTTGGCCTGACATTTGAAGCCCTTCAAAATCTGGCCTCTTCCCACCCATCCAACCCTAAATGCCATGTCCCCACAAAAGCCACAGTCCAGCAGTATCAGTGCATCATCTAAAAGCAATCTGACAAAGTTCAAGCGTGTCCAAACAATCTTTGGTATCCATTGATCCTATACATAACAAGTGTATTTATGAGATGTTCACCGTGGACTCTTCATAATAACCAAAACATCCAAACACACCTGCTCACATAGGTAAAACCTAAGTGATCGTGGACTTCCACAGATGGAGTATTATGCAGCCATTTAATATGATATTTTAATTACTATGGAGTAGTGGCCACAAGGACAGACCTCACAGACCTCCAAATACAGGGATTTAATTGGCTAAGGGCTGCAGCAACCGCATTCTGGAACTATGGGCACTTTTCCCCCAAGGCCATGCTTCCCAAAGGCTGCTTCCAGCTGGTGACTGAAGGTACCCCTTCTTGGGAGACCCTGGGCTTCTCTGATGCCTGACTTTGGCTCAAGTATTTCCTGCCAGCTTTGCTGACCTGTCCTCAGACTGAATAGACATCTGAGATGCTTGTATCAGACCTTCCCTCCCTGCCCTCTTACCTCAGGATCAGACTTGCCTCCCCCATCTGACAGCCCCTGAAACCTTCCTCACTCCCCTCCCCATTCCCTCTCAGTGAATGCCCTTTAGCAAAACTGTTGGCATTTAACCCTGTCTCTGCCTGTGCTTCTTGGACGGCCTAAGACATGTTGGAAAATGTTTATGGCATAAACATTTAAACATGCTAGGTAAAGGAGTAAAAAGAGTCATATAGTCTACGACTTTATGTTTAAAACCAGCACCATATAGGACTGCACAGAGTCACAGGAGCATATTATTCATGGTCACCTCCTGCTGGTGGAGTAGTAAAAACACTACACTCTCACAAGAAGTCAGCATGCTGCTTAGGAGCACAGGTTTGGGATCGGAGTGCCATGGCTTGGGACCCTGTTCGTCCACTCATTGGCAGTGTGATCTTTGGCACATTATTTAAACTTTCTAAAGCTCAGTTTGTAAAATGGGGATGACAGTGGTTTGTATCTACCTCATAGGGTTGTTTTAACACTTAAATAATGCGTGTAAAATGCACAGGGCATGTGACACTTGGAAAAAGTAACAGCTAATATTTATTGAGCACTTACTATTTTAAATTTTCTATGACTGGTGCATACTTTATCTTTTTTTAAATTTTTTTTAATGTTTATTTATTTTTGAGATAGAGGCAGACAGAGTGCAAGTGGGGGAGGGGCAGAGAGAGAGGGAGACACAGAATCTGAAACAGGCTCCAGGCTCTGAGCTGTCAGCACAGAGCCCGATGCGGGGCTGGAACCCACGAACCGTGAGATCATGACCTGAGCTGAAGTCGGACGCTTAACTGACTGAGCCACCCAGGCGCCCCTACTTTAGCTTAATTTAAAGGATGTTACTGTGTTAACAAGATGTTGCTTTACACCATTACCTTTAAGATATTCTTTCCAGCATTGTACCTACTTCTAGAGCCATCTGCAGAAATATAACCCAAACTCCAATAATCGATCAAGCCTACCTCTATTAAGAAGTCTGTCATAGTCCCCTGGCTGAAACTCATCTCCTCCCCTCCCCAGCAAGCACCTGCCCCACATCTTTACGCTCGTCATGACCCTCTATCACAGAGCCCACACACAGCTTACTGTGGGCTTTTCTCAAAACCGGCATTCTGCGCACACAGAGGAAGACAACTTCATTACACTTGAGTGCTTCCAAGGTACGAGGGATCTAGGACTGGATTCACACCTATGCCAGTGGGTCAGGTTAAAACAAGAAATCCTGCATGTGTCCTGGTACACACCCTCCAGACACACAGTGAGCAGAAGTGAGGGAAGCCTCCTCCAGGCTGTCCCTCTGCAGGCTGCAGGAATGTGGAGCGCCAGCAGCACAGGGGCCGAGGCACCTCTGAACGCCATCCAGCCTAGTTGTGTAGGGCCTTCCGTCCTGCTGGACTGCAGCTTTTGTGGGGACGTGGCATTTAGGGTTGGATGGGTGGGAAGGGGCCAGATTTTGAAGGGCTTCAAATGTCAGACCAAGACCTTTCAAACTTACTTTGTTCTGTTGAAGAGCTAAGGCCGGAAAGGAAGGCTCTCCCCCTCCTCTCCCACCTGCCCTCCACCTTTCCTCTCCAGACATAGAATTCTTGATGAAACCTCATCTTACCAAAGCTTAAAAAACAAAACACAGTGAATTAGTCTGCCTGAAGGAAGCTTCCGTCCTGTTCACTCCAAGGAGCCCTGGGGGCTGCCAGGCACAGCTGAGAACCCCCCAGCCTGGGCAGCTTCTCGGGGCAGGGGAGACTTCTACCTGGGTGTCGAGCCGGAGACAGGTGGCCAGACTGCTGAAGGCTGCCCATCCTACAGCTGGGTTTTCAGAAGAATCACTTCAGTGTGGATCTGCCACAACAGCAGAGAATGAGCAAACTCCCTCTGCCTCTAAACTTCTCGAAACAAAACAGAACCACCTGTGTGCTCATTCTGTCTATTCCCCAGGAAAGGCCAGTTTACCATGAAGCCTGAGCCCCATTTCATCTTCTTTTTCTTCATATGAGGCTCTCCAAATAAATAAGGGTCCTCTTACCCCCACCCTCCAGAGTGGTCTTTCCCAGTCTCCTCAAGAGCTGCTCCATGGTGGGGACACTCACTCCCGTGGCTGCTCTCCTGGACATGCTCCCGCGTGTGGCACTCAGATGTGGTCTGGACACAGACAGCTCACACAGTGCCCCCCGGGATCTTTGCACATCGGCATCACCAAGCATGTCTCCCCCACTGTGTTCCTGCTGCACCCCCCTCTCAGGGGTGTCAGCTCGCCAGTCAGCCTCATCAAGCTCTCCTGCAGCTCAGTTCCATAATTCAGCATTCCAAGTTTGTCTCCAGTAAAAACTGGATAAATTTGCCTTCTGCGAACAATAGAAGGCCTCAAGCCCACCAGCTGACCCAAATAGGCCATTTCTTACTAATATTTCCAGAAAGCGCAACAGCTTTCTTTCCAGAACAACTCCAAGAAGAAAACGATTATCCACGTCAGAAACCAACACACAAGTCTGACTAATGCTGTAATGCTGAAGCTGCCTGCTCTGGCTTTTCCTATAAACAGACCCTGTGAGCGAATCTGGGAATCTCAGGTAGAAAGGGTGCTGGGCCAGCAGTTCTAAGGAAAATGTACTCATAACATTAAAAGTTAACATAACATTCCTGGTTTAGATTTCTAAGTGAAAAAGGAAAAACTTCTAATGTTTATAATAAAATATTAGTATGAGGTGCATTATATTTGATAAAGGATAAAAATGAACATTCATTATATCTAATCCCCTTACACAAAATTGAATGTTTTCAAAGTTTCATCTTGAACTAGAATCTTATCTTGCTTGTTTTCAGTAGGAAATACCACTCCTATATAAAAGTAACAGACACTCTCAATGAAAAGTCTAATAATAACCATAATTACCTGAAATTTATTAAACATCTCCTACGTGCCAAGCACTGTGTTACATACTTTATACTCACACACACACAGACACTAGCACATAGGCGGTTAGTTTACTAAGATAAAGGCAATGTCCAAATGACTGTTCTTATTTTAAATCCAATGCTCTAAGTTGGAATGTAATTTATTTCTTGTAGTTCTGTGATATAAGGTAAATATCAATTACATTGGAAAAGAAGTAGTGAAAAATCACACTCTTCTTCTTTATCCAAGGCTTATATTACCCTCGGTGATGTAATTCACACGGTAAGCCCTCATCCCTATTTCTCCGGGGTGCTGTATTTTCTAGTATTTGGTGGGCATCTTCGCCTGAAAATCCCCAGGGCACTTCAAAGGCAACTACAACCCAGACTTAGTCATCAGGTTCTCATTCTCCAGGCACCAGTTGTGATCGTCCCTCCGTTCTCTCCCTCTCAGAGAAGTGCAGCACCACGGAGTGGTCCAGGGTGGAGTCCACATCTCTCCCTCCAGTGCACCACCAACTCCCCGAGGCCTGAATCCCCACCCTCACCCTGCTGTCAGG
This sequence comes from Neofelis nebulosa, assembly GCF_028018385.1. Classification (NCBI taxonomy): domain Eukaryota; kingdom Metazoa; phylum Chordata; class Mammalia; order Carnivora; family Felidae; genus Neofelis; species Neofelis nebulosa. Next base: position 44,528 of record NC_080791.1, read on the forward strand.
GAGCCTGTGGTGGGCTCTCAGCCTCCATACTCACCGTCCTCTGGCTAAGATGTGACAGAGCCATCACCAATGCTGAAAGCCACCCTCAGCCATCTTGCCTCACTGTCTGCCATCACCCATGCCCTCAAAGGCACCTGCCTAACTCCTTACATTTCAAGGGTGCCTGGTGCACCCTAAGGCCCTAGCTTCACATGCAATGTTTCCACACCTTGTAGCATCCGTACTCCCCCAAAACCTTCTGCCCAGCTAACACTACCTCATCTCCAAAGTCTTAGATGGAAGGTATCGTCCAGGGAGGCCTTCTCTGCCCTTTCCACAACCCACCCCATTCTAGACTTAAATGTCCAGTCTGTGTACATTCACAGTACCCTAATGGTGCCTCAATTACAGTATTTGTCTCAGTGGTTTTCATTATTGATTTACTTATTGACCTGACCCCCACACTTAACTCTCCTGGCTGCAAGGACTGGGTCACATTCAGCTCAGGATCCTCCTGACCTAACGAAGGCACCACTTGCCTATTTAATCTATTCATTCGTAAAATCCGATTGAAATACCTTTCTCGTTTGCATTATGTTTAAGGGCAAGCCGTGTGTACAATTGATTCTGATGACAAATAGTGTATTAGTTAAGACTGCTTTCCCTCTGCCTCACCTGTCATTGGGAGATCTAAAGGAAATTACTCAATCCTCACCTGAACATTGTAAATAGATGCTGGTATCATGTTACAGATTACAAAACCGAGGTGCAGGGAGAGTGTGTGAGTTCAGGTATGTGAAGGGCTTTGAACAGTTCTTGGTATATAATAAATGTTCAATAAATGTGAATGACTATTAGCTTTGGTTCCCATTACATCTCAACATAAAATCATGCAGTCGTTGTGAAATCTGAAGTCCTAGCTCTCCCAAAACATGAATGGGAGTACTTCGTCCCTGGCAGGATTCAATTAATACTATCTTATTGTTTCCTCCTGGGTTTTTCTTGGAAACTTAAAAAGCACATGGCACGTGACAAAGCTGTGCCCCAATAATGAACCCGAGATAACTGTGTTTTAAAAACAGAAAATGATGCACTGTATCGTGCGGAATGTATTTGCATAGCTGATGTGTGAAGGAATCAGTGTCATTCAAAGTGCTAAGCTGTGAAAAAAAAAAAAAAAGAACAAAACAAAGATGACACAATATCGGTCTTTACCTATTACCCAGGATATAATGAGCATCTCCATCCATGAGAAGCAGGACGTTTTCATCCTGAACAGCTGTTTTGCATTATCTGTGCTGGTTTCATTGGGAAGGAGTTTGGTGCCTTCAAATCTGTCAGCAGCATTCATCACTAGCAGCCCCAGAAAAATGGTGAAGGAAGCAGCGTGTGCCACAAACTTCATGAACGGTCCGCGCATAATCTTCCCCATCTGCCACAGTGCACAGCAAAAGAAAATCTTAACTTTGTTTTGTACACTTTGCAAAACACACACACGTGTGCACAAGAATAAATGTCTGGATACTACAATATTCTCCTAAGAAGGTTACGTATATTTATATAATTGATGAAAGAACAGCAACTCTTTATGCTGTGCTAAAATTTTGGTCACATCCCTCATCCATATATGCTGCTATTCTGGATTTATGTTTAAATAAATTAACTTTTGTGTTAAATGATACTTAAGTTCTAAAAATATTATATAACTCTGACAAATAGTATTTTACAACAAAAGGCAGGGCATGGTATCATCATCATTCATAAAAAGCAAACTACTTGGGGCGCCTGGGTGGCTCAGTTGGTTAGACATCCGACTTCAGTTCAGGTCATGATCCCTCAGTTCACGGGTTCAAGGCCCGTGTCGGGCTCTGTGCTGACAGCTCGGAGCCTAGGGCCTGCTTGCGATTCTGTCTCCCTCTTTCTCTGCCCCTCCCCTGCTCATGCTCTGTCTCTCTCATTCTCAAAAATAAACAAACATCAAAAAAAATTTTTTAAGCCAACTACCTTACTAGGTACAAAGTGCTGAGGAGGCAGCAGTGAAACTACTGAACTGAATCTACTTTGCCTGGACCTTGGTTGACATTGGCCTTGCTCGCTGCCCTTGTGTGTTTCACGGACACGCAAGCAATGCGGGTGTTGTGTGAACAAATCCAAGGAGAGAAATCCCCACTGAGGACAGGGCAGCAGGGCGGTTCCCATTATACATTCGGAACAATATCCTGGAAAGACACTGGATTGAAAATCCAAAATTTTCACGTCAGGTTCCAGTTTCATTCCCTCATTAGCTGAGTGGCAATGAGTAAATTTCCTAAATTATGTAAAAATCAGACTCTCTGTGTGAACTATGGAGGCAGTGAAAGCTCTTGTGCTTCTACAGGCCCAGATTAGTTTCCATCTGAGACGCACAAATCCCCCTCGCTGAAGCAGAAGGATGCTTCGCGTCCGAGATGTGTCTCAGGGGCTCTGCGCACCCCCTAAGATGGTAACCGCCACCCAGGAGGTATGGACAGGACTCTTCCTTAGGAGAGGGTTCATAACTTCCAACAGCCTTTCAAGCGAACTTATTATTCCAGAAAAAATGTGTAAGTTGATAAACACACCACCAACACTTAGCCAGCACTTGTTTGTGCCAAGTACGGTTTTCAGGGCTTTACTCTGTGAACTCACATCACCATGACAATGGTTCTAAGAGCAGGTGCCCCTAAAATGCCACTGTTGTTGATGAAGAGGCTGACAAAAGTCCAGACACTGGCCTAAAAGTCACACAGCTCATTGGGGCGCCTGGGTGGCGCAGTCGGTTAAGCGTCCAACTTCAGCCAGGTCACGATCTCACGGTCCGTGAGTTCGAGCCCTGCGTCGGGCTCTGGGCTGATGGCTCGGAGCCTGGAGCCTGTTTCCGATTCTGTGTCTCCCTCTCTCTCTGCTCCTCCCCCGTTCATGCTCTGTCTCTCTCTGTCCCAAAAATAAATTAAAAAACGTTGGAAAAAAAAAATTAAAAAAAAAAAAAATAAATAAATAAAAGTCACACAGCTCATACGTGGTGGAGCTGGAGCCTGAGAGCAGTTCTTGTTTCTGAGTTAATGCCTCTATATGGTTTACAAAACAATTTCATAGTTTTTATTGAGGTACATAAATATGTCACTTCTTCTAGAAAAAAAGAAGCTCCTTCTAATATTGAAAAAAGTAAATAGTACAATGGAAGGAATATAATCAATGTTCTCTGTTCCTACAGACTTTACTTGTTTATGTGGTTTTCAAAACCATAAAAGTTAAAGCTGAAATAAATCATACAGTTTAGTCCCTTCTCTCTTGGTATTTAGGATCTTATGTCAGAATATCAGAATGCATGTGCACACAAGTATTTATCTCACTGTATCTAGATGGAGCTAGCTAGCTAGCTAGCTTGAAGCCAATGGATCCAGAGAATCAGCTATATTTAGATATACTGCAGAGCCAATCCAAAGTTACTTTGTAAAACTCTGCTGTAGTAATGTCTAAAAATCCTACTTTCATAAGAATACTCATTAGATTGAATCAAACAGTGTGTTTTTTTAAGATCCTGTTTAAGTAGAACTCTCAAATAATTGAGTAAGTGTAAAGCAAAAACAAATGGGTAACACAGTAGGTTTGATTTTCTTTTGCCCACTGTCCTTAACTATGTTTCTGTACAAATATGAACTGTTACAGAGGTTGGGGATAAAAATGGAGTTGAGAATAAGCAGGTTGGATCGCTCCGGGACATGAGGTGAACTGTCCTGGACAGTGTCCTATCCCTCAGGGCAGAGTGTGCGATTCCCCACTTCCACTGGGGTGTGGCCCTTATGTAATATTGGCTCCTTCTTGATTTTATTCAGAAGGGGGAGAAGAGACTCAAGCCAGGCATTTCGCTGTTATGAAACATGCTGGTTTAAAGGGGAAAAAAGGGGCGCCTGGGTGGCGCAGTCGGTTAAGCGTCCGACTTCAGCCAGGTCACGATCTCGCGGTCCGTGAGTTCGAGCCCCGCGTCAGGCTCTGGGCTGATGGCTCGGAGCCTGGAGCCTGTTTCCGATTCTGTGTCTCCCTCTCTCTCTGCCCCTCCCCCGTTCATGCTCTGTCTCTCTCTGTCCAAAAATAAATAAAAAACGTTGAAAAAAAAAAAATTAAAAAAAAAATAAATAAAGGGGAAAAAAGCAAACAAACAACAAGCAAACAAAAAGTTCATTGGCAGGAAACTAAAATGGTGTGTTCAGATATTTATCATACCCTCTAATTCTTATTACAAATCATTTAGAGTTTTGTTTCTCTTTTAACTAAGGGAGATTTTTGGCACCATTCAGTGGACTTTAAGAATTGAAGTGAGTTATCCATTTTAGTAAAATTTGTCATTTATACATTGTGGGATGTAAACAAATTTCTAATAAGGTTAAAGAAGGGCACTAATCAATTGAATAAGGTGAATAATTAATGCACCTGACAAATTTTTGAGGTTAAGCACTGAAAGAAATACTTGGCTTTAAATATTACATATTATACTTTTTTCAAGTATTTTTAATGACTAAATACCTAACTCCAAAAACCAATAGAAACAGAAAAGTTTGAAGATAGCTTAAGCTAAAATGGCTTGAAATCACAGCATGACCTATTTTTATTTTATTTTATTATTTTTTTAATGTTGACTTATTTTTGAGAGAGAGAGAGTGAGGGAGGGAGGAGCAGAGAGAGAAGGAGACACCGAATCCAAAGCAAGCTGCAAACTCTGAGCTGTCAGTCCCCTGATGCAGGGCTTGAACTCATGGACCATGAGATCACGACCTGAGACAAAGTCGGATGCTTAACTGACTGAGCCATCCAGGCAGCCCTGACCTATTTTTATTGTAATGACCATAAAACATATTTGGGTTATGGTGTTAAAAGAAAATAAGTGAAGAAAAGAAAGTTTCTGAAAGAAGAAAGCAGACTTGAGGAAAGAAAACCCAAATTTAAACAGGAACAGACTCTGTCAAGGTGCACAGGCTTGCAATTAGATACCTTAATTTTCATGGATGTATTGGAAATTTTTTAGTATTTAAAATGATATTTTAAATAAAAGCATTAATTTTGAGCAATCTTCCCCCATAACCTGTGAATAATGTTTATGTTCATTGCTAAGGGAAAAATTGTGAAAATCGATTCTATCATAAAGCTTCAAAGGCTAAATAACAGGCAGTAAAATAGATTTTAGATATTAAAATAAAATACCTTGACAGTGTCCTTATAATTTAATTATTTGCCTCAAGGTTCCTACACAAGGATGAAAAACAGATGCCAAGAAAGAAACATGACCAGGGAAGAAGAAAATAGTAAAGGAAATCAGGTTAATTAGGATTCAGTCAAAATCTAAGAAATTCTACAGACTGCCCCAAATAGTCTCCTGTCAGAACAGCAAGCATTCTGGAAGGCATCATGCTTCAGAACTCACTGGATATGGAGAAGGACAAATACTCAGTTTAGGAAGATACTGTAATTTTACTGAGCACAGGGTAATCAGTGAACAAAGATAATTCAGAACATCCCCACCCCCACATACTTCATTCAGCTCACATCTCTGAAGACTCAGGAAATGTACGTTAAAGAGAGAAGAGACAGTAAATGCATAGATGGAGCCCATGTGCCCATAAGGATGGGTCAGAGTTTTTGTTTCAAAGTGAAATCTGTCATTTCTGTGAAAAGGGAAGAAAAAGAAAACTGTACCTTTCTAGAAGAAAATCTATGCTACAAATTTCTAATTCTAGTAAATCTCACTATTTTCATCATTTATGTTTTACTTATAAAAGCTCAGTTTTGGGGCCTTATCTTTTTAAAGGAAAAACAACGTATAATGATAGCTTTTACCCTCAGGAGAAAACGCCCAGTTTCCAGCAGGTTTCTATCATTGCCACCACAAAGAATAATGTTGTTCCCTCTCCGTAGAAAGCCTTGCACCTATAAACCACTTAGGAACGTCCTAAGCTAAAGCATCAAGTATGTGACTATGTAATAAGAAGACAGTATGTTGGTAATGGGGATACATGTGTTTGCATCCATGAGTTACAAAGTTTGAAAATGAGTCAGGCCCACATTAAGAACAGCAGATATTGAAGTGGCATTTTCACAGAGCACACGGATGGTCCAGCTGACATTTCAGCCACATAGCTTTAGAATTATTTCAGTCTGACTTTCAGACTGAAACCTAAACATTACAGAAATGTGGTTTCAAAAACATGGAAGAATAAGATTTTTGGCAATGCAATTCTGTGCCTGTTAACAGAATGATAGGTCCACATGTTTCACACTTGTTCCATCACACTAAAGAAAGGCTGGATCCATCTGGACATATTTTCACCAAAGTCTGGGCACATGGATTTTGCCGATAGGCTATCTTTGCTGTCCAGTTACGGATTACTCCATCCCTAAAATAAATATTCTTGACTGAACCAAGCATCACATTAGTATTTACATGATTATTCTTTATTTAGATTAAGATTTATCTGGTAATATGAGCTAAATAAATACAAAAAAATAACTTTAATCTCAAACTTTGTCAAAGGAGGAATAAAAGACAAAAAATGTTTATCTTTTAGGATTATATTTGAAATATGTGCTCATTGCATACTATAACCTCAAAACATATATGAATTAGACATGCCTACAGAGAGGATGGAAACATAGTAACTAGGTTTTCTTTCTCAATTTAACAGTGGTGCTATTACAGGTTAATTTTCTACCCACTTTTCCCCTTATTTCCTATAGCAAATAGATGTCATTTTTGTAATATTAAAATCAATAATATTATTTAAACCCAACTCTGACATCTATGAAATTTTCATTTGGAAAACAGAATTTTCCTTGCTTAACTGGCTCTGATATATACAGCTTGACCTACTTGTAGGTGACGATAAGGTCCAGGCTTCACAGACATACCTTGCTGCATGGAGCAAACCAGTAAATGAGAGCCAGGAAGGGCAATCCGACAGCAACCGCCAGGACCACGAGAAACTTAACCGCCATGGTCTGCTGCCGCAGACCGGAGAGGTTCTCATACCATATGGACAGAAGCTGCTGTTGACAGTTTGGATGAGCTACAAACTAGCAGGGAAGTGACAAAACATTTAATAGATTGATTAAAGAAAAGTTCACCAACTCTTGGATTCTAAATATTTTGTTCTGTGGTTTCCCATGAAAACTACTGTTAGAAATAAAGAGTAAACATAGAACATCTAGCTGACAAGCATCAAGCAAGGCGGCAGGAGGTTCTAACATGTATTATATAAATTCGAAGATTCCAATTTATCAAATTTTTCCTTTATAACTAATGGGATTCCCTTGAAAGTATAGAAAAAAATTCTGAAATTTAATATTATAAAAAGATTCATAAATGCTTCACATAAGGATTTTTACATTTATATGTTATTTTCCATCTAGAAACAGTGATGTAAAGATCCTACTGGCCCAGGGGTGCCTGGGTGGCTCAACTGGTTAAGCATCAGATTCTTGATTTCGACTCAGATCATGATCCCAGAGTTGTGGGATCCAGCCCTGCATTCCTGCACTGGGCTCTGTACTGAGCATGGAGCCTGCTTGGGTTTCTCTCTTCCTCCCTCTGCCCCTCTCCTGCTGCTGTCTCTCTCTAAGGAGAAAGAAAGAAAGAAAGAAAGAAAGAAAGAAAGAAAGAAAGAAAGAAAGAAAGAAAGAAAGAGAGAGAGAAAGAAGGAAAGAGAGAAAGAAAGAAAGAGAGAAAGAAGGAAAGAAAGAAAGAAAGAAAGAAAGAAAGAAAGAAAGAAGGAAAGAAAGAAAGAGAGAAAGAAAGAAAGAGAGAGAAAGAAGGAAAGAGAGAAAGAAAGAGAGAAAGAAAGAGAGAAAGAAAGAGAGAGAGAAAGAGAGAGAGAAAGAAGGAAAGAGAGAAAGAAAGAGAGAAAGAAGGAAAGAAAGAAAGAAGGAAAGAAAGAAAGAAAGAAAGAAAGAAAGAAAGAAAGAAAGAAAGAAAGAGAGAGAGAAAGAGAGAAAGAAGGAAAGAGAGAAAGAGAGAAAGAAAGAAAGAAAGAGACAGAGAAAGAAGGAAAGAAAGAAAGAAAGAAAGAAGGAAAGAAAGAAAGAAAGAGAAAGAAGGAGAGAAAGAAAGAAAGAAAGAAAGAAAGAAAGAAAGAAAGAAAGAAAGAAAGAAAGAAAGAAAGAAAAAGAAAGAGAAATCCTACAGGCCCAGATGTTTAAATACTTTCTTAAAACAGCATGCCATCTGTTCTGCACTGACCTACAATGCTAAACTTATTAACTCCCATTTGTATATGGGTCTGTTTCTGGACTGCCTATTCTATTCACTGATGTATTTTTATTTCTGTGTCATAAATTCTTTCAATTAACAAAACTTAATAATTAAATTTTACTTGTTATTTTTCAGAATTTTTGAATTCTCACATATTTATTTTCTACAAAGAACATATGGCAGGGGGCAACATTATTTAATCTACAAAAAGCAACAATGCAAAATAACAATTGATAAAAAATGTTGGAAGGTTAAAAGAACTACAAATGCTTAAGGATGGCTCATCTCGAAGATCATTAAAACAAGAAACAATGTTTATCTTCTCAGAGTTGTAAGATTTAATAACACCTATTGTGAGTAGAAAAAATAAGCCCTCTCATACACCTCTGGCATGTATGTAAACTGGTGCACTGTTTTTAAAGAAAACTTAGCAAATGTTTTAAATTAACAAAAACCTGAAGAAAGTAATAAACGTCCTTAAATAGTAAGCTGATTAAATGAAATAGTGATATAACAACACAGCCTTTGAAAAGATGAGATGGATGTTTATTTACTGAAATGTGAAGATGTACAAGATATGAATTTGTGGAGAGTAATATAATGGAGAGAAACTACTCTCCATTAAGAATTGAGAAGACAGGGGTGCCTGGGTGACTCAGTAGGTTGAACATCAGACTCTTGGTTTCGGCTCAGGTCATGATCTCATGGTTTGTGAGTGTGAGCCCCCACTTCAGGCTCCATGCTGATAGCAAGGAGCCTGCTTGAGATTCATTCTCTCTCTCTCTCTCTCCCTTTCTCTCTCTCTCTCTCTCTCTCTCTCTCTCTCTCTCTCTCTCCTTCTCCTCTTCTCTCTCAGCTCCTCTCTCTCTCTCTTTCTCTGGAAATAAATAAATAAACATTAAGAAAAAATAATTGGGAGGATCAAGGGAGCCTGGCTGGCTTAGTCAGTGGAACATGCAACTCTTAATTTTGGTGTTGTGAGTTCAAGCCCCACGGTGGGTATAGAGAGGTTGCCTAAAAGTAAAATCTTAAAAAAAAATTGGGAAGATAGAAAGGGCCATATCTATACTGTTTTATCCTTAAAAAGTATATTTTTAAAGATACGTAACCTAAGAAAGCAATCAAGAATGGGAGGTGCTGCATGAAGACAGAGACTGAAAATGCCCCACAGATACACATGGTGCAGGAGGAGATTCAAATGTTCTAAAGCAGGAACTGAGGGCACTGGTCCTGGATCAGAACACAACAGATGGGACCTGGAACAGAGTCTCAAACACTGATGTTCCTCTCAGATGACCAACGCCTTATCATCTGGACACACGAAGTCATTTCTATATCATTAGTTAAGTAAAGGAGAGTGGCTGGCAATCAGGGCATAAACACGTCCAGATGTCACAGACTTGTGTGGAGTGTAGGTTACATGACTCACAGCTAAGCACGTATGATTAGAGAAACTGCCTCATGCAACTAACTGTTGGTTAGAAAAACCCAGCTCGAGCTGATTATGCCAACTCTTCAGCCTTATACAGCAGCAGTAAGAATGGAAATAATGTAAATGGGGCTTCAGGCCTGGCCTTACTTTTTTTACTTCATATTTAATGGCAAGTTTCAAGCGGCTGAGATTTGGACGGCTGTGATCTCCCCCACCATGATACACTTCGATGTCCCCATTCAGAATGGCCTCCACTTCTTCGGTATTTCTGCACAGATCAAGGAGTCCAACAACAAAATCCTTGCACTGCATTGACAGTTTTTTGTAGTCATTCTGGGAAAGACAAAGCAAAACAAAAAACAATAATGGAGAAGTAGCACATTTACTAGGTGACGCAGTGGAATTTATCAGTCACTTGACAGTTGGGAGAGGAAACAAACAGAAAAATTCTATCTTTGGGTTTACTGTTCTTTTAATGTGCTTTAACTGCTGTTCTACTCAGTGATTTCTGAAGTATCTTAGCACCATAAAGATGTTCTTCATCTCCAAAGAAAGGAAATTTATCTAAAACATAAACAAAGCTATTGAATAGTGTACTGTGCCCAAGTCACCTATAGGATCAGGAGAATATGAAGTAAGCAACTTTTCCCACAGCAGGATCCTACCACTTTGCATACATCATGTCTCATGTTCATGACTTCACCAGCAAGCACATCATGTACATTTGGTAGCTCTTTGTAAGATCTTGTAAACTGTTGGTAAACTTGAGAAACACAGGACATTTGGAGAGATTCCAGAGAAAAGCAAACATGTCATTTATCTATTTAATAAATTGTATTGAGAAACTTAGCGTACCAAAATCAGGGTCCAAGACAAGATCTAATATAAAGACTGAAAACCAGGATTCTTCTTTGGAGAAAAGAAAACTTAATGCAAATGCTTCTGTTGTAATTTATTGATGATGACCTAATATTACATTGGGAAGACTTAGGAAGTATAGATCATATTCAAACATAAAAAATTCACATCTTGAAAAGATGCTCTACATCACTGATGACCAGAAAAATGCAAATCAAAACCATAATGAGATACCACCTTACATCTGTCAGAGTGGCTAAAATCAAAAAGACATGTGTTGCCAAAGACGTAGAATAAGAAGAAGCCCCCATGCACTGTTAGCAGGAATATAAATGGTACAGATGTGGTGGAAAGCAGTATGGAGGCTCCTTAAAAAATTAAAAATAGAAATACCATAGGATCCAGTAATTTTATTACTGGATATTTACCCAAAGAATATGAAAACACTAATTCTAAAAGATACATGGACCCTGATGTTTGTTGCAGCATTATTTACAATGGCCAAGAAATGGAAGCAGTCTAAGTGCCCTTTGATAGACGAATGGGTAAAGAAGATGTGGTGTGTGTGTTATGGAATATTACTCAGACATAAAGAATGAGAACTTGCCATTTGTGACCACATTATGGTATTATGCTAAGTGAAATAAGTCAAATAGTGAAAGACAAAGGCCATATGATTTCACTTACATGTGGACTCAAAACAGACAAACAAAGCAGGAACAGACCCACAAAAAGACTGGTGGATGCCAGAGAGGAGAGGCATGTGGGGGATGGACAGAATGGGTGGAGGGGAGTGGGAGATAAAGAATTCTAGTTATGAAATGAATAAGTCAAGGGGATAAAAGGCATAGAGTCAGAAACACAATCAGTGATACTGGAATAGTGTTGTTAGGGGACAGATGGTGGCTATATACACTTGTGGTGAGCACAGCATGATGTGCAGGCATGTTGAATCACCATGTTGTGCACCTGAAACTGATGTGACACTATGTGTCAACTATATGTCAATTAAAAACACAACTCTGTCTTATGCATATATACACCAGGTATTAACATCTTCATTCAGGTCTTTCTAATACTTCCTCCCCCTTTTTTCTCTTACATTGAAATAAGGCCATTTATAGGTCAATGTTAATCAAGAAAACCTATCAGCTTGAGTTTGTTGCATGGCAAATGGATTATATTACCTAATTTAATCTTTTAGGTCATCTTGCTCAGTTTGGTTAAATAATGTGTCCAAGATCATGTAGCCACTAAGTGTCAAAATCAAACATTAAATCCAGCTGGTAGGCCCCAAACCCTCTGCCTTTAATGACTATGCCACTTTGTCCCTTCTTTGTGGAAAGATTTTCTATTTTGAAAAGTGGGAAGAAGTAGGAAGCACATAGGGCAAATACTATTCCCATTTTCCACATCAAAAAACTAAGGTTCCCAGGGGCGCCTGGGTGGCGCAGTCGGTTAAGCGTCCGACTTCAGCCAGGTCACGATCTCGCGGTCCGTGAGTTCGAGCCCCGCGTCGGGCTCTGGGCTGATGGCTTGGAGCCTGGAGCCTGTTTCGGATTCTGTGTCTCCCTCTCTCTTTGCCCCTCCCCCGTTCATGCTCTGTCTCTCTCTGTCCCAAAAATAAATAAAAACGTTGAAAAAAAAATTAAAAAAAAAAAAAACAAAAACAAAAAACTAAGGTTCCCTGAGGTCACATAGCCTCAGTGGCAGAGTTTACTCTTAGAGTTATAGCTTTGCTAGTTATTTCCGCCATCCTGAAGCTGCTGGTGTGTTTAGAGTGAAAATGTCCCCTGGGCGAATCAGGAGAGGAAGACAGTGGAGTCCAAGCAGCTCTGGAGGTCAGGCAACAAGGAGGTATTTTAGGGAAGCCTGTATGGGTGTGGGTACAGCACCTACCTGGGCTCCTCTCTGTTAATCCTGCCGAGTGACCTATTACAACTCAGTGACTTCTAAACAGGCCATGCTTTCCTAACTGCGGGTCCAACCAGACTCCATGAAGGCAAACTGATGAAACAAATTCGGCCTAACAGAGACTGGCTCATGTTCCTTCTAAACAGGTATCTAGTTGGATAGTATAAGGAAGTCACAAGGAAACAGCTTTATCCTCTTCATGAAACAGTCAGTTAGGGTCACAGGGACAAATATTAAGGTGTACAAGTACATATGTTCCCCATGTCCACTGTGTACAGAGTGGTTAGGGGCTTGGGTTTTTCCACTCAAATACACCTGTAATCAAATCGCAGATCCTTCGGTTTTTAGCCATGTGATCTTAGATAAATTAAAATCATCCCATGAGGTAGGCGCTATTATTATTCCCATGTTACAAATGAGAAAACTGAGTGTTAGTTAGATTAAATAAGTGTTAAAGAAACTACACGTGCAGGGGCACCTGGGTGGCTCAGTTGGTTGAGTATCTTGGTTTCGGCTCAGGTCACGATCCCAGGCTGGTGAGATTGAGCCGCTGATAGCTGCAGAGCCTGCTTGGGATTCTGTCTCTCCCTTTCTCTCTGTCCCTCCTCTGCTCATGCTTGCTCTCTCTCAAAATAAATAAGTAAACATTAAAAAAAATAGCTTTAAGAAAAAAGATTGCCTCTCTCCCTCTCTCTCTGCCCCTCTCTGCCTCAAAAGAGAAAGAAAGAAAAAAGAAAGAAAGAAAGAAAGAAAGAAAGAAAGAAAGAAAGAAAGAAAGAAAGAAAGAAAAAAGAGAAAGAAAAGGAAAGAAAAGAAAAAAGAAAAAAAAAAGAAACCACACATGCAAAGTGCTTCGCATGGTGCTGAGCATTTGGCAAGCATTCCATAAAACACATTTATTTTATTCTATATCCTCAAAGGCAAGATCTGAAAACAGGCTGTTTCTTGACATTTGTAAGTATCCTTGCAGCTAAAGGCAAAATTTATCTTGCTCTGAAACATCCTTTCCCTCTTTCTCAGCCTCCTCAAACCCTGTGCATTCTGCCCATACACAGCTGAAATGCCATGTACCCGTACCTTCCCTGAAAACTAATCTGAATTAAATGTTGCTTCCTCTGGATTCCACAGCACATCACTTACAGTCCATCTAGTAACTCCACTTCTCTCTATATCATATACATTTACGTGTGCATGTGTCTCTCAAGTCACCGTGACTTCCACCAGCTTATTCATGTTTCTGGCCTCAACAGCACTTCTCGCCATGCTGTGAACACAGACACAGTTCCAGAGGAAACAGAACCTAGCTATAGAGTACAGCATGCCTGGACTCTGGTCCCAACTCTGCCAATTACCAGTTGTTGGTCTTGGGCTTTAAGTGACCTTTCTGTGCCTCCATTTCTTCATCTGAAAAGCAAGTAAGGTTCTCAAGGTTGTGATAAGAATTAGACATAAATGTAAAGTCTATAGAACATGTCTAAATGGTGGTGACCTCAAGTGTTACTACATATCATTGTAACAAAGAGCTTGTTGAAAGAAAAATACAAAAGCACCTCCTGTCTGCAGTAGCTAGCACAATCCTAAGCACCTATGGAAGCTTATTAATACACCTTGACTGATGAGTGAAGAGTGCAGTCCTTAATGTTACAGACCTACCTTGAACTCCTTCTCAATGTTGGCCAGCACGGCCAGCTCATTGCTGAGTTCTAAAGCTGTCATGACTGGGTCTTCACTAGACAGTGACAGGTAAGCTGGACTTGCCAGGCCCTTGTAGGCATTAATCCTAGATCTGGAGTGACTAAAGGAGTCATGCTTCTGTTTCTGGCTGCACTCACTGCACTTGCAGAAATAGTCATGAGGCCGTTCAATCCGAGCACCCTTCCGCAAGAGGGTATGCACGATTTCATATTCCTGGCAGTGGGCGGCCAGAATGATTGGAGTCACATCATGAGAGAACCGTGTTCCATCTTCATCATAGGCATAAAAATCATCTTGCTGCAGTTCAGACTGGCTGGGGCTGGTGGCTAACCTCTTGCCTTCAGCAAAAGCTGGATGACTGAGAATAGCTTCCACAATCCGAACATAACCCTTACTAATAGCTAGAAGCAAAGCATCCCCAACACGAGAGAGGTTTTCTTTCTTGAGAAGAAGTTCTGTAATTTCCAGATGCTCGTTGGCCACGGCCAACTGCAGGGCATTCTGGCCCATGTAATCCACACAGTTAACATTGAGGGACAGACATTCTTCTAACATCTTCCTCACCACTGGGATGTTGCCATATTCAGCAGCATCTAAAAAACGTTCCTCCTCAATAGATAAGCTTGTTGAGCGATCGTTAAACATGTAAGCTGGTCCTCGGTTGGCTAACCTTCTCCCCTTCTCACGGAGAATCGTCTGCCGCCGGTGGGCCAGTCTGTTGTCGGTGTCCTGGCTATGAGGAAATAGAAAGATTGGGAACAAATCATATTAAGGGCATTTTAGTGAGCCAAATGACTTGCCATTCAACTAATGCAACCCTCAAGTCTATGAGATGTTGTCTCATCATCTCTAGACCAACCATAATATAAATGAGAATGCATTTATTTGTTAATGGATTCCAAGAACTTCTTTAAGAAAGCCAAGCACTTTGCAGATTTTAACGTTTCCATTTGGAGTGGAGACTCTGGCAATTCCTATAATCTCTCTGTGCCATTGAAATAAGGATTAATATGAGTGTTTCAATCACAGATAGTATAAGAAAGACCCACAATCAGTCACCAATATTATATACAGTGTGAAAATATTAAAAAATAGAGAAAATAGTAAATCCATTCAACACATACTTACTGGTTGCCTCCTATGCCAGGGCCAGGGACTGTATAAGGCCCAGGAAAATCAATGGTGACAAAAGTAGAAACTTTTCTGCCCTTATAAATCTTATTCTCTAATGGGAGAAACTGGGAACTAGAACATTGCCTTGTTATCAGTTGTTTGTCATGATAAACCTATAGCAGGGTTATGTAGCATAGCTTCCAGGAGAAAGTTAAAGGCTAAAAATGGAAGGATGAGTACAAGTCAAGTGAGGGTGTGCTTTAGGAGGGTGGGACAGAGCTTGGGTACAGGTAGAGCGCTTTCTCCAATGGAAGGGTCAACCAGACACTATAGCACAGATTTCATTAATAGGAACAGTTAAGACTTGGACTCTGCTAGGTGTTCTAAAAATCACTGGAAATGAGAACATTATGAGTAAGGCACAGGTGGGAAGGAACACTTCTGTGATGGAGATGGGTCAAAGAGATGGCCAGCCTTTAGTGCAGGCCTTCAGTCTGTGATAGGAGACAGTGATCCCTTCTCTAGTCAAATGCTACAATGGACATTTTCTTCCTTATTGATTTATAACTGTATGTCTTAAAGTTTATGGCTCAATCCTTATCACTGTCACTAACCACAGACTCAAAGGTACAATTCACTGCAGAACAGGGAAGGGCCAAGTTAGGAGGGTGGGGGCTGAAAGGAAGGAAAAAGGTGTGGTTGGTGATAGATATGATAGATGTTTCCTCTCTTTGTAAATGTTTCCTAGAGCCATCCCTCTGAAGACTGTCACAAATTTCCCAGTATGAAGACAACTTAAATTGGTCCAAAGACCCCATAAATGATCTTCCCCTCCAATGTGGCCTAAATATCTTTCTCTACGAGTCCTTAACTATCTTGATATCCAATATCCAGGTAGTGTTGTCTACGGTTGTGTGATTCCCAAAGAAATAGCAAGATGTCAGCCAACTCACAAATGATTATGATTCTCCAAGGAGCTTGAACAGTATGCTGCCATTTTAACCAATCATCTCTAGACCAACTATAATATAAATGAGAATGCATTTATTTGTTAATGGATTCCAAGAACTTCTTTAAGAAAGCCAAGCACTTTGCAGATTTTAACATTTCCATTTGGAGTGGAGACTCCAATGTTTTCCATACACTCATTCAACAGTGAGCCCTCCAGCCATCCATGGTGTCTCTTCAAAAGTGACCAGCCTGATGTGTTATTAAAGAGACAACTTTGTAAATTTAAAAAATGATGTCAAGGGCAATGGCTACAACACCAGTAATTTCTAAAGTCAGTCTTTTGATATTGTATGGGGAACTTTTGTTAAGTATTAAGGGAATGATTTCTACATGTATTTTGCTTTCTGTAACTACTGCTTTGTTTTCCAATCCATTTTTAATGTTATCAGTTATGCACATACACAAATAGAGGACTCTATATGCTTTATGAAAACAGCAGCCCTCTGTGTTTCATTTTCCCCACTTCCTGATCCCCAGAGGCAATAATGTCAACATTTTAGCTTATTATTTTACAATTTAAAAACTTGCAGCCATACAACTTATTAATATTGTTACTTCTGAATTTCCAGGTTTGCAATTATCTATGGAATTCTCACCAAAGGTGAAATTCAGCCCACTTTAACAATCTCCCTGCCCCCGCACACACGCCCACATGGACACACCTCAACACACCTCATGGTCCTTTATCATTCCAGGGTAGTTACAGCATAACTTTGGTTAGATAACTACTACATTACAATAATACAGTGATAGTCCTAGCTGTGACAAGGAGTGTACCATGGTGTCTTTCAGGATACTACTTCCCTATGTCCTGAAACCCAGTTGTTAATAATTCTCTTCCTGTATTCATATGCTTAATGTTCTGTGTACTTATGACCAATGCAACAAAATTCTACTCTCCTTTGGTCTAAATCTTGTTTTAATTCATCCAACATCCTATGTATTTTTTTAATTTTAGCCTCTTGAAGAGTCTTTTCTGTAGCCTCCTGATCTGCTAACCTGGACATGGTTACAGTCTAGACTCAAACATATGTTGTCTTTGAATCTTCCTTTGGCATCATCCCAATGATTCTCTTTGCTTTACTTTTATTTTGGGTTCCTTGTGTTCTGAATCCCAGACTCTCCTCTTTCTTAGCTCACTCCTGTGCCCTAGTATAGCACATGCTCTACTAGCTGACTGACAAAGTATGTGCAGGAGGTAAACTTGAGATTTTGCATGTCTAAAAATGACTGTATTATTGACAACCTTAATTGGTAGTTTAGCTGGGTAGAGAATTCTAGGTTAACAATAATTTTCAAAGCTTTGTACTGTTACATTCTAGTTTTTGTAGTTGCTATTAGGAAATATGATTCTGGATGTTCTCTTTGTCTCTGGTGCCCTAAAATTACATAATTTTTTGTTGGAGGGAATATCCTTTCTTCTGTGGTTCTGTGCACTCAGTAAATCTTTTCATCTGGAGAAATGGGTGCTTTTCTGAGAAATATTCTTTTTTTTTAATTTTTTTTTTTCAACGTTTTTTATTTATTTTTGGGACAGAGAGAGACAGAGCATGAACGGGGGAGGGGCAGAGAGAGAGGGAGACACAGAGTCGGAAACAGGCTCCAGGCTCCGAGCCATCAGCCCAGAGCCTGACGCGGGGCTCGAACTCACGGACCGCGAGATCGTGACCTGGCTGAAGTCGGACGCTTAACCGACTGCGCCACCCAGGCGCCCCTGAGAAATATTCTTAACTCATTTCTCTGATAATTCTGTTTCCTGCTGTCAGTGTTGTTTCTGGGACTCCTTTTGGATGCTGGACATTCTGGGATTACCACTAAATTTTCTTATCTTTTCTGTCCAATTTTCCAGTTAATTGTGGGTTTGTTGTTTGGTTTTTGTTTTTGCATTACACTGTGGACATTTCTTGCATTACACTATGGACAATTTCTATTATCCTCTAATATATCTTTTGAAAAATTTTCTCTGCTGCTATGTTTATAATTCTCAAGAACATTTTTTTTGTTCTTTACAATGCCTTTTCTTCAAGATGAAGACACATTATCTTCTCTTACCTAATCCAGAGACATTAGTGATAAAGACCACACAGACCAGAACACTTTAGAGAATTTACTCCTAAGTTGCTTTTTAATGTATATTATGTACTGTAGATTTTATATTAGAGTTTTTCATCCAAAAGTTAGTGACCCTTAGTAGGCATACTTTTCTATTTAAAAGAAATAAAATTAATTCTAACGTCTCTTCTAAGAGAATGCAATTTTCCCTCATAAAAAAATTTGCCAGCATCTAATGTCAGTTTTGGTGAAAGGCAATTCTTGGAGGTGAGTTTTTAGAAGGGCGGCATTATTTCTGACTTAACAGAATGGATGAAGTAGAAGCATGGAGAGTCTCGTCACATGAGCAGCTATCATTCTTCTTCCCTCTAAGATTTTGAACCCCTTTCCCTCCTCTCTGTCACTCTTCTGGCCTCTAAAAACCCCCTCCAGCGTGTATTACCCCACAGCTGCTGCTGTAGATTGTAGACTAGAGGAACCACGAAGATTAGGGGGAGAGGAAGTGTTGCTAACCACAGAGAATGTGTTCAAAAAGAAAAACTGTAAAATGAAGGGAGAAAGAGCTAAGATCAGGGCATTTATGAAAGTGAGATGAAAAAGTACTATAGGGAGAACTTGGGGAAAGTTCCTGTAAAAACAAAACCAAAAAGGCATAAAATGGACACAAAATAGTACCAAGAGCCAAGCCTCTGTTTTGTTCTTTTTCTACCATAAGAACAAGAGAAATAATTACTCCAGCCTATGTCATAGGATTTTTCCAGGGTCAATTCAAATCACAAATTGGAAAGCACCTAAATTTGAGTTTCATTTTTTTTTTACAGCCACAGGAATAGGCATTTATATGAACAAGAAGGTCACCAACTTTACTACTTTTCAGCTGTTATTCACATGGAATACCCATGAAAGGCAAGGACTGAGATGGTAATTGAGAGGCTTTTGTCTCTTTAAAAAAAGGAAAATCATTATAAGTAATTTAACTTATATCTCAATTTTTAGTTTCCAAAGTACTATTTGTTCATATAACACCTCTAAATTTACACAGAGGTAGTTTTGTGACATCTTTAATTCTAAAATTTTAAAAGACTGATATATGACTTTAATGCCTATTTATCTGAATAATGGCAGGCTCTATCCTAGCAAGCCACTCTTCTAAGGATACGTCCCATTTTCTTCTAGACTGTTATGGCTTTCCTACCTATAGCAGCCATTCTTTTGAGGAAAGAGCAAAAACATTTCCATAGAAAATGTTTTCTTCACATTTAAAGCATCTCTTGTCCCATTGTGGCAACCATAAATATTAATCCTATGCAGTGACATGAATTTCTGACACATTTTTTGGAAAGGCCTGGATTATCATTACCTCTTCAGTACTCTGTGGCCAGTAAAGCCTGATACAGGACACGTCTAGAGGCATTTGAGATTGCCCTAAGGAAGATAACCACTGCATGCTCTCGGAAGGCAGTTCTTGCACTGGTAGTGAGATAAACCAAGAGCTGCCAGTATGGTGACCCAACAAAATGCATACTTTGCTGCCTCTGGTCTTCCCTAACTGCAGTCTCAAAGGCTCCATGTATTGTATTTTGCCACAAGTGGTGTTGCTTAACCCTGCATTTCAAATGCAAAAGCAAAACGTGTAGAACCACTTTTTCAGGAACACACATTTTAAGACTTTCAAGAAAGCTATGAGATGCTGCTAGATTACATTACCCCTCTGAGGGATTTTACAAGGCTATACTGTAGAACTGTACATTAATTGCAAAGTAACCTCATAAAACCACCTACTAGAAAGAGGAACAACCGCCCAAAGCAATATATCAACAAAAGAGATACTTTCATTCCAGCTAAAGGGCACATTTTTGCAAAGTCAGTTCTTCTATTTAAGAAAAATATTTATTAAGAATTTTTCTTCATCCATTCAGCCATATTTAGCAGGATTAAATGTTTAGTAACCTACATTTTCATGTCTGTATTTTAAAAATTTGTTTTATCACAATATTTAAATACCAGTTCTAGGAAGGAATGTAACTAGCCACTGCCCACTTGGTACTCAAATACTGATTAAGTCATGAAAATCAACGGTTTTTACATACCTCATTTTCCTGATTCTTTTTGCTGGCGAAATATTGCCTGTTGCCCCAGATAGTGAGAGATGAAATAATCCATCTCTATTGAAAATGCCAGCAATGCAAATTAGCTTCTGAGTCGAATGGACTGTGTGCTTTGAGTCCAGAGTATATGTAGTAATTCCTCTATTTCCTGTTCAAATATAATGTGCTTTTACCAAATGGAACTGCTCTTATACAAACTAAGCTTTACATTAAGTATCTAACTTAATTTTTTATTTTGTGTTTCCAAAACACTTGAAATTTTAAAATCAAAGCACAATTCTACCAAAGAAGACGTGTGAAAATATAAATGGCACATAACTATCCATGCAGCGTGGAACAGCCAAGATAGCAGATTGTTAGATTTAATCTGGGAAGGTGAAAATAAAGGAGATTCCAGGATATATATTTTATTACCTGCACGATTATACAAGGAAAAATTGGACTTGAGTACTTACAATTAACAGTCAACACAACTAGCAATTTTGCAGACCACTTTAGAAGGATGAATGATGAAAGTAGTTTTGGTCTAATTTATAACAATGAAATTATTTTCACTTTATCTGCTTAATTCCTGGCCACACACCCCTGGCCTTCCCTCCAGGGTTGAGGGAGCAGTAAACAATTAGAGTGGTTTTCCTACATCCAATGAGAGCAAGGAATATTTTGCTTTATTCACCAGTGGATCCCCAGTGCTTAGCAGAAAGGCACACTGCAAACCCTCACACAATTGTCTAACTCACACGTCCTTCTCATCAAAGGAATTAAGGTCAAAGCCCAGAGCCCATTCGTTCCGATTAAACCAAGAGCAAATACAAGGTACAGCCCTACAAACAAAACACGATGGTTGAACCTCAGTGTGTCCTGGGGTATGTACAACATTTTATATTACTTTCAAATTAGCATCGAGCTTAATAGGGAACAGAGGAAGTTGGAAGACATATCTTTTTAAGGGCGTCTTTGTGACTGCCTTGATCCAGAAGTAGAGATTTTCTTGTCCTTTCCTGTCACTGATTCTGCTCTCTGCATGTCCTTGACACTACACATAAAGCATAAACCCATTTTCACAACATATTACCAAATCCTTGTGACTTCCAGAGAGTTTTCAAGATAGAAATTCTATATATATTATGATTCAGTTAGCTTCAATTTTCCCCTGTTCACTCAAATACTAACTTACTGAGTGATCCTTCACACATCACACCACCACCTTGTTCCAAGAGTGAAACACAGACTCCTGAACTGCTCGTCATGTTCAGTTGGGAGCCAGCTGGTTGTGTGTAAGTTACATATTTTTTGGTTATTTTTATCACCGATTGACATTTGCTTGTATAAATTAGAAACCCAACTATGTAAGAGAATGAAAATAGTAGTAAATAATGAAAGTTATAGAAACTTTCTACATGATAACTAAGTCTGAAATGTCATTGTTTCTTTTTAGCCTCCACTTTCTGGATTATTCTAGGTATCATGGCTTCCTCCTTTGAAGTGTTCTTTGGTTGGTCTCTGGACACATGCATCTATTTTGGTCTATTTTAGTAGAGTACTCTTGAGAATATTAAAAAGTTGATGTGTAATACAAGCAAAATATATCCTAATTATCTCATCAAAGAGAGAGATTTAAACTATTTGCTTCTAATAGCAGAAGCTGTCATAGTCCTGTGTATTACACAAACCTATTTTCCCATTCCACAAGTAACCTCTGTGTAAGACAGATTCCAGGCTGGAAAAAAACCAGCATACTTAAACTGAGTAATAGGAGGAGTTTAATGAATAGACTCTAGGAATGTGTGGGCAGGAATTAGGGAAATCCAAAATGGTGCCAACACTTTACCCAGGTCTAGGATGGTGCAGGATTAGGCCTGAAAGGGGCATAAGGAGGTAATAGTTACTGCAAGTTAGGATAACTATAAGGATAACACTTGACAGAGTTTCTGACCTTTGGAAGAGGGCAGCAGCCAACCCTCAAGGAGAGAGTTAGGGGAACTTATACCCTGACCTCCCTCTCTCGTGACCTCTGTTATCCCACAGGGACCTCCCATGGGCTGCACCCACTCAAAGCCTGGGGACAGAGGAGCCCACTGATATAGCCTGCACAGGTCTGCATTGATGTCCTCCCTAAGGAAGAGGATGGTGTGCGTGCAAAGTAGAAAGTGGACCAGAAGAGCCAGGCCAACAACAGCCAGCACACACTCTAAGAGTGAGTCTGACTTTGCCATGATTAACTCCCTCAGAAACTACTGATGAAAGCAAGTGCAGAGAGAAGATGGCAAGTGTACAATATGTTTATTATGAACCCAGAGGCATCAGTTCTCATCTTTCTAGGCTTATTTTCCCTTCAATAAGCTAACTATCAGGAGAGACACTCATATTCAACTTCAGGCAGTACACTATCTTAAAAAATGAGCCCATAACAAAGATTCATCCACCTGAATTTTAAGTTAATACTCATAAGAGGCTTAACATGAGCAGTTCTGACTCTGAGGGTGGGAAGGATAGTAATGTAATGTCATAGAAACATTCAGAAATGTTGAAATTGTGTGTTCAGCAGATGCTGAAGCTGTTGACTGCTGGAGGTATCCATGCTAAAGGAACGGCCTTCACTAACAAGTCTGGAACACGCTCCCAACCTCCACCACAGGGGCCAGATCCAACTGCCCACGGGGCAGGTTAACTCTACACAAGCCTGGCATGAACAAGAGAGTGCAATACAGAGGGGACGATGACTGCATGATGTGGGGAACACTTCAACTTATTTAGAAAACAAACTTACAGAATGCCTTTCTTTGCTGATTTTAGACAGCTCTCAAACCTCATATCCACCATCAAGATCTTAACAGTTCCTTCCTTCCTTCCTTCCTTCCTTCCTTCCTTCCTTCCTTCCTTCCTTCCTTCATCATTTCAAACATTTACTGTCCCAGGCACTATGGCAGGCAATGGGAGATTCAGCAGGGAAGGACACTCAGAGGGCAGAAAAGAGAGCACTGGTTAAAGGCATGGATGTAAGAGTAACTAGACACAGGTTCAAGTTCTAACCTGCCCATTGTTGACTCTCTGGCTTCCTAAAAAATAAGGATTATAATGATCCTATTTCCCAGGATTGGTGGGAGGGTTACAATATTGTGTGTATTTTACTTGGAAAATGTTATTTATAGCCCTGTCGTGATACTACAAGTCTTAGTCATCTTAAGAACGTTATGCAGTACTCATTATTCTCATTGACATAAAGATAATGCAAGCCATTTAGTACTTGATAATAGTAAGTGCTCAGTATGTAGTCTTAACTGTTATTATTCTACGGTATTTTCAAGTAATTTGTACTTGTCATAAACTGAGATACACTTATCCACCTTCAGTATAAATGAGGTATGGCAATTTGGTAGAGTTTGATTTTGAACACACTTATTGTGTCAAGGAAATTGTAAGTTCACTATATACTTACCCCTAGGTTTTTAGCTTCTACATAAGACTATCAGGTGAACTCCTATGAATATGTATATTATATTAACTAACTTCACTAGAACTGACAGGCTGAGAACTGACATTCACTAAAAGTTTACTATGTGCCAATCACTTTATCAGTGTTATTTTGTTTAATTTTCCTATAGTTGGTGAAGTTGGCTTTATTACTTCTGCTTCACACATAAAGAAATGTTTTGGGATTTGTCCAAAACAGAGATGATACACATTGGGGAAAGTGTTGTTGTTGTTGTTATTATGTTTTAATACAGCTGAAAAAAGCTAAGATGGAATACCCTTAAAACAAAACAAAAATGAGGCCTCTACAATTCCTGTATAATACACAGAAAACTCTTTACTAAACTCATACTAACAATAAATGGTAAAGCAAGATTGTATACTTAGGTTCACAGATATTGTAGTTCATTTTTATATCTTATTTTACTATTGTGAAAGAAAGAGCTATAATTTTAAGTTTAATAAAATTAACAGCATGTATCCCCCACAAAGAGCCCCCGTCTGAGGACTAGATCACTGATACCCTTGAGAAGCCCCGTTCTGCCCATTCTGAATCACTATCTGCCCCTACAACACTACCTGGCCTTTGTGGTGAACGTTCCTTCAGCTTTACTATTTTTTTTAGCTCTTCCATCTTTGTAGCCCTAAACAATAGAGACTGGTTTGCAAAAAGGAGGTATTTAGCACAAATCCAACAGAGGAGGGAAGGGAAACACTGCCCCCGCTGGCAGAGCAGAGGCGTGCCTGCAGCTTTTCGGAGAGCTCATCCACACCCCGCCCCCACCCCATGTGAGTTAGTTGGAGTGACCACGAGTGGGTCCTGGGACACACAGGTGACATCAGGCTGCTGTTCTTGCCTCTCTTACAGAGGAACAGGCCAAGGCAAAACCCCTCGGAGGGAAGGGAGGACTCACCGTTTCTCTACTCTTCCATAACACCAACGTTGTTAGCCAAGGTCTTTTGCATCATCTCCTTTTCTGTGTTTTCAAAAACCAATTTCACCAAAACAAAACACTGCATTACACTGCAGGCTTCATAGTGTGACTATAGCCATAGTAGCTAGAAAGCTCCCACTTCCACTGGGCCAACAATGGAACGTGTCTACTTCCATTGGCACAGCTACATTCCGCTGTCAGGGGCCTGGTCAGCAAGCTGCAGTAGAAAACGGGATTTTCCAGGTGGCTAGAGCTATAAAAGTTATACGACTTCCCTGAAGATGGGTGAAAAGGAAAACCACTGAAACCATTGCTTTGGTGCAACACAAAGCAAACTCGCTGACTAATTCCTAGAGGCTTTGGAATCACATGTACAAAAAAACAAGGCTCTACTTTTCTATGGAAAAGTTATTCTTATTTTACCCTTCTTCTTTCATGGTAAAAACAAACTTCAGTCCCTGTACAGGCAACCACACCATTTTGATGAACCGCATTATATTGCTATGCGAGTAAGTTTAAACTTGAGAACGGGGCCCGAGTTTCAGGTTTTCTCTATGCATCCTACTCGGTGATTCCTTATTAACACCCTGAGTCACAGAGTGAATGTGAGTGCACAGGATATATTTCTGCATCACTTCTGCTTTATCCACCAAGGCACTAACAGTGAAACCACAGACCAAAATGCCAGGCAAGCACTTAGAAACAGTGTCTTTCAGGGGTGCCTGGTGGGCTCAATCAGTTAAGTATCCGACTCCGGCTCAGGTCATGATCTCACAGTCCACGATCTCATAGTTCATGAGTTTGAGCCCTGCGTCAGGCTCTGTGTTGATGGCTCAGAGCCTGGAGCCTTCTTCGGATTCTGTGTCTCCCTCTCTCTCTGCCCCTCCCCCACTTGCATGCTAGCTCTCTCTCGCTCTCTCAAAAATAAATTAAAACATTAAAAATTTTTACAAAAAAGAAAGAAGTGGTGTCTTTCAACCTTCCCACTTTTCAAGTACCTGTCTTAAGTTTTTTAAGAAGAGGAAATGTGTAAAAATTATTTTCTAATGATACAGATACTTTCCACGTGAGGAAAGTAAGGCCCCCAGTAACTTACCCAATGTTAAACAGCTACCTATAACCTTAAACTATTGACTCCTTCTTCACCCCAAGATGTTATTGATGTGGGAAACAAAGGCAAAAGAAAAAAATGAAATTTCCTTACTACCCATTGACAACTCCTTGAAACAGGCAGAGTGACCTTCCTCTGGGAGCTCAGCTGCCTGGATGATGACATTTTGCTAAATGTCATCTTAGCCTGACGCCTCAGGATTCTGTAAATCTACTTTAATATGTATAACTTCCTTTGGAGGGGCGCCTGGGTCACTCAGTTGGATGAGTATTTGACTTCTGATCTCAGCTCAGGTCATGATCTCACAGGTTCGTGGGTTCAAGCCCCACATCAGGCTCTGTGCTGACAGTGCACAACATGCTTGGGATTCTCTCTCTCCCTCTCTTTCTGCCCCTGTGTCACTCACTTCCTCTCTCAAAATAGATAAACTTGAAAAAAAAAAAAGACACCTTCTCACAAGGGGCTTTAAAAGTAAAGCCCCGGGCGCCTGGGTGGCTCAGTCAGTTGAGTGTCCGACTTCAGCTCAGGTCACGATCTCGCCGTCCGTGGGTTCGAGCCCTGCGTCGGGCTCTGGGCTGATGGCTCAGAGCCTGGAGCCTGCTTCTGATTCTGTGTCTCCCTCTCTCTGTGATCCTCCCCCGTTCATGCTCTGTCTCTCTCTGTCTCAAAAATAAATAAACGTTAAAAAAAAAAAAGTAAAAAAAAAAAAAAAAAAAAGTAAAGCCCCAATCTTTAACATTCTAAGTCTCCACTTCCTGCTTTTCCCCCGCATCTTACCACATATCACCATCATCTATATTTTACCTATTTGTCTTATTTATGATCTGTCTCTCTCACAAGAATGTAGTCCTGTGAAGGCATTCTACATACTTCCCAATGCCTGGGGCAGTGCCTGTACTTGTGAGGTCCCAGGGAACATCTGTTGAATGAATGGAAAAGTGTACAGATATAACCTGAATTGACTGGTGTAAGGAAATGAATGTCTCTCCAGTGCCAGCATTACACAAAGTTTTTTTAGGAGGTCAATAAAATCTATAAAGCTCTCCCAGATTAGAAACAGAAAAGAGAGAAAATACAAATTACTAACGCCAAGAAAGAAAGAGGTACATCATTACAGATTCTGCAGGCATTGAAAGGACAATAGCATATGATAGACTACCTCATGCTTATAAATTTCATAACTCGGACTAGCAAAAACATTTTTAGATACAACACTAAACGCATGATCCATGAATTTTAAAAAATTGGTACATTGGGTGTCATCAAAATGAAGAACTTTCACTTTTTGAAAGACACTGTTAAAATAATAAACAATAAGCCACAGTTTGGAGAAAATGTTTGCAAATCACCTACCTGATAAATGAGTTGTATCCAGAATAAATAAAGAATGTACAATATTCAGTAATAAAAATCTAATAAAAAAGAGCAAAAAGAACCCAATAATATGAAGAATCCAATTAAAATAAGCAAAACTTTGATAGACATTTCACCAATGCTTAAGTATGAATGATAAGTAAGCACAGAAAAAGCCACTCAATGTTATTAGCCAACAGAGACGGAAATGATGACCTCTGTAAGGCACACTGTACATCTATGAGAATGGCCAAAATTAACAGGAATAATTGTGCCATACTCCAGTGAGGATGCAGGACAATGGGAACTTTTTTCTGTTCCAACTACTATTATTTTACTACTACTACTATGCAAGATTTCTAGTTCACTAACATCCCCTTCTGTATATGGAGAGTTCAGACACTTTAGCGGACTGTTTGTTGGCTGTCTTGGTGCAGGAGACGGGGCTGTGGACCCTTCAAGTTGTTAGTTATCTACCTTATTCTAAGACAAAACCTTTTTCCTTTTTGCTCTTTTTCTCTTTCCCTAGATAATAGCCAAAAGACACTTCACTTTTGCCTTTCTCTCTAGATCAGACACATCATGAAGCATACTTTTTCAAAGTGTGCATGCTTCCAAGTCCTGTGTACGTTCTGATCTACCAGGGCACCGTCTAGGATTTTTCAGACGGAAGGTCAGCTTAGTCTTTCTGGCAGTAGTTTTAGATCAACCCAAAGCTGTTTGCTAGTTTTCTTCTGATCTCTCTCCCGTAGTTTTTCTTGCTCTGTCCTTGCTTGTTCCAGAGCAGGCCAGGGTGGAGGAGGGCAGGGGAGCAGGATGTGAGAACTTGCATTAGGATCTAGTAGGATTTTCTCTTGCGGTTATTTTGAACTTTGGTCACCTCCTGTTGTAGGGGCCAAGGGCAGGCTGCCCCAAGATGGGCCACTTTGTCATGAAAATTATTCTGAGTAAAATCAATCCAAACCCAGCAGATTCGGGAAAAGCTCTTTACCTCCCCCTCAATTGCCTGCTTGTACCAGGAAGAGAGATATTAACAGAGATTCCTCTCCAGCAAAGGAACTCATCTGTGTAACAGAGCAGCCCTGTTTTCCCAAACATCTCCTCTCACCTTCCTGCTAATGGCCTTCATGTCCTCTGTGTCTGCTTCCTGTCCTCCAACTTGACCCCAGTCCTGAGCTCCCAGAAACATCATGATGCCTCACTGTTTTTGGAACTCCTGGTTTGTGTGGACTCCCTGTATGTACTCCTAGTAGATGTGATTTTCTCCTGTTAATGTGTCTCATGCCAATTTGATCTAAGTCCAGCTAGAAGAACCACATGGCAGGATAGGTCTTCCTCCCAACACTGTCTTCAGGTTATGCCATAGGCACGGTTTCTGTGCAGTTTATTTGCCTCTTCTTATTCTGTATTGTCTCTGGGATAAACCAGCAGATGGGAAGCTGAAGAGTAACCACTGTCTCTCACTAGCTGGAATTTTCTCTTCTTTCTTCTTTCTCATGAAACATTTTGAACCAGTCATACCAGAAGTAAAACATATATTCCACTAAACTTTGGAGACTAATTCTGTAATAAAACTAATTTCAATCCTCAATGGAGAGTAAAAAAGCAAAAAGCCCATATTTTCCCTAAGGTTAGGTAGGCGTCCATTTCACTGACACTTATTTCTGGCTTAATTGGAAAGACTAAACCATTTCAGTGGTTCTACATTTGAGATGACCATTTCAGGCGTGTGAATAGAAAATAAACTTGTTTAAAATCTAAGGTTGCACAAAAAGATTAAGAATGGATATGGTGATTCTTTGTGAAATTTTCTTCCTCTTCCATGTCAACATTTGAGGAAAACATTCTTTCCTCTCTTACTTCTGTCATCCCTGTGTTCTTTTGTCATTTTAAAATTATAATGGCTGTTAATTTGAGAGACATATCTCTGAGCAGACTGACTTTATGCTTGCCTGAGTCAGCGGGAAACACTCACTGCTACCCAGAGCCTTCCTCCAAATGACTCCTTTGCATTCCTTCCATCTAAAAGTAGCCTCTCTTCAGGGGCGCCTGGGTGGTTCAGTCAATTGAGCGTCCAACTTTGAATCAGGTCATGATCTGGCAGTTCAAGAGTTCGAGCCCTGCATCAGGTTCTCATAGCTTGGAGCCTGGAGCCTCCTTCAGATTCTTTGTCTCTCTCTCTCTCAAAATAGGCTCTCTCTGGAGCCTTCTCTCTCTCTCTCTCTCTCTCTCTCTCTCTCTCAAAAATAAATAAACACTGGGGCGCCTGGGTGGCGCAGTCGGTTGGGCGTCCGACTTCAGCCAGGTCACGATCTCACGGTCCGTGAGTTCGAGCCCCGCGTCAGGCTCTGGGCTGACGGCTCGGAGCCTGGAGCCTGTTTCCGATTCTGTGTCTCCCTCTCTTTCTGCCCCTCCCCCGTTCATGCTCTGTCTCTCTCTGTCCCAAAAATAAATTAAAAAAAACGTTGAAAAAAAAAATTAAAAAAAAAAAAATAAATAAACATTAAAAAAAAAAAGTAGGCTCTCTTCATATTACTTATAGAGGCTGCCTTTGGGCAAATAGGCATTGAGCAATGAAATACAGACAGTCCCATCAGACAACCCACCTGAAAACATCCACAGGCCCTAACTAACCAATGGGCTACTTACAAGTGCGCAGTTACCAAAAAAGGGAAAGTTCCATACGTCGACTCCATCCTATCTTCTCCTTTGCCCTTTAAAAACAGCTCCTCACCCACCGCCTCCTGGGAGACAGTCTCTCCTCTGCTGTACTGGTGCCTTCAATAAACCTCTATTGTGTCTGTTTTGCCCAGGTGAATTTTGTCACCATCAGTGCCACTGGATTCCACCTGATCATCCCCCCCACGTTTGGAGGTCCCCATCCTATCAAAACAGACACCTCACTACTTTTATCTATATTGTGGTCTTACATATTTTTTTTTTACAAATTTGGAATTGTAGGCCCATCATGGACACTGAGCAAATTTACCAACATATAAAGGGCCTTCAACATCTGTCAGGCCTTCAAGTGTAATTCTACCACAGTGCAAGAGCTTTCATTAAAAAGTGGAGTCTTTCATTTCAGTATCCCCTATTTCTCAAAATCATGAGTAGTATGTGGTAGGGTATGTATGTATACAGTATATGCAATCTTGATCTACAAAATACAACAAAATCTCATCACAAAGGTTATCTATGGGTAACTGGGGAATTTCCTACAGTGCTTTTTTTTAAGAGGAAATCCAGAATTTTAATGGCATTTTTCCAGATAAAAATTTTATTTCACTCTTTAATAAAAATTGTATACATTTAAGGTGCACAACATGATTTAATAGACATATACACAGTGAAATGATTACAACAATCAAGTTGATTAATTTATGCCTCTGCTCACATAGTTACATTTTTCCTCTGCATTGAGAGTACATGAAATCTACTCTCTTAGCAAAGTTCTGGTATTGATGAGGGATAGAAGCAGAGAAATATTCACATTTAACCCAGAGAGCTGACCTATACCCTGCCTAGTTCTAAAAAGCATCAAATACGTGTTGGCTGCTACAGCCTTAAAGGGGCTCATGACTGCCTGCTCATCTCACCAATAGTTCATATCAAACTGCATGATAAGCACCAGAGAAATCTTGCAAAAGTAGTTTTACAAATAGAAAATTGAAGAAGACATTTATGATCTAATACTCTGCACGCCCCCTCCTCCTTGAGCACTAAGCATATATGCACCAGCTTCATACAGCAAAAGTACAGCTCGTTCTGCCCATGGGTCCGGTCCCCATGTTACTTAAATAAATTTCATAAGTTGCACCACAAAACGTCCAGTCAGGCTCAACGATCTTGCAATGATCGGTGCAGAATTGCTATCATTGTTATGCTCCACATTAGATCTCTAGACTGTCTGTACTACACAACTCAATTTTGTGTCCTGGACCAATATGTCTCCATTTCCCCACCTCTCTGTCCCTGGGCATCAGCATTCTATCTTCTGCTTCTGTGTAGTCAACTTTGTTAGAGTCCACATACGAGTAAAATCAGCCCACACTACTTTTTAAGTAATTTATTTTTCTCTGATACAAAAAAACACCTACTACATTCATTTTCCAATCCTTTCTCACTTTCTAACCTTTAGACACACATATGCATCTAGAAAATTTCATTTCCTAGCTTAAAATAGGTAAATACTTTAAGTAGAAATCTAAAAGGAATTGTTAAAAACATGAAAGTATGTAAAAATCTAGTATTTTTTATTTGATTTTTGTATAACCATGGAAGAAACAAACAAAATGAAATTAAATATCTCCAAGTAATGATGTTTTTGGAACAAAAAAAACAATAGTTGTTAGTCTAACCCTCGCCTTGGCAAAGCATGTTGGCCCTGGAGCCAGGCGGAATTTGGTTTGTCTTCCAGACTTGTGACTTATACAGAGTGCAATCCTGAGTGAGTAACTTAATCTCTCAGATTAATTAATTCTCTGATAATGGGGAACAAGAAGACTAACCTTGCAGGTGTGTTTTAGTGAGTAGGAACAATTTCACAATGGCCCATGGCAAGATGCTTAGCCCTAGAGTTTTCAGGATTTGGTGAGGGAATGGAAAACAAGAGACTAGGATGAAACGTGTATTTCTGGTTTGGATGGAAGGATCTGAACTGAGACCGAGATGATGGGAACGAATTAGCCAGGCAGAGCTTCCGTAAGGGAAAAGAAGATGTTCTAGAAAGCAGGGATGAACGCACAGAAGGAAGAAGGTGAGCAAGAACACATAACATATCTGTGGAATTCTCGTTGGTTTAATACGCCTTGAAGGTCAAGTGCGGCAAGACAAGTAGAAATTGGGATGGTAGGAAAATGGCAGTGCAATGCTGGAAGATCTCTCAAATTATAATGTTTGGACTTTATTCTGAGGACGATGTGGACACAACGAAAGCATCTAACTCGGGTTTGGAGTGGAGAGGAGCAATGGAAGAGGCCAATGACCAGTTAGAAGACTTGTGGCTGAAAGCTGAGTGCCACACAGTGGCGGCCTGAGGTAAGGTAGCAGGAATGGGGTCTGAGGAGCACCCTGGGAACGCCTTCCCTGACCCCAGGTTGGGGTGGCTGCTTCTCTTCAGTACTCCACAGCCCTCTGTGCTGGCTGCCTCCACCACAGGGTGCTTATTGCTATGTGTTCCTGTGACGCAGCAGAGGGTAAGTCCCAGGTAGACAAGAACCATGCTCTGTCTCCAGCCCTCACACAGTTTCTGGCGTGCGGAGTTCAAAACACATGCATCAGTAAAAGTGTAAATATGAATTTCTCTCTTCTGCTATACACCTGTGCTTGTAACAACGACCACTCACAGGGATGATGCAGACACCTCTAATTAATGGAAGTGCCTCCAAAGGAGAGAGGACGACACCATTATCCTCATAAAAGCTTTGAGTGCTGGGGCGCCTGGGTGGCTCAGTCGGTTGGACGTCCGACTTAGGCTCACATAATGATCTCATGGTTCGTGGATTTGAGCCCCATATGGGGTTCTCTGCTGATGGCTCAGAGCTTGGAGCCTGCTTCAGATTCTGTGTCTCCCTCTCTCTCTGCCCCTCCCCTGCTCAGGCTCTGTCTCTCTCTCTCTAAAATAAATAAAACAATAAAATTTTTTAAATAAATAAAAGTTTCGAGTAATAATTTCCATGTGAAATTGTATTAAACACTGAACATTAACTTAACTACGGTATATTTTCTGCCCTTAGAAGCTTATATATAAGCTATATATATTTTTAACTGTCAAAAAAATAAATTTCTGTATATTTTAGTTTCTTTTTTTTCTTTTTAAAATCAGGATTAATTTACCCAAGGGATACAGGAGTACTGATGCATAGGGGCACTTGTACCCCAATGTTTATAGCAGCACTTTCAACAATAGCCAAATTATGGAAAGAGCCTAAATGTCCATCAACTGATGAATGGATAAAGAAATTGTGGTTTTGGGACGCCTGGGTGGCTCAGTCGGTTAAGCGTCCGACTTCAGCTCAGGTCACGATCTTGCGGTCGGCGAGTTCGAGCCCCGCGTCAGGCTCTGGGCTGATGGCTCAGAGCCTGGAGTTTGCTTCCGATTCTGTGCCTCCCTCTCTCTATGCCCCTCCCCCATTCATGCTGTGTCTCTCTCTGTCTCAAAAATAAATAAACGTTAAAAAAAAAATTAAAAAAAAAAAAAAGAAATTGTGGTTTATATACACAATGGAGTACTACGTGGCAATGAGAAAGAATGAAATATGGCCCTTTGTAGCAACGTGGATGGAACTGGAGAGTGTGATGCTAAGTGAAATAAGCCATACAGAGAAAGACAGATACCATATGTTTTCACTCTTATGTGGATCCTGAGAACCTTAACAGAAACCAAAGGGGGAGGGGAAGGAAAAAAAAAAAAAAAAAGAGGTTAGAGTGGGAGAGAGCCAAAACATAAGAGACTGTTAAAAACTGAGAACAAACTGAGGGTTGATGGGGGGTGGGAGGGAGGGGAGCATGGGTGATGGGTATTGAGGAGGGCACTTTTTGGGATGAGCACTGGGTGCTGTATGGAAACCAATTTGACAATATATTTCATATATTGAAAAAAATTAAAATAAAAAAATAAAATCGGGATTAATAATTATAGTTATTTTTAATTGAGTGGACTTTTCTAGATGTTATTCCTAAATTGCCTCTTTGTTTTTATATGCAAATATTTTCTAGAATTTTCTGAATATCAAAAGATGATTTAATTAAATACTCTTAGTTCCCAATATACAGGGAATGTATTTTTTAAAGTATAGCTGATTAGGTCATGTTTCTAATGAGTTATACCATTCACTGTATACATAAATGCTGAAGGCATTTACATAAATAAAAAGGCTACAATTCAAGACATTGTATAGATACAAGGCTGTGCGGTCTCTTGTAAACAGTATTGACGCTGGATAAGGAAATATAGCTGGCAGTATAAGAGTGATTTTAGTTATCTACAATTTTTCAGGAATAAAAATTATTTCTTCTTTTTTCTTTTTCTTTTTCTTTTTTTGCAATGCATTTATTTCCTCCTGAAATCTGCATTTCCCCTGAAAATGCCAAATGGAGTTTCTGGGTTTTGCTCTGTTAAATCACTTCCTCTGCAACTTGGTTAAACACGTTTTCCCCTAATTTGAAAAACAACACTAAAAACCACTCTATTCAATTAAAATTGAAGCCTCTAGATGCTTAAAAAATTTATGAAGCAAAGTCTTGCTTTGCTTTATCATTTTATACCCATAATGATTGAACTGAGCAAGCAAGTGTTCCTCTATAACACTGAGGGTAAACGTGAATTTCACAATTTACATTTTTGTGACAAAGTCCCAGTATTACCTATTAACCAAATAGATTATATGCATTTGTTAAGTGGTGTATGGAGTATGTGTGTGCACGTGACATCTAATTATTTTAATGGACATACTGCAGCTTTTATAAGAATAGCACTATCTGAAACTTATTCATTAACCAACTTCATGAAATTATTTATTTACGGATACATTTTAAAATGAAGTAACTAAATAATAACTCTTTTTAAGCTGTGTTTAGTACTTTGTTCAGCTTACTGCTAACCCAGATACTTTCTGGGGTGCAATGGAGTATGAACTATTTTTATCAATATCTGCCTGTACATCCATATCTATAGCCAGATTTATATCTATTTGAATAAATAAATTTATGCTACATGTGTGTATTCTTCATGCTTTTAAGCATGTGTGATGGAAAAGGTAAAGGGCCAACTAATGGAGCATTATGCAACTATCAGATCCTGAGAAGCTGACATGGACAGATGTATACCCACATGATCTGCCACTAAAATGCAGATCATGATGTAGCGTGTGCGATAGTTACAAATACGACCTCATTATGAAATACTTTGGTTAAAAATTATCTTTAAAATGCAAATAATAGCTCAGAGTGCTTCCAGTCTCAATATTACATGGGTAAAGCATGACAAAGAACTGCTTAGCTTGGCCTTGGGCACACATTAAACACTCCATAAAAGCTCTTATCATTATTTTATTATCGCTGTTGTCACTATTAACTCTTACAGGAAGTCTGTTTTCTCTTACCACAGAAATCACTGGGGCTGTGGACCACTGCCTTTGCCGTGGGGAGTATTCTCGGCCTGGGCATGTTACAATAATGTATGTGAAATTAAACACACTTAGGGGTGTGAGGTCATAAGTAAATATGCCAATAAAAATTATTTGAGCCAAGCACAAAACGTTCTTAGGTGTTTCCGGGAAGTTTAAGTTGACCTAAGAGTGCATATGAAGGAATAATTTATAAACTAATACCACAGGATGACTGGCATCTGGAATACTGAAACAGTAGTGATTCTTCCAAAGCTACACATCCTGGAGACATGAACCACGCACAGATAGTCACTGTTTTCCTCCTTTTAACTCCTAATGAACTGAATTGCAGTTGAAACTAAGCAATAAAAAAGCACACCTTCTCAGGAATTCCCAAGTTCTTTAAATACCAGACTTGTGAATCCACAGGATTTCACTTTGTGACACAGAGGCTTAAAGATCAAAAGGCTAGAAAAGCTTCACACTTCAGGAAAAGCCGAGTGAGATCAGGAAGGATTAACGGAGGGCACAGACTGCCCACGGGAGCAGCAGCGGTCACACCCCAGCCGGGACATGGAGGGAATGGAAATCTACGCCAGGTGCCGGGGCAGCGTCCCGCGTGAACGCCCTGCCTCTGGAGCATTCTCCTAAGGGAACCAGCACAGGCTGCTGCTTCATGACAGAAAACTGAATGGTCTGGGTGAAAGCATGAGCGCACACTGAGCTGTCCTTTTTGTCCTTTGAGAAGGTCCTCTGATACACACAGTGTTCTTAAAATTGTTTGTTTTAACTCAGAATCATCTAAAGGCAAAGTGAATCAATGCTGAAGACTGGGCAGAATAGACTGCTGTTCAGAACTGGATAATCTCAGAACCAGGAAGAATTTCAGAAAACATTTATTTGTGAAATACTTAGACACCACTTACGTGTGCCTGCCAGGCGCATTCCGGACTGTGTCCTGTAAATAACAACCCAGTCCTCACTAGAATCCTACACAGCAATTTCTGTGGGTGTCTCCACTGCACAGAGGGGTCACTAAGGGACACAAGCACAAGCGAGTTCCTCTTGGGCGCCCAGCTCCTATGAGGCAGAGCAGGGACAGAGCCTGGGAAGTCTGCCTGCAGCCTGCATGCTTCACCCCCTCACCTGGGTAGGCTGTTAGCTGGGCTCTGGGGCTGAAAGCCTCTGACACTGCAGACGGCCAGCACACAGGGTGTCTGTTCTGACACATTTTTTTTTTAATTTTTTTTTTCAACGTTTTTTATTTATTTTTGGGACAGAGAGAGACAGAGCATGAACGGGGGAGGGGCAGAGAGAGAGGGGGACACAGAATCGGAAACAGGCTCCAGGCTCCGAGCCATCAGCCCAGAGCCTGACGCGGGGCTCGAACTCACGGACCGCGAGATCGTGACCTGGCTGAAGTCGGACGCTTAACCGACTGCGCCACCCAGGCGCCCCAGTGACACATATTTTGATTCACAATTTGGACTCTAAGAACATCTGATGGTTGTTGGCACAGGAAGGTTATTTGCCAATTGCTTTTCCTGAATCCCAAGAACATAATGAGGGGGTGGAAGTAATTTGAGGCTTTTTGTATTTAACTCATTTTTACCGCCTGCTGTGTTTTCAACCAATGTGAACACACGGGCCCACATCAACAACCGTTGCACATCTACACCCATGCCCTGTCCTCCGTGTTGATGTCACATGTTCCACTTTCCTCTTCGCATCTGCCACAACCAACCCAGCCCCTCTCCTCCCTGGTCTCCCTGCTCCGCTGAAGTCCCAGAGCGGCTTACCCATGTGCTTGCAGAGCACCCTCTTGGCCTCCTCTCGGCCTGTTTTGGCCACCGCAGAGACAGAGGGCAGAAGCCGGCTCTGCAGGTCAGCAAAGGGACAAATACCCTACAACAGGGGCGTCGTCACACGGAGAAGGACCAAAATCAGACTAATCACTTGTGATACAGAAGCAAAAGCAAGGACAGAGGTCAGGCCCAGGAGCCATACAGTTGGACCCATGGCACATTTCTCGGCAACTCAACCCCTGGAGCCTCTGCTGGAAGGTCCCTTCCAAGGCGTGTGGAGGGACTCTGGCAGCTGGTATTCATAATTCTGTCTTTCCTTTAAACAGAGCCCTTAAAATTATATAAGCATCAGGCCCTATAAAGCCTAGATCAGCTTATGGTTAAAGCTATGGTTTTAATCACACCTTCAAGTGGCATTCGGTTCAGCTACTTGGAAACTAGGAATCAGACAAAATGCATCTCTTGTGTCACACAGACAGCCTCCTAGCACCTCGGAGAAACTTACTTTGTTCTATAAACTACAGAGTCTAACCTGAGTCGGAGGCAGATCTTCTCCCTTCCTCTTTGCTTGCTACATTCCTTCGTACTAGACGCTACATGCCAATCTGGAAGCTTCCACTCCATCTAGTGCTGGAGGCTGCTCTCCCAGGACAGGTCCTTGCAGTCAGGACGTTTTCTCAGACCCTGCCCTTCCCCAGCATCTGGTACTGCTCTCACTCAGCTCTCTCTCACTTCTAATGTAACCCGCACTGCTGCCCCGCTCGGTATCGCTGCAAGATACAACCACAGGAATTGTTGTGAAGTTATGTAAACCACATCACCCTAAAACAGACAAGTCCATCTACAGTTACATTTCGATAATGGCAAGGAAGGTAATAATAATAATAATAATAAGTAACTGAATGATAAGACAGGCAAAAGATCAATAGCTCCATACATTCTTGATCTAGTTGAAGATTAAATAAAAACCAATATGCATTTAGAAATAATGGTTCATTTAGCAAGAGATGGCTCATGTCCCTTTAACACACCCACTTCACAGCAAAGTGATGTTTTAATCCAGCATGATTTTTCATAAGTTGAAACAATGG
Organism: Neofelis nebulosa; assembly: GCF_028018385.1. Lineage (NCBI taxonomy): Eukaryota > Metazoa > Chordata > Mammalia > Carnivora > Felidae > Neofelis > Neofelis nebulosa. The sequence goes on from NC_080791.1 coordinate 82,824, forward strand.
TTTATTAGGAAATCCTGACTTGCACAGCAGAAACTGTGTGTAGTTCACACACAGCTATAACATTTATGTGAGAAAACAGACACATTCACATCATTTGGGATGCCACAGCAATTAAGAAAGGCAGAATAACATAAAAGAGGAGTTCAAAAGTTTCCAGAATGCTCGAGGTAAGATGTTCTGGTTAATTTACTTTTGTGGTTACCTTAGTTACTAGTCAAAGAATTCATGCATTCTATTTTTTGCTTTAGAAAAACCTCTGTTCTTGAAAGTCTTCATACAAGAGTTTATCAACTTCTGTGCCATGACAATTCAATCCATTTTTTTTTTCATGACTTGGGACTGCAGAGGACTATAGGATCATTATTTGGAACAACTTCAAATACGGGAAATGTAGAAAACTGGGCTGACTCTACGCATGACTTGGTAGTTTTGTAAAATTTTAGTAAAATTGATGATAATAGACTTTTTCCCCATTATGGTTTGCCTAGTCTGTTGATAACAGAACATAAAAGCATTACTAACTGAGGGTACTAGTTAACCAGCTTTTACTGGGTTAGAAGTAAGGATGGAGGGGCACCTGGGTGGCTCACTTGGTTAAGCAACTGACTTAATTTGGGCTCAGGTCAGGATATCCCAGTTAGTGAGACTGAGCCCCACATCAGCTTCTGCGCTGACAGTGCGGAGCCTGCTTGAGATTCTCTCTCCCTCTCTCCCTGCCCCTCCCCGACTTGTGCGAGCTCTCTCTCAAAAGATAGGAAGGAAGGAAGCAAGGAAGGAAGGAAGGAAGCAGAGAAAGGAAGGAAGGAAGGAAGGAAGGAAGGAAGGAAGGAAGGAAGGAAGGAAGGAAGCAGAGGAAGGAAGGAAGGAAGCAGAGGAAGGAGGGAAGGAAGGAAGGGAAGAAGGGAGGGAGGAAGTTAGGATGGTTAATTAAATGACCTGCCTGGAAAAGTTTTGAGAATTGATAGGCAAATTAATGACTATGAATGTGAGAATATCCTAGAAATAATATTCCCTTAAATATAAAATAGATGGCATCACACTTGGTTTCAATAAATGCAAAGATTAGAGTAAGGAAGGTAGCAGACTTTTTTCTGCCCCAGTCCCCTATATTTAGAGAGTCATTCCCTTATCCATTCTGTCAATGTTTAATCAATATCTGTTATGTGTTGGGAAATGGGATAATTTGGGAAATAGGCAGACAGGTTCTCTCTTCATGAAACCTCGAGGTTAGGGGAAAACTGGCTCGAAAATGTAATTACCATGCTCACAGTGTTCCTGAGAAGTTTAGGGTGCTACACACTCAGGCTGTATTCTCTAATCTAGGGTAAAGATCTGGAAAATCTTCCTGGAAAAAGTGATACTTCAGTTGAAATCTGAAACCCAGAGGAATAATAAGATATTGCAGCTGAAAGATAATGCATTATAGAAAGAGAAAACTATTAATATGATGGCCCCTAAGACGCTGGCATGTTTGAGGAGCCAAACATAGCCGGTAGGGCTGGACAAGCAGAAATCTGGCCGGGAAGCTGGCCCTTAGGGCTCAAGTGTCAGCCAGGGCCACATCCTTCAAGCCGCTGTGGCTATTCCTGGATTCTGGGGAGCCAGCGATGGGTTTACGCCATGGAGTGGTGCCATCACATTGTTTTGAGAGCTCATAGGAAGAAAGGATAGAAGGCGGAAGTGGCAGATGTAAGACCATTTAGGAGACTATCACTGTGCTCCGCATGCGAGATGGCCGCACTGTGGGGACGGCGAGGAGCGACAGATGTGAGGGACACTTGGAAGGCAGAATTGGCAGGATTTTTAGACTGACCGGCTGTGAGTGAGGAATTAAGGACTGAAGGGGTTAAACGCTCACCAGGTGTATGGACTGAATGTCCAGGGTTAGACTGCAGCCATCACACCTAGAAGTAGGACTTCAGGGATGCCTGGGTGGCTCAGTCGATAAACATCCAACTTCAGCTCAGGTCATGATCTCACAGTTCGTGGGTTCAAGCCCCGCGTCGGGCTCTGTGCTGACAGCTCGGAGCCTGGAGCCTGCTTCAGATTCTGTGTCTTCTTCTCTCTCTGCCCCTCTCCCACTCACACTCTGTCTCTCAAAAATGAATACATGTTAAAAAAATTTTTTAGAAGTAGGATTTCAGGGCAAAATCATGCAGTGTGGAGGGTCACTTCCTTGGGGATTTTTTTTTTTTTTTTGAGAGAGGGGCTGGGGGAAGTGCTCACAAGGGAGAGGAGAGAAAGAATCTCAAATCTCAAGCAGGCCCTATGCTCAGCGCAGAGACCCATGCTGGGCTCAATCCTGTGAGCAAAAATCAAGAGTCGAGGCTCAACTGACCAAGCCATCCAGGTACTCCCCTTTGGAAAATCTTTTAACGTAATTTTACCTTTTAATATTTATATAGAATTGTAAATATATCCCTAGATATATTCATTTACTTTACCCCCATTATAACGTAACAGTCTCAAAATAACAATACCAACACTACTATCACGTACAAAACCCATGGGAACCTGTTTTCTGGTATTTGGACTACCCTCCATGTAAGCACATGGCCATCATACACTCTGTCCCCTTCCATGTCCTGCAGTCCCAGTTCCAAAAGTAACCATATATTAAATGCCACCACAAAGCCTCATTCTGATGTTTCTCTAGTCGTCTGGAGAGTCAGGAGCACGTTCTCTGAAAGCTTCCTCAGAAACATATCTTGAGAACTATTTCCCTGAGTTCCTGTATGTTGTTCAGTTTGTCTGTACCTCTTATATCTAAAGGTCAGTTTGCTGGATATAAAATCCCTGGCTAACGTTTCTTTCCTGGAGCATCTTAAATGTGTTACCTCGTTTCCTGCTAGCATAAAATACTGCTGTCAAAAAAGGCCTGATAATAATCTGATTTTTCTGTCCTTATAAATCACTTGCCAGTTAGCCTCAGTGCCCAATCAGCATTTTCTTTGAAGTGCAATAATTTTACTAGAATGTAGCTTGATGTTGGTCACTCTGGGTTGATATTCTTAGGTGCTCGTTGTGTTTTCCACATACAACTTCAAATACACTCGAGAAGTTTTCTTGAGTTACTGTTGTAAGCGGCTTTTTTCTGTTCCCTGGCTCCATTTTTAATTTTTCCAGAGACCTCAATTATCTTTATGTTAAATCTTTATGTTGAATTGCGTATTCTCCATGTTTTTGTGACTTTCTCTCATCCTTCTTTAAATTACCTTCTTCTGCCTTTTATCTTCAACACATTGTCTGTTCCCACCTTTTGTTTCTCTTAAAGCACGCTCTATTGTATTTATTTCTTGTGCTACATTTTTTAAATTTCTAAAACCTCAGTTTTCTTACCTCCATTCTGAAATTTTCTCATTCTGCTTAATATTGTTCTTTCACATTCTGTGTCATATTTTTGCCTTTTAGTTTGTTTTTGGAAAAAGGCTATGTCTATACTTTTCTGTTGCCTGTTTCACCTGAATTTAGTCTCTGAACTTTTAGAAGGAGCACAGTTCAGGGAAATTTGGCTACTGTCACGGAGCTCCCTCTTCTGTTGCTTTTGAACAGCAGCATGCTTCCTGAGATTTCCGGGTTCTGTGCCCCTCCCAGATTGGGTGAGGCTGAATGGTCCCCCAAAGTTGCCTGTGTCCTAATCCCTGGGACCTGCAAATATGTAAGTCACATAGAAAAATGGAGTCTGCAGGTGTAAGAACATTGATTGACCATAAAATAAAACAAGGGAGAGAGCCAGCAATTATCCATGTAAACCCAACCTAATCCCATGAGCCCTTACAGCACAGGACTTTCTCCACCTGGAGGAGAGATGAGGTAGAACCAGAGACAAGAGCAAGATGACATGTGAGAAGGAAAAGATGAGGAGGGCCACACAGCACAGAATGTTCGCAGGCTCCAGAGATAGAGAATGAGTCTTGGAACACACACCAAGGACGTTGGACCCTCAACCACTGGGCTGTGCCATTGACCTGAATGGGTGTGGACGTGGATTCTTCCTAGAATCTTCTGGAAATAGCCCAGACGGCTGATGCCTTCGTTTCAGACTCAGAAGAGGGAACCAGCAGAGACCACCCAGAATTCTGAAGTACAGATCTGTGAGATGATATATTTATGTTGTTTTAAGTTACTAAATCCATGGCAATGTTTTGCAGTACTAATTGAAAACAAACACACCCACTTTCTTTTAATGGAGTTTATTATTTAGAGCAGTTGTGGGCTCACAGGAATGTTGAGCAGAAGGTATATCCCTTGCCCCACTTGTCGACAGCCTCTTCTATCATCAACACCCTCTACCAGAGTGGCGCCTTTCTCAGACCAGATGACCCTGCACGGACATACCAATGTCACCCAAAGACCCAGTTTACCTTGGGGTTCTCCTGGCGCGGGGCTTCCTATGACTTTAGACAAATATATAATGACATGTTAGTGTCGTACAGGATGGTTTCACTGCCCAGAAGTCATCTGTACTGCGCCTGTCCATCCCTCCCTGCCCTCCAGCAACCACAGCTCTTTTTATTGTCAGTCTTGTCTTTTCCAGAATGTCATAGACTTGGAGCCATACAGACTGGAGCCTTTTCAGATCAGCTTCTCTGACTTAGGAAAACACATGTAAGGTTTTTCACGGCTCATCCACTTCCATTTGAACCTTCTTTTTCTTTTCTCTGTCATCTTTGCCATGTTAATTTTAACTCCACTCCTCATTGTGAGCTCTCATCCCGGAAAGAAGCTCTGTAGGCTGAGTTTTGAGACCTCACAGGGTCCAGACCTCTCCTGTGTCTACGAGTCACCATAAGCCCTGTCCTGGACTCCACCGCCATTCCCGCACCCACTGCTGGCTGTTGTGAGCTGACCTGCCCTGCTCCTCTGAGGCCACGCAGAGTGTCCCTCTGTTTTCTGCAAGACACTGATACCAAGCAGGCCAGGGGGCTGCTGCTGGTTTATCTCATCAGCCTGCATTTTTGTGGTTTGTGGAGATACTTTGTCACCAGTTTATTGCCCATGTGGTCCATCAGTTTTGGGTTTTGCTAAATCATTGCCTTGCTTATCTGTGCGAGGTGGAAGACATAAAAAATGCTGCATCTTCTGTTGTCACCATCCTCTCAGAATCCTGCTCCTAATCTAGACATACTTTCGAAAAATTGTTTGTAAAATTATTCTTCAAAATTAGGACACATTTGAGGTCATGTGTAGTGGTTTCTCATTGTACTTTTAGTCTGCTTTTTCATGATGACTATTGATATTGCACACTTTCCTTTGTGTTTATTCCTCATTCTTAGGTGTCTTTTGAGGAAGAATCTATTAAAATTTTTTGCTCATTAAAAAAAAAATTAGGCCACATTTCAATCACCAAGTGGCAGCTCCTCTTGTAAAGAAATTTAGTAGTATGCTTCTTTGCAAGGACATTTACTTAAAATATATTTACTTATGTCATAGGACATCGATTTTGTGAATCTGGGGTGTCTATGAAGCAAGGCCATCTGCCTATTACTGACGAGGTGCATCGATTCTGAGAAAATGGCAAGTGGTGAAGGCAACAGCCATTCATAGTCAATCACTGAAGTTTCAGTGGGATTGTTCATCTTTGTTCTGCAATTAATTATTGATTTGAAATACTAAATCGTTTTTAAAGCTTCCAGTTACGTCAAAAAACAGCAAGGAATTGTGTGAGTTACATAAGGAGATGAAAAAGTTATTCAAAACTTCTTAGTCCCTCTTAGCAATGAGCTATGCATAGGTATAAAACTTTCGATTTTCCAGGAAATGCTGAAACAATTATCAGCAGTGGAAATGAGGCAGCACTGTGGGGCAGACACACGGAAGACTGCCTGGGGCCTCTGCTCTCCAGCTGCAGTGGGAAAGGGTATCAGCTGACTCAGAGCAGATGAAGAAACAGAAAATAATGCAGGGTCTAAAGAATAATTTGAGAACTAGGTAGATTTAGGTACTCAAAGCAGTTATCTTTTAAATTTTTATTACTCTTAAAGACATGAAAGACAAGACATGGTATACTTTACAGTACATATTTAAATTTTTTATCATATGCATATTTTCCCAAGATTATGTAGTGTTAAAAGTCCACATCGGGGTGCCTGGGTGGCTCAGTCGGTTAAGAGTCTGACTTCGGCTCAGGTCATGATCCCAGGTTTCATGGGTTCAAGTCCCATGTCAGGTTCTGTGCTGACAGCTTGGAGCCTGGAGCCTGGTTTTGATTCTGTGTCTCCCTCTCTCTCTGCCCCTCCCTCACTCAAGCTCTGTCTCTCTCTCTCTCAAAAAAAAAAGTCCACATTTATCTTATACGCTCAGAGCATACTGAAATTGATTCTTGTTTATCTGTGTGTCATACCTAAACATGACTGGGGCAGGTGGAAAGGATGATACAGAGTGAGGGAATTCTTCATGCGTGATCTCTGATTAGAGGCTCCACACATGCCTACTTATGCCAAGGACTGCAAAACACCTTGGAGGATGCTGGGCTGAAGGATGCCTTTTCCAAACACCACTCAGTGCTGGAGAAAACCAGCATTACTCTACTAGTATTCTTCACAATGTAGGAACTAAAAGATCAGAGTATGTCAACATATATGCATGTTTAGCATTGTTGATGACAATGTGTTCTCAAGTGGCCTAGAGTGGGGACCTTAAGCAGAACTCCTCCAAGCAGGATCCACCCCTGTACTTTCTATTATTTTAAAATTTGTAATGTGCCTGAAAGTCTGGGGTATCTGGAAATACCAGGCAACTTTTGGACAACTCAGATTTGGATCAGCAATTGTCAAAATGTTAACAGTAGAGTGGCTGGTAGATGCTCTATGAGAAGAGAGGACAGATCTCTAGATAAAGTCTTAAAACAAGTGAAATTAGAACCATTATTATATTTAGTTTACTGATTGTCTCCAGTGTCTACTTTCTTGGTCTCTACTGTCCTCACCATTGTAATTCAAGGACACAATCATCTGGGATACAGAGTCAAACAGAAGTGCAGGGTCTGTTGGGCACCAGTCTCAGGCACTCATCTAAATAGGTAATAAATTATCACTGCAACCAACCATAAACTAACTCCTCATGAATGAAAACAAAATGTAAATTGGTCACTCTGTTTAGTCCCAGTGATGAACACAGTGCTCTTAAATGAAAGTCTAAAAACATATCCTGCTGAGACATCTAGCTCAGTTGGGTAGTTTGCAAGTTTGTCTTGTGTAAATACTGATTTCAACTGGCTGATAATCATTACTAAAACCAGCAGTCACACCCCTCTGATATTCAGAAACCAAATGATGCCTGTAGCATGATTTTTACCTTCAGTGAGTGCTTCATTATCTAAAATTTAAACCTATCATGAGTGTTAAAAAGTAACATTACTAAGAAAAACATAAAACAAAACTGAAGAGAGAACAGTGTCAACTAAAAAGTAAAAATATTTTGCTTTGAGGCCAATAAATAAATTATCCAAACAAATTTCGAACAAGTCTCTATAGCTACATTCTCTAAGCTACCATTATGCTTAGTGAATGTGATATGTGTATAATTATAAATTATTTAAAAAAGGAAATGAAAGATGAACCTAAATAGATTAACTTTCTATGGACATTAGACCTCAATGTAAGAGGTAAATCTTTAAAAGAAAATAAATGAGAAAATATTTGTGACTTTAAATTAGGCAAAGATTACTTAGCATGAAACCATTAAAAATTGATAAACTACACATCATCAAAATTAAAACCTTCTGCTCTTTTATAGACACCCAGAAAGTGGACAAGCTACACACAGCGGAAAAATATTTACAAAGCACATATGTGACAAAGAACTTGTGTCCAGACTATATAAAGAACTCCTATAACTCAGTAAGACAAATTCTCCAAAAAATGGACAAAAAATTTAGAAGACATTTCAACAAAGTAAATATAGAAATGGCCAATAAGCACATGAAAAAAAAAGCTCAACTTAACCAATAATCAAAAGGATAATTACAAAGACTGACAATACCAAACTTGTCAAGAGTGTGGAGCACCTAGGACTTATACATTGCTGCTGGAAAATGCAAAATTGTACAGCTACTTTGCAAAGTACTTTGGCAGTTTCTAATAAAGTTAAACATATACCTACCCAATGACTCATCAATCCTATCCCAAGATAAATGAAAACATATGCTCAACAAGTGACTGCATGCAAATATTCAGAGAAACTCTATTCATAATCAAGAGCCAGCTATGACCCAGCAACTGCACTACTAGGTATTTATCCAAGGGATACAGGTGTGCTGTTTTGAAGGGACACAGGTACCTCAATGTTTATAGCAGCACTGTCAACAATAGCCAAAGTACGGAAAGAGCCCAAATGTCCACTGATGGATGAATGGATAAAGATATGGTGTGTGTGTGTGTGTGTGTGTGCACACACACACACACACACACACACACACACACAATGGAGTATTACTCGGCAATCAAAAAGAATGAAATCTTGCCATTTGCAACTACTTGGATGGAACTAGAGGGTATTATGCTAAGCGAAATTAGAGAAAGACAAATATATGACTTCACTCATATAAGGACTTTAAGATACAAAACAGATGAACATAAGGGAAGGGAAGCAAAATAATACAAAAACAGGGAGGGGGACAAAACATAAGAGACTCTTAAATATGGAGAACAAACAGAGGGTTACTGGACAGGTTATGGGAGGGGGAATGGTCCAAATGGGTAAGGGGCACTAAGGAATCTACTCCTGAAATCACTGTTGCACTATATGCTAGCTAACTTGGATGTAAATTAAAAAAAAATTCAATAAAAAGAAAGAAACCCTGGAAACAACTCAAATGTCCATTCATTAGTGAATAGACAAGTTGGTATATTCATCCAATGAAATACTACTCATTAATAAAAATAAATGAACTATGTTCAAAAACATTCTGCTGAGCTACAAAGGCCAGAAACAAAAAGCATGTGTGACTTTAAGAAACAAAAAGTATGTGTGATTCTGTTTGTTTGGCAGTCTAGAAAAGGTAAAATTATAGGGACAAAAAAATAGGTCAGTGATTACAGGGGCATGGGATCAAGAGGGGGAAGTGATTGCCAAGAGTTAAGAGGGAAATTCTGAAGTGATAAAATGTTCTATATCCTGATTTTGTTGGTAGTTTAATGACTGCATGCATTTGCCAAAACCTATTGAACCATATGCTTAGGGTGAATTTTATTGTATTTAATTTCTAACTCAATAAAAATTTTTCTAAAATTAGATTTCAGGCCAAGTGAATCATTGAGATCCTTTAAAATGCTGTGGGAATTTACTGTTCAATTTATTTACTGAACAATTTATTGTTCAAATATTGCTGCCAATGAACACCTCTCCAATGAACCACACACAGTCATCTTCAACAAATGACATGTTTAGACTTAAGATGAGCAATGTTTGAAGGAAAATCTAATTATTAGCTTGCCTTGATCCCACACATCAATATCCAGTGCCAAAAAGTAATATAGAAAGCAGATATTTGCCCAGTGTCTTCATATTACTTGTGACTTTTTGGACTTTCAAGGAATGGAGTTGGAGTACCAGCAGTCTGCTATATGTACAAACTCTGCCCTATCATTTAACTTACTTTAGGAATTTGTTGGATTTGATTTGTAAAGATCACCTACTCCTTTAGGTCTATGACTCCTGTAAGAGTTATGTTTCTGAACAAGAAATAGGTCTGTACTGATATTTATTCACACCCACATCATGTATGTGTACCCATAATATGGCCACCATATTTGAAGAAAAAATTGATATGTTCACAACACACACGGCCTGTGCTTTATAATCCATAAAATAGCTTTCTTGAGGCATCACATCGAATAGTCTGCTTGGGCCTGTTGAATGCTAGTCCAATACTCTGTTAACTATCAGAGAATCTCCTGGTGAAAACCACACAGCTGGATAAAGCACACATCCAGCTTTAGCACCAGCAGGTTACTTACAGTTCAGCTACCACATTAGAAGTTCTTCACCATTCCTTAACACAAGGCTGGTGATGATGGCCATTTTCTTCTTCCCACAACCACTACCTCTCTCCGTTTGCTTTATTCTACGGAGACAGACTTTATTTTTCACATCAGCTACTAAACAAAGGCAGGAGTTTCACCTGACCCTTCATCCTTGCGGTATGCTTAGTGCCATCTGGTTTTCACACAGATGGGCCCTCTGTTTATTTGTTTTGCCTGTGACTATCAGCTTGGTCCATGCTATGAATAGAGCAATGCAGAAGAGGAGAAAGAAAAGGTGGATTATTTGAATTCATCCAAGAAGGAGAAAAGTGATGAGTCTGGCAACACACTGCAGAGCTCTTTATACTCATGCTCACTGAGAAGATAAAGGCAGCAAATGCAAAGATTTCCAGGGAACATGGAGGTCCTTCAGTAACAATTTAATGAATAAATACATGTATAAATGAACAAATAAGTGAAGAAAGTGGCCAGAGAAATTGCAGTTTGATCCCAGATTTTCAACTTAGTACCTAAAAATATGGACAAGCCACTTAATCTTTCTGAGCCTTGTGTTATTTTCATCTACAACATGGCAATAATATCACTTACTTTGCAAAATGGATTTGAAGATTAAACATAATGTACATAAAGCATCTCACACATCATTTGGGAAGTACTGAATTTCATAAAAGTAAAGTGCAGCTGCAGGAAAAAATGTTTGATAAAACTCAACTTCTATTTGTGATTAAAAAAAAAAAAAGTCTCTTACCAAACCAGGAATAGATGGGAACTCAGTCTGACAAAACATAGCTATAAAAAACCAGGAAATGCAAAGGGCCAAGTGCAGCTGAGAAACTCTTAAAGGAACACGTTGGAAAGACTTGCCCTATGGGATAAGACTGACTGTAGTACAGACATATAATATTGACATAGTGGTAGAAAAGCAGACCCAAAGAACAGAATAAAGTAGTATCAACAGACCTATGGAAATTTTATACAGAGAAAGTCTTTGGAGAAAAAGAATTTCAATAATGATGCTGGGAAAATGTTTTAACTGAAAAAAAAAATGTTTTTACCCCTACTTAACGTAAACAGTCCTAGGTGGAAATATGACCTAAGTGGGAAAAAACAAACCAGTAAGGATTTTAAAAGATGGTATAGAAAAAAATGGTCATACCCTCAGGGTAAGGAAGGACTTCTTAATAAGACACAAAAAGTACCAACCATAAAAGAAATGTTTGTTAAACAATATATATTAATTTAAGAACTTATTTTTATTAAAATAAGATAATTAAAAGACAAACCACAGAGTAGGAAAATACAACTGTAACACATAACCAAAAGCAGCATAGTAAAAAAAAACTCCTAAAAAGCAATTTGAAAAAAATAGCTAGGCTACTAGAAAAAAAAATGAATAAAAATCTTAATCAGGCACTTAATAAAAAAAGAGGATTATCAGAGTGCCTGGGTGGCTCAGTGGGTTAAGCAACTGATTTCAGCTCAGGTCATGATCTCACGGTTCCTGAGTTCAAGCCCTGGCATTGGGCTCTGAGCTGGCAGCACGGAGCCTGCTTGGGATTCTCTCTCTCTCTGCCCCTTTTCCTCTCTCTCTCTCTCTCTCTCTCTCTCTCTCTCTCTCACACACACACACACACACACACACACACACACACAAAGAAAAGAAAAGAAATAAACTTAAAAAAAAGAGGATTACCAAATGGGCAATAAATATGTGAGAAAGGTGTTCAACCTCTTTAGTTATCAAAGGAAATGAACTTACAATGCAATACCACTGAACTTTGTCCAGGTTTGCAAATATTAAGGCATCTAAAAGATTTGCTGTGGGTTGAATTGTGCCCTCCACCTGAAGTTCTAACCCCACTACCTGTGAATGTGACCTTACTTGGAGACAGAGTCTTCACAAAGGTAACCGAGGTAAAATGAGGTCATTAGGGTGGGCTCTAATCTGTTGTGGCAGGTGTCCTCATAGAAAGAGGATATTTGGACCTGGAGATGCATATGGGGTCATAGGGAGAAAACAACCATCTGCAAGCCAAGGAGAGAGGTCTGGCACAGGTCCTTTCTCACAGCCCTCAGGAGGAGCCCACCATTCTGACAACATGACCCCAGACTCTGGCCTCCAGGGCTGTAAGATAATAAATTCCTGTCGCTAAGCCACACAGTGTATGGTATTTTGTTATAGCAGCCCTAGCTGGTTAATGCAATATCTAAGTCAAGTGTGTTCGGGAATGCACAAGTGTCGTTAGGAGCAGGGTTCTCATATTGTTGAGGGGAATATAAACTGGTACAACCAATAGTTCTCATTACTTGGTTAAGGTTAAAGATCTGAACTATCCCAGGTCCTAACATCTACTCCTAGGTATGTACCTAGAGAAGAGATGTCCAATAGAACTCTCTGGAGTGACAGAAATATTCTGGAATGTGTGCCATCCAGTACTAAAGCTACAGTACTAATAGCCACTAAAGGTATTAGTCACATGTCTGTTGAATACTTGAAATGTGGCCGACCTGAGGGACTGAAGTTTTAATTGCATTTAATGTTATTAATTCAAACATAAATAGTCATTGTCTAGTGCTTGCCATAGTTGGCAGTGCAGGCTTGCAGCAACTCAAATAAACATGCACCAACATATACAGACAGGAATGTTTCTAGTAGCATTGATTATAATGGTCCAAACCTAGAAATAACACAAACATTTATTAATAATAGAATGGATAAATGATGGTATATTAATACAATAAGATACCATACAGTAATGAAAAGGAATGAACTAGAGCTACACACCAAAGTGATGAACCTCAAAATTATAATGTGAACAAATCGGGCAAAAAATGAAAGAATATAAATGACACAATCCATTTACAGAAAATTCGAACACAGTTTATTTCTGAAGTATAAAAATACATAGGAAACAATAAAGGAAAAACAAGAAATGATAATCACAAGACTCAGATTGGAAAGAGGGCTTGTGGGGGATTCTGGGTTTTGGTAATGTGTTTCTTGACTTTGGCAGTGGTTAGATGGAATTCATTCTACAATTGTTATTTAAACTGTACATGTATATTTTCTTTACTTTTCTGAATGTGTGATATATGTCTGTCAATAAATAATGAAGGCAAAAATAAAGTTACCATTACTCTTAGACATTAGGTTTTTTAAATTATTTTTGATTTTTGTTCATAAACACATGAAATGCACACACATGAAACCATAGAGAATTTCAGTAGAAATTCAAATCCTCACATTCTTTAATGCATCTGAATTCTTCAATTTTAAGGCACAATCCGATGACCACATACAAGATACTCTCATAACTGACCCTCTCTTACATAGCCCCAAATTTAACCAATGTTTGCTGCTTGGAAAGACAATGCACTGGTGCTCTTTGCACACTGAATGCTTGTGGCCAGTGCACATGGTCCAAGAGCTCCAACAAAAGTCAGTTGTATATGTTTGCTAATAGAATAGGAATGTAAAATTAGATTTGTCAATTCTATGAAGAGTAATTTGGATATTTGGGGAAGAATTGATAAGGATGAGTCTGTTAAGAAAAAAAACTGCTCTATCATTAGATTGAGCAAAGCAACTCTAAGAAGGAGAAAAATCCTAAAAATCTAGAAGGATCCTATACTCAGATTGCTTTGGAGGAGTTTTTAACTTCTCATTATATGTTAACAAAACTGATTATTGTAAATTAAAAATGATGCAGTGTAGTATGGTTGATAGGAGAAAGACATGCAGTACAATTAGTGACTCCAAGTCTTAAATATGCTCAAGGTAAAACCCTGACACTACATCAGAATATTGGTGACTCAATCCTAATTTATATTTCAACTTAAAGTGTTAAGCAATGAGTAAGGCATTTTTCATAAGTCTGTGCTTCAATTCATTCTTCCAATTAAACTATTAACTGTCCCAGTAGGGTCAGATCAGAGGGCATTTACTGTATTTTCAATAGGTTCATGTAGGAAAAGTGAGCAAGAGGAGAGCACCCAAAGTGTGGTTTTAAAAACACTCCCCCTGGATAGCAGGAGTTTGCAAAAGTCCTGTCTACACCTTCTGCCTCCATCTCCTTAACCATATACTCTCCCCAACTTACTCCAATCAGTATTTTGTACTCATACTCCACTGGACACTTTTTATCATGGTTGTTCTTGACATCTCTCTTGAAAATTCAGTCAATTTATCTATTCCCATCTTGCTTCTTGTCCCAGCACCAGTGACAAAAACAAGTATTTCCTCCTTCTTGAAAAATTTGTTTTCTCTAGTTCTTAAGATGCCAAATTCCCCCATTCTTCTCCTATCTTATTGGCATCTCTGCTTCAGTCCTTCCTCCTCTGCCTGACCTCCAAATGTCAGAATGCCCAAATATTTTCTCAAATTATAAAATCAGACCATATATACTTTAGAAAAAAATAATAAATAAACTCTAATAGTTTCCCTATTTCCACTCACCTCTTAAAAGAGTTCTTCCAGCATCTGGCTATAAATGTCAAATCAATATCCCCAGATCTGAATTCCTGACTTACTGATGCTACTTCATGACAAAATGGTACCCTTGTATTCCATTTTTTCCTGTCATTCAGTCTTCCTTAGCTCAGCCAATGGCCACTCCATCCACCTTAGGCCAGAAACCTTGGAGGAGTCTTTTATCGCTCTCTTTTCCCTACATCTAAAATGTCAACAGGTTTCTCAGTTGTTGTATTTTCAAACTATACCTGGAATCCAATACTTATCAATATGTCTGCTTCTAAACTCCTGGTGTAACTCTCCATTATCTCTTGCCTGGTCTCTTAAGTAACTCCCTCACTGGTGGTCTCTTGGCATCCATTCTTGCCTCCTATAGAAAGGTCCAAATATTTTCTCAAATTATAAAATCAGACCATATATACTTTAGAAAGAGGCAACAAATAAACTCTAATAGTCTCCCACTCAAATAGTGTCAAACTCTTTCCCAACACCAATCAGGGGGAGAAAAATCAAATGGTAGCTGGGAGTGTGATTACATATGGTTCACACTGCTCCCCATCTACTCTGCTCCAGACACAGGGTTTCTTGTCACTTCTGTTCCTGGTTATGCCAGGCTCGTTTCTGTTTCAGGATCTCTCTGTTCTACCTGGAATGAGCCTCCCCTCCAGACCTGCACATAGTTGTCTCAGTACTGTCATTTAGCGCTCTGGCCCTCAGACAGTACTTTCTCGCACAGCCTGGCTAACACAGCTTTCCATCTTATCATATGTCTCATTGCAGAATTTTATTTTCCCAAAGTAATACTTACCTGTCTCTAAAATTACCTTGGTTAACTTAGGTACTTGTTAGGTTCCCCCATGAAAATGTAGGCTTCAGGGGCAAGAAGTTGGATCTAAACACAGGGTTACAGTTTTGAGCCTAAAGTGTTGAAAAATAATAAACAACTGAATGAATAAATAAGAGAAATAAGACAGGGTCTCAAGACTACGGTTTCAGGTGGAGAGACACCAAAGGAAGACACCCATAAAGGCCTGTTATATTCAATATTCTTGATATCCCCTAAATACCTTGATACTTAGAGGAGCTAGGTGGGCTCTGAGATTTCCAGGTGCTTACAAATACTAGCATGGTGAGACTTCCCTTTATGACATGGGAAATAGCAAAGTAGCTCAAGTTCTCCAAAATCTTCACAGAATGAATGGCATTGAACAAAAGCTCTGCTGCCAAGGACATTTTTCAGGATTCTAGTACCTGCGTTAGAAACATACACAACCTCCTTAGTTCAAGGTAAGGAGAACTTATGGCCCCTGCAGGTTTAGTACAGGCCCTATCAATTGTGCCAAGCATACCAGGGATCATCAATTTCTGTAATCTATAAAACAGAGAGTTATCAGAAACTTTTTACAGAAGACAGACTATCTTGTAAGGTATCCAGGTGGTAATCTTTCTGCAAGTTTCAGACTTGTGTCCTAAGAGACTGTGCTAAGGCCAGACAGAGACTAATCAGAGAACAGACATACACAGCTGTATTTCCTTTGGTCTCATTAGGCACTATATGCTCCTAGTCTGCTGTCTTTTTTCTTCCTATTCATTAATCTCCAATATTCAATGTTACACAGAAAACTAAGAAACACTAAAAATGAAGCTACTAGCCAATTCAACAAATATGCTACATTCAAAACATATTCATATACTTCTCATATCTAAACTGTCTCTGGGAAATACAATCATGACTCCATTACTCCTTACAGTGGTTCAGATCATGAAAGACATACCTTATACATTGAAGCTATTATTTCAGTAACGGGACTTAAGTAGGATTTCTATAAAACTGACCATAATCCAAGTAAACTCCAACAAAGTAGGCTTTCTGAAATACACTTCACTCACTCGTTCCTTTCTTGTACTAAATACCAGGCATTTAAAATTGACCACCTCGGGGCGCCTGGGTGGCTCAGTCGGTTGAGCGCCCGACTTCAGCTCAGGTCACGATCTCACGGTTCGTGAGTTCAAGCCCCGCGTCAGGCTCTGGGCTGATGGCTCAGAGCCTGGAGCCTGCTTCCGATTCTGTGTCCCCCTCTCTCTCTGCCCCTCCCCCATTCATGCTCTGTCTCTCTCTGTCTCAAAAATAAACATTAAAAAAAAAATTAAAAAATAAATAAATAAATAAATAAATAAATAAAATAAAATTGACCACCTCATTTAATCTCCCCAACAGACTTAGAGAAGAAGTATTGTACTTCCATCACAGATGAGGAAAGAGGTATTTAAAGAGGTCGGGTAGTTTGTCCAAAGATAAAACAAGCCATTTAACTAACATTAGACTCCAGTTCCATGTAACAGCAAAGCACACACCCTTTTCACTGCAGGAGAACTATGTCCATAAACAGTTATGCTTATTTGTAAGAAAAAGACTGAAATGAAACAACTACCAAAAACTTTAAAAAAATGTATTCCATACAATGGAATGCAATGCCCCTCCTAGAAAATTAAATAAGTTTATGGCTGCTAAAATGCAGGATTCTACA
Organism: Neofelis nebulosa; assembly: GCF_028018385.1. Classification (NCBI taxonomy): domain Eukaryota; kingdom Metazoa; phylum Chordata; class Mammalia; order Carnivora; family Felidae; genus Neofelis; species Neofelis nebulosa. The sequence goes on from NC_080791.1 coordinate 99,809, forward strand.
TATATATATAATTGAGTGCAAAAAAGTCACAGTGTAGAAGAGTATGAAGAAAAATCACAGCACAGAAAAGTATGAAGAAATAATACAATCTTACTTTGTAAAACACACACACACACACACACACACACACACACACAGTGTTGCATATGTGGACATTTTCTGAAAGGACATGAAGGGAAATATTAGTGAGTAACTCCTGGTAGTGGAACTGAGGTTAGAGCTTACAAAAGGCGACTTGCATTTTCCCTTATTACCTTTCTGTATTTTCTGATTCATTGCATGCCCAACTATCACGTTTTTACAAAGGAGAATCAAGCTGTCTTTTAAAAACATGGTGTGTTGTCCAGGTAAGAAGAAAGGTCTACTCAGCAACATGCAGAAGAATGAACCTGGATCACTTTCCTACACCATACACAAAAATAAATTTAAAATGGATGAAAGACCTAAATGTGAGACAAGTAACCATAAAAATCCTAGAGGAAGGGCATCTGGGGGGCTCAGTCAGTTACACGTCTGAGTCTTAATTTCACCTCAGGTCATTATCTTATGGTCATGAGATCGAACGCAGCTTCAGGTTGAACATGGAACATGCTTGAAATTCTCTGTCTCTCTCCCTCTGCCTCTCCCCCACTCACACACTCTCTCATCTCTCTCTCAAAAAAAATACTAGAGGAGAACATAGGCAGCAACTTCTTTGACCTCAGCCACAGCAACTTCTTAGTAAATACATCGCTGAAGGCAAGGGAAACAAAAGCAAACATGCACTATCAGGACTTCATCAAGATAAAAATCTTCTGCATAACGAAGGAAACAATCAACACAACTAAAAGGCACCCTACAGGATGGGAGAAGATATTTGAAAATGACATATCTGATAAAGGGTTATGATCCAAAATACATAAAGAACTTATAAAACTCAAAACCCTAAAAACAAATAATCGAGTTAAGAAATGGGCAGAAGAAAATACCGGAGCCCCCAGATATATAAAACAATTACTCATAAACATAAGCAACCTTATTGATAAGAATGTGGTCATTGCAGGGGACTTTAACACCCCACTTACAGAAATGGATAGATCATCTAGACACACAGTCAATAAAGAAACAAGGGCCCTGAATGATACATTGGATCAGATGGACTTGACAGATATATTTAGAACTCTGCATCCCAAAGCAACAGAATATACTTTCTTCTCGAGTGCACATGGAACATTCTCCAAGATAGATCATATACTGGGTCACAAAACAGCCCTTCATAAGTTTACAAGAATTGAAATTATACCATGCATACTTTCAGACCACAATGCTATGAAGCTTGAAATCAACCACAGGAAAAAGTCTGGAAAACCTCCAAAAGCATGGAGGTTAAAGAACACCCTACTAACGAATGAGTGGGTCAACCAGGCAATTAGAGAAGAAATTAAAAAATATATGGAAACAAACGAAAATGAAAATACAACAATCCAAACGCTTTGGGATGCAGCGAAGGCAGTCCTGAGAGGAAAATACATTGCAATCCAGGCCTATCTCAAGAAACAAGAAAAATCCCAAATACAAAATCTAACAGCACACCTAAAGGAAATAGAGGCAGAACAGCAAAGGCAGCCTAAACCCAGCAGAAGAAGAGAAATCATAAAGATCAGAGCAGAAATAAATAATATAGAATCTAAAAAAACTGTAGAGCAGATCAACGAAACCAAGAGTTGGTTTTTTGAAAAAATAAACAAAATTGACAAACCTCTAGCCAGGCTTCTCAAAAAGAAAAGGGAGATGACCCAAATAGATAAAATCATGAATGAAAATGGAAATATTACAACCAATCCCTCAGAGATACAAACAATTATCAGGGAATACTATGAAAAATTATATGCCAACAAATTGGACAACCTTGAAGAAATGGACAAATTCCTAAACACCCACACTCTTCCAAAACTCAATCAGGAGGAAATAGAAAGCTTGAACAGACCCATAACCAGCGAAGAAATTGAATCGGTCATCAAAAATCTCCCAACAAATAAGAGTCCAGGACCAGATGGCTTCCCAGGGGAGTTCTACCAGACATTTAAAGCAGAGATAATACCTATCCTTCTCAAGCTATTCCAAGAAATAGAAAGGGAAGGAAAACTTCCAGACTCATTCTATGAAGCCAGTATTACTTTGATTCCTAAACCAGACAGAGACCCAGTAAAAAAAGAGAACTACAGGCCAGTATCCCTGATGAATATGGATGCAAAAATTCTCAATAAGATACTAGCAAATCGAATTCAACAGCATATAAAAAGGATTATTCACCATGATCAAGTGGGATTCATTCCTGGGATGCAGGGCTGGTTCAACATTCGCAAATCGATCAACGTGATACATCACATTAACAAAAAAAAAGAGAAGAACCATATGATCCTGTCAATCGATGCAGAAAAGGCCTTTGACAAAATCCAGCACCCTTTCTTAATAAAAACCCTTGAGAAAGTCGGGATAGAAGGAACATACTTAAAGATCATAAAAGCCATTTATGAAAAGCCCACAGCTAACATCATCCTCAATGGGGAAAAACTGAGAGCTTTTTCCCTGAGATCAGGAACACGACAGGGATGCCCACTCTCACCGCTGTTGTTTAATATAGTGCTGGAAGTTCTAGCATCAGCAATCAGACAACAAAAGGAAATCAAAGGCATCCAAATTGGCAAAGATGAAGTCAAGCTTTCGCTTTTTGCAGATGACATGATATTATACATGGAAAATCCGATAGACTCCACCAAAAGTCTGCTAGAACTGATACATGAATTCAGCAAAGTTGCAGGATACAAAATCAATGTACAGAAATCAGTTGCATTCTTATACACTAACAATGAAGCCACAGAAAGACAAATAAAGAAACTAATCCCATTCACAATTGCACCAAGAAGCATAAAATACCTAGGAATAAATCTAACCAAAGATGTAAAAGATCTGTATGCTGAAAACTATAGAAAGCTTATGCAGGTAATTGAAGAAGATATAAAGAAATGGAAAGACATTCCCTGCTCATGGATTGGAAGAATAAATATTGTCAAAATGTCAATACTACCCAAAGCTATCTACACATTCAATGCAATCCCAATCAAAATTGCACCAGCATTCTTCTTGAAACTAGAACAAGCCATCCTAAAATTCATATGGAACCACAAAAGGCCCCGAATAGCCAAAGTAATTTTGAAGAAGAAGACCAAAGCAGGAGGCATCACAATCCCAGACTTTAGCCTCTACTACAAAGCTGTCATCATCAAGACAGCATGGTATTGGCATAAAAACAGACACATAGACCAATGGAATCGAATAGAAACCCCAGAACTAGACCCACAAACGTATGGCCAACTCATTTTTGACAAAGCAGGAAAGAACATCCAATGGAAAAAAGACAGTCTCTTTAACAAATGGTGCTGGGAGAACTGGACAGCAACATGCAGAAGGTTGAAACTAGACCACTTTCTCACACCATTCACAAAAATAAACTCAAAATGGATAAAGGACCTGAATGTGAGACAGGAAACCATCAAAACCTTAGAGGAGAAAGCAGGAAAAGACCTCTCTGACCTCAGCCGTAGCAATCTCTTACTCGGCACATCCCCAAAGGCAAGGGAATTAAAAGCAAAAATGAATTACTGGGACCTTATGAAAATAAAAAGCTTCTGCATTGCAAAGGAAACAACCAACAAAACTAAAAGGCAACCAACGGAATGGGAAAAGATATTTGCAAATGACACATCGGACAAAGGGCTAGTATCCAAAATCTATAAAGAGCTCATCAAACTCCACACCCGAAAAACAAATAACCCAGTGAAGAAATGGGCAGAAAACATGAATAGACACTTCTCTAAAGAAGACATCCGGATGGCCAACAGGCACATGAAAAGATGCTCAACGTCGCTCCTCATCAGGGAAATACAAATCAAAACCACACTCAGATACCACCTCACGCCAGTCAGAGTGGCCAAAATGAAGAAATCAGGAGACTATAGATGCTGGAGAGGATGTGGAGAAATGGGAACCCTCTTGCACTGTTGGTGGGAATGCAAATTGGTGCAGCCGCTCTGGAAAGCAGTGTGGAGGTTCCTCAGAAAATTAAAAATAGACCTACCCTATGACCCAGCAATAGCACTGCTAGGAATTTATCCAAGGGATACAGGAGTACTGATGCATAGGGGCACTTGTACCCCAATGTTTATAGCAGCACTCTCAACAATAGCCAAATTATGGAAAGAGCCTAAATGTCCATCAACTGATGAATGGATAAAGAAATTGTGGTTTATATACACAATGGAATACTACGTGGCAATGAGAAAAAATGAAATATGGCCTTTTGTAGCAACGTGGATGGAACTGGAGAGTGTGATGCTAAGTGAAATAAGCCATACAGAGAAAGACAGATACCATATGGTTTCACTCTTATGTGGATCCTGAGAAACGTAACAGAAACCCATGGGGGAGGGGAAGGGAAAAAAAAAAAAAGAGGTTAGAGTGGGAGAGAGCCAAAGCATAAGAGACTGTTAAAAACTGAGAACAAACTGAGGGTTGATGGGGGGTGGGAGGGAGGGCAGGGTGGGTGATGGGTATTGAGGAGGGCACCTTTTGGGATGAGCACTGGGTGTTGTATGGAAACCAATTTGACAGTAAATTTCATATATTAAAAAAAAATAAATAAAAAAAAAAAAAAAAAAAAAAAAAAGAAAAAGAGAAACAAAGACAGGTATTCTATAACGGACGCGATATTATATAATATTATATAACGCATCAAGATTGTAAGCATTGTAAGTAAAGTGTGTTAAAAAAAAAAAAAAAAAAAAAAAAAAAAAAGAAATGGGCAGAAGACATGAATAGACATTTTTCCAAAGATCACATGTAGATGGCTAACAGATACATGAAAAGGTGCTCAACATCACTCATGATTAGGGAAATACAAATTAAAACCACAATGAGATACTACTTCATGACTGTAAGAATGGCTAAAATTAACACAGGAAAGAACAGATGTTGGTGAGGATGCAGAGAAAGGGAACCTGCTTACACTGTTGGTGGGACTGCAACCTGGTGCAGCCACTCTGGAGAACAGTATGGAAGTTCCACAAAAAGTTAACAATAGAACTATCCTGGGGAGGAGCCAAGATGGTGGAACAGCATGGAAGTTTTTTTGTGTGTCCCGCATCCATCAAATACAGCCAGATCAACACTAAACCATCCTGCCCACCTAGAAAACTGATCTAAGGATTAACACAACAATCTGAACAACCTGAACCACAGAATTCACCAGGTACATGGTGTGGAGAGGTGAACTGGGGGAGAGAGAAGCTGCAGACGGCTGGGAACTGTTTTGCTTGTGGAGAGAGGATGGAGACAGAGGGGAGAGTATGAAAAAGCATCCCCCCAAAAGCAGGTGGAGAGAAAGTGGAAAAGTGGGAACAGCCACAGGGACTGAACTAAAAGGGGAGAAAGGAGAAAGGAGAGGGTTTAAATTCCATTAAGAGTATAAACAGGGGGAGCACAGAGTCTGGATACTTGGCGGTGCTCTGGTGGGAAGGGCAAATCCCCAGGAGCAGAGTGGAGTCCAGGGGTCTTCGGGCCACATGGGAGAGGCGGTTCCCCTGCTGGGAGAACACCTGGTAGAGGCTGTGTGACTCCCCCAAAAGCAAGGCCCCAGTGGACGCAGGGGAACAACCACATTCGCTGGAGCTGGAACAAGATCATTAAGGGTGAAGCCTGGTGCCAGATGCGTGTTGTGATTTTCCATAATCCCTGAAACACTGCTGCTACAGGATAGCGTGAACTTTTTCTGGAGCGGGCTGGCACCCAGCCACAGTCTCTGGGCATCGGCAGCAGCACAGTCCCACGAACTTTCCTGGAGGTGGCCAGCACCTGGCCATCACTCACTGAGACCTTCCTACAGAGGGGCAGAATGGGTCAAAGCTGCAGTCCCTCAGGAGTTAGGGGGCAGGAAACACAGCCACATCTGAGATAAAACTCAGGAGGGAGGTGCCACCTGACAACCTGACAGCTTGGTCATGGACAGTGTAAAAGCAGGAAGTGGACGGAAGCTGGAGACAAAGGACAGGTGCGCGCTTGCTGGTTGGGGTGAGCACACTATCCAATATTAGAGACTGGATAGCTGAGTGACACCATTTTCACCGCTCCCACGCATGCACATACACATCTACAAGCACCACAACAATCCACCTCAGTAAGCTAAGTAGTGCCATCTAGTGGAGAACAGAGCTGTTACACTAAGCCCCGCCCAACTAGGCCAACCTCACTCTTCAGGAACACCACAAATCTCTCTGACTGCTTAGTTTATGGACTACAAAGTGCTTCACAGTTTGAGTTCTAGGGAAAAACAACGTAATTTCAATCATATTTCAGTCTGTTCCCTGGTCCATCTATTCAATTTTATTTCTTTTTTTCTTCTTTTTCTTTCTTTTCTTTCTCTTGAATACAGAAAGAGAAAAAAATTATTTTTATTTTCAATTTTTGTCAAAAATATTTTTATTTTTTTCTACTATATTTTGTACTTTATTTTTTTTTAATTTTTTTTAACGTTTTATTTATTTTTGAGACAGAGAGAGACAGAGCATGAACGGGGGAGGGTCAGAGAGAGAGGGAGACACAGAATCTGAAACAGGCTCCAGGCTCTGAGCTGTCAGCACAGAGCCCAACGCGGGGCTCGAACTCACATACCGCGAGATTGTGACCTGAGCCGAAGTCGGACGCTTAACCGACTGAGCCACCCAGGCGCCCCTATATTTTGTACTTTAAAGAACATTTTCAAATTCTATTTTACTTCCATAATTTCATTTTATTCTATCTCATTATATTCATTTTTTTCAAATTTTCAAATATTTTCCTTTTTTTTTCTTGTTTTTCTCTTTTTCCCCTTTTTTCTCTATCAAGCTCCTTTCAATAACCAGGCCAAAACACACTTAGGATCTAGTATCATTTATTTGATTTTCTTGTGTGTGTGTTGTTTTTAATTTTTTAATTTTAATTTTTTTACTTCATTAATTCCTTTTCTTCCTTCAAAATGATGGAACTAAGGAATTCACTCCAAAAGAAACAGCAAGAAGAAATGACAGCCAGGGACATAATCAATACAGATACAAGAAAGATGTCTGAACCAGGATTAAGAATAACGATAATAAGAATATTAGCTGGGGTCAAAAATAGATTAGAATCCCTCTCTGCAGAGATAAAATAATTAAAAGCTAGTCAGGATGAAATAAAAAATTCTATAACTGAGCTGCAATCTTAAATGGATGCCATGGAGGCAAGCATGGATAAGGCAGAGCAGCAAACCAGCAATACAGAGGACAAACTTATGGAGAATAATTAAGCAGAAAAAAAGAGGGAGACTAAGGCAAAAAAGCATGATTTAAGAATTAGAGAAATCAGTGACTCATTAAAAAGGAACAACATCAGAATAATCGGGGTCCCAGAAGATGAATAGAGAGAAAAAGAGGTAGAAGGGTTATGTGAGCAAATCATAGCAGAAAACTTTCCTAACCTGGGGAAAGACACAGACATCAAAATCCAGGAAGCATAGAGGACTCCCATTAGATCCAACAAAAACTGATCACTAAAAAGGCATATCATAGTCAAGTTCACAAAAATACTCAGGCAAGGAAAGAATCATTAAAGCAGCAAGGGAAAAAAGTCCTTAACCTAAAAGGGAAGACAGATCAGGTTTGCAGCTGACCTACCCACAGAAATTTGGCAGGCCACAAAGGAGTGGCAGGGTATATTCAATGTGCTGAATCAGAAAAACATGCAGCCAAGAATTCTTTATCCAGCAAGGCTGTCATTCAAAATAGAGGGAGAGATCAAAAGTTTCCCAGGAAAACAAAAATTAAAGGAGTTCATGACCATTAAACCAGCCCTGCAAGAAATTTTAAGAGGCACTCTCTGAGGCAATAAAAGACAAAAAAAAAAAAAAAAAAAAAAAAAAAAAGAACACCAAAAGCAGCAAAGACTACAAAGGACCAGAGACCACCAGAAACTCCAACTCTACAAGAAACATAATGGCAATAAATTCATATCTTTCAGTACTTACTCTAAAAGTCAATGGACTAACTGCTCCAAAAAAAAGACATAAAGTATCAGAATGGATTAGAAAACAAGATCCATCTATATGCTGTTTACAAGAGGTCCACTTTAGACCTAAAGACACCTACAGATTGAAAGTAAGGGATCGAGAACCATCTATCATGGGAATGGTCAACAAAAGAAAGCTGGAGTAGCCATACTTATATCAGAAAATCTATACTTTAAAACAAAGACTGTAACAAGAGATGAAGAAGGGCATCATACCATAATAAGGGGGCTATCCACCAAGAAGACCTAACAATTGTAAACATTTATGCTCCAAATGTGAAAGCACCCAAATATATACATCAATTAATCACAAACATAAAGAAAGTCACTGATAACAATACCATAATACTAGGGGACTTAAACACCCCACTTACAACAATGGACAGATCGTATAAACAGAAAATTCAACAAGGAAACAATGGCTTTGAATGACACACTGGACCAGATGGGCTTAACAGATATATTCAGAACATTTCATCCTAAAGCAGCAGAATATACCTTCTTTCCAGTGCACATGGAACATTCTCCAGAATAGACCATATACTGGGACACAAATCAGCCCTCAACAAGTACAAAAAGATCGAGATCATATCGTGCATAGTCTTAGACCACAACGCAATGAAACTCGAGATCAACCACAAGAAAAAAAATTTGGAAAGATAGCAAATACTTGGAGACTAAAAAACATCCTACTAAAGAATGAATGGGCTAACCAAGAAGTTAGAGAGGAAATTAAAAAGTACATGGAAGCCAATGAAGATCATAACACCACAGCCCAAAACCTCTGGGACAGAGCAAAGGCGGACATAAGAGGGAAGTATATAGCAATCCAGGCCTTCCTAAAGAAGGAAGAAAGGTCTCAGATACACAACCTAAACTTACACCTTAAAGAACTGGAAAAAGAACAGTAAATAAAACCCAAAACCGGCAGAAGACAGGAAATAATAAAGATTAGAGTAGAAATCAATGCTACTGAAACCAAAAAAAACAAAAACAAAAACAAAAAAAAACACAAAAAACAGTAGAACAGATAAATGAAACCAGAAGCTGGTTCTTTGCAAGAATTAACAAAATTTATAAATCACTAGCCAGTTGGATCAAAAAGAAAAAGGAAAGGACCCAAATAAATAAAATCAAGAATGAGAGGACAGATCACAACCAACACAGCAGAAATAAACCAATAATAAGAGAGTATTATGAGCAATTAAAAGCCAATAAAATGGGAAATATGGAAGAAATGGACAGATTCCTAGAAACATACACTACCAAAACTGAAACAGGAAGAAATAGAAAATTTTAACAGACCCATAACCAGTAGAGAAATCAAATTAGTAATCAAAAATCCCCCAAAAAACAAGAGTCCAGGGCCATATGGCTTTCCAGGGGAATTCTACCAAACATTTAAGGAAGAGTTAACCTATTCTCTTGAAGCTGTTCCAAAAAATAGAAATGGAAGGAAAACTTCCAAACTCTTTCTGTGAAGCCAGCATTACCTTCATTCCAAAACCAGACAGAGACCCCACTAAAAAGGAGAATTATAGACCATTTTCCCTGATGAACATGCATGCAAAATCCTCAGCAAGATATTAGCCAACTGGATCCAACAATACATTAAAAAAAAAATTATTCACCACAACCAAATGGGATTTATGCCTGAGATGCAGGGCTAGTTCAATATCTGCAAAACAATCAATGCAATTCATCATATCAATAAAAGAAAGGACAAGAACCACTTGATCCTCTCAATAGATGCAGAGAAAGCATTTAACAAAATACAGCATCATTTCTGAATAAAAACCTTCAAGAAAGTAGGGATAGAAGGATCATACCTCAAGATCACAAAAGCCATATATAAAGACCTGGTGCTAATATCATCCTCAATGGGGGTAAACTGAGAGCTTTCCCCCTAAGGTCAGGAACAAGACAGGGATGTCCACTCTTGCCACTGTTATTCAACATAGTATTGGAACTCTTAGCGTCAGCAGAGAAGACAGAGAAATAAAAGGCATCCAAAATGGCCAGGAGGAGGTCAAACTTTCACTCTTCACAGATGACATGATATTCTATATGGAAAACCCAAAAGATTCCACCAAAAAAACTGCTAGAACTAATCCATGAATTCAGCAAAGTGGCAGGATATAAAATCAATGCACAGAAATCCATTGCATTCCTATACACCAACAATGAAGCAACAGAAAGAGAAATCAAGGAATCAGTCCCATTTATAATTGCACCAAAAATCATAAAATACCTAGGGATAAACCTAACCAAAGGAGTGAAAAATCGATACACTGAAAACTATAGAAAGCTTATGAAAGAAATTGAAGGAGACATAAAAAAATGGAAAAATATTCCACACTCCTGGATAGGAAGAATAAATATTGTTAAAATGTTGATCCTACCCAAAGCAATCTACATATTCGATGCAATCCCTACCAAAATAACATCAGCATTCTTTACAGAGCTAGAACAAATAATCCTAAAATTTGTATGGAACCAGAAAAGACCTCAAATAGCCAAAGCAATCTTGAAAAAGAAAACCAAAGCAGGAAGCATCACAATCCCATACTTCAAGCTGTATTACAAAGCTGTAATCATCAAGACAGTATGGTACTGGCACAAGAACAAACACTCAGATCAATGGAACAGAATAGAGAACCCAGAAATGGACCCACAAATATATGGCCAACTAATCTTTGACAAAGCAGGAAAGAATATTCAATGGAATAAACAGTCTCTTCAGCAAGTGGTGCTGGGAAAAGTGGACAGCGACATGCAGAAGAATGAACCTGGACCACTTTCTTACACCATACACAAAAAGAAACTCAAAATGGATGAAAGACCTAAACATAAGACAGGAAGCCATCAAAATCCTTGAGGGGAAAGCAGGCAAAAACCTCTTTGACCTTGGCTGCTACAACTTCTTTTTTTTTCAATTTTTTTTTCTTAATGTTTATTTATTATTGAGAGACAGAGAGAGACAGAGAACAAGCATGGGAGGGGCAGATAGAGGAGGATACACAGAATCTGAAGCAGGCCCCAGGCCTGAGCTGTCAGCACAGAGCCCGACACGGGGCTTGAACCCACAAGCCACGAGACCATGACCTGAGCTAAAGTCGGACGCTCAACTGACTGAGCCACCCAGGCGCCCCCTTGCTGCTACAACTCCTTACTCAACACATCTCTGGAGGCAAGGGAAACACAAAAGCAAAAATGAACTATTGGAACCTCATCAAAATAGAAAGCTTCTGCACAGCAAAGGAAACAATCAACAAAACTAAAAGGCAACTGACAGAATGGGAGAAGATATTTGCAAATGACATATCAGATAAAGGGTTAGTATCCAAAATCTATAAATAACTGATCAAACTCAGCACCCAAAAAATAAATAATCCAGTGAAGAAATGGGCAAAAGACACGAATAGGCATTTCTCCAAAGAAGACATCCAGATGGCCAACCGACACATGAAAAGATGCTCAACATCACTCATCATCAGGGAAATACAAATCAAAACCACAATGAGATACCACCTCACACCTGTCAGAATGGCTAACATTAACAACTAAGGCAACAAAAGATGTTGGCGAGGATCTCTTTTGCTGGTGGGAATGCAAACTGGTGCAGCCACTCTGGAAAACAGTATGGAGTTTCCTCAGAAAATTAAAAGTAAAACTACCCTATGACCCAGCAATTGCTCTACTAGGTATTTATCTAAGGGTATTTATCCCTGTTTCAAAGGGGCACATGCACCCCAATGTTTATAACAGCACTATCAACAATAGCCAAAGTATGGAAAGAACCCAAATGCCCATCAATGGATGAATGGATAAAGATGTGATATATACATACAATGGAGTATTACTTGGCAATCAAAAGAATGAATTCTTGCCATTTGCAACTACACGGATGGAACTAGAGGGTATTATGCTAAGTGAAATTAGTCAGAGAAAGGTAAATTATGACTTCACTCATATGATGACTTTATGATACAAAACAGATGAACATAAGGGAAGGGAAGCAAAAATAATATAAAAACAGGGAGGGGGACAAAAACATAAGAGACTCTTAAATATGGAGAACAAACAGAGGGTTACTGGAGGGATTATGGGAGGGGGGATGGGCTAAATGGGTAAGGGGCATTAAGGAATCTACTCCTGAAATCATTGTGGCACTATATGCTAACTAACTTGGATGTAAATTTAAAAATAAGTTAAATAAAAATTTAAAAAATAGAACTACCCTGGACCCAGAAATTGTACTACTAGGTATTTTCCCAAAGGATATAAAAATACAGATTTGAATTGGTAAATGCATCTCAATGTTTATAGCAGCATTATCAACAATACCCAAACTATAGAAAAGGCCCAAGTGTCCACCAACTGATGGACTAGGAAGATGTGGTGTATATATACAATGGAATATTACCCAGCCATCAAAAAGAATGAAATCTTGCCATTTGCAATGATGTTAATGAAGCTAGTGTGTATTATGCTAAGCAAAATCGGTCAGACAAAGACAAATACCATATGATTTCACTCATATGTGGAATTTAGGAAACAAAACAGATGAATACATGGGAAGGGAAAAAAGAGAGATGGGGGATGTAAATCATAGGAGACTCGTAATGATAGGCAACAGACTGAGGGTTGATGGAGGGATGTGAATGCGGAATGGGTTAACTGGTGATGGGTATTAAGGAGGTCACTTGTTATGACGAGCACTGGGTGTTATATGTCAGTAATAAATCACTAAATTCTACTCTTGAAACCAATATTACACTATATATTAATTAACTAGAATTTAAGTAGTATTTTGGAAAGAAAAAAGACAAAAAATCTACTTTAATCACTCAAAGTGACTAGAGACCAAGATACAAAATTAAACACTCATGTTAGATGAAAAGAACTCAAAGCCTAGAAATACACCTGATTTATTCAATAGTTTGATTTTAAAAAGGATGTATCTTAAAATAAAGGAATTACTGTTGAAATTATAAGAGGATACTTTACTTCTTCCTTTCAAACTGGGGTACCTTTTACTTCTTTTTCTTGCCTGACTGCTCTGGTTAGGGCTTCAGAACTATGTTAAGAAGTGGCAAGAGTGGGCACTCTTGTCTTGTTCCTGATCTTAACGGAAAGTTTTTAGCTTTTCACCATTGAGTATGATGTTACTGTGGGCTTGTCTTATATGGCCTGTATTATGTTGAGCCATATTCTTTCTATACCTAATTTGTTGAAATTTTTACCATGAATGTATGTTGAATTTTGTCAAATGCTTTTTCTGCATCCTTTAAGATGATCATGTGATTTTTATCCTTCATTTTGTTAGTGTGGTGCATCACATTTATTGATTTACATGTGTTGAATCATCTTTGCATTCCAGGGATAAATCCAGCTTGATCATGGTATATAGTGTTTTTAATGTGCTAATGAATACAATTTGTTAATATTTTGCTTAAAATTTCTGCATCAATGTTCATCAAGTATTTGGCCTATAATATTTTTTTCCTTGTACTATCTTTGACTGGCTTCTGTGTCAGGGTATTGCACCTCAAACTATGAATTTGGAAGTGTTCCTTCATCTTCAAGTTTTTGGAAGTGTTTGAGAAGGAGTGATATCCATTATTTTTTAAATGTTTGAGAGAAGTCACCAATGGAGCCATCTAGTCCTGGACTTTCCTTTTTTAGGAGATTTTTGACTACTGAATCAACCTCCTTACTCATTGTTGGTATGTTCAAATTTTCTTTTTCTTCATGATTCAGACTTGGTAGGTTGTATATTTTGAGGAATTTATTCATTTCTTCTAGGTTATCTCATTTACTGTACATAACTGTTCATAGTAGTGTCCTACAGTTCTTTGTATTTTTGTGGTAATGTCTCTTCTTTCATTTTCAATTTTATGTATTTGAATCATTTTTTCTTAATCAAGCTAAACATGATTTTATTATAGATATATACATACATATGTATGTATATATTTACATATGTACATGTATATGTACATATACACATATACATATGTATATATACATGTATGTACATATATGCATATGTATACTTTTATACATATATGTGTATATATACACATTAAACCATTAAAAAACACCAAAACTTCTAGAATGCATAAATTCTGTAAAGTTTCAGGATACAAAAATCAATATATAAAAATTAGTTGAGTTTCTATACAATAAAAATCTATCTGTAAAAGAAATTAACAAGCCCATTTACAATAGCATCAAAAAGAACAAAATACCTGGGAATAAATTTAACCAAGCAGGTGAAAGAACTATACAGTGAAAACTATAAAACATTAATGAAAGAGACTGAAGATGACACAAATAAATAAAAAGATAACCCGTGTCCTTGGATTAGATGAATGAATATTATTAAAACATCCGTACTACCCAAAGTGATCTACAGATTCAGTGCAATCTCCATCAAAATTCCAATGTCATGTTACACAGAAACAGAAAACACAATCCTAAAATTCATATGGAACCTCAAGTGACCCCAAATTGCCAAAGCAATCTTGAGCGAGAAGAACAAAGCTGGAGGCATCACACTTCTTATAATCAAAACAGTATGCTGTTGGAATAAAAAAAAAAAAAAGATACATAGATCAGTGGAACAGAACAGAGGCCCCCAAAATAAGCTCATGATATATGGTCATCTAATTTTCAATAGAGGTTCCAAGAACACACAATGGGGGATAGACAGTCTCTTTGATAAATGGTATTGGGAAAACTGGATATACACATGCAAAAGAATCAGAGTGAGCCCTTATCTTACACCATACACAAAAATCAAATCACAATGGATTGAAGGCTTAAACATAAGATCTGAAAACATAAAATTCCTAGAAGGAAACAGGGGGAAATCTCCCTGACACTGACCTTGACAATAATTTTTTGGATCTGACACCAAAAGTACAGGCAACAAAAACAAAAATACATCAGTGGGAGTACATCAAAATAACTTTCTGCACAGTAAAGGAAACCAACAAAATGAAAAGGTAACCTAAGGAATGAGAGAAAACATTTGCAAACCATGTTTTTGACAAAAGATAATATCCAAAATACACAAGGAACTGTTAAAATTTAACAGCAAAAAACAAATAACCTAATTTTAAAATGAGCAAAACACTTAAATAAAAATGTTTTCAAAGAAAACATGTACAAATAGCCAACATGTCTATGAAAAGATGCTCAATGTTTTCAATTATTGGAGAAGTGCAAATCAAAACCATAATAAGGTATTACCTCGCAACTGTCAGAATGGCTATGATCAAAAAGTCAAAAGTTAATAGAATTCTCAAGGATATGAAGAGAAGGGAGCCCTTGTACATTGTTGATGGGAATAAAAAAAGGTGCAGCTATTATGGCAATCAGTATTATGGTTCCTCAAAAAACTAAAATGGAACTACCACAAGATCCAGCAGTCCTGCTTCCGGGTATACAGCTAAAGGGAATAAAATCAGTATCTCAAATGGATACCTGTAGCCTCATGTTCATTCAGCACTGTTCACAATAGCCCAAAAATGGAAACAATCTAAATTTCCAAGGACATAATATATACATCAATATATATCATACATACATTTATATATATGATTTTATACAGCCTTAAAAAAGAAGGAAACCTTGCCATTTGTGACAACATGGCTGGACCATGAGGGCTCTATGCTGAGTGAAACAAGTCAGACATGGAAAGACTAAATGCATGATGTCACTTGTATATGACATATATTAAAAAACAAAAAAACAAAAAAACCCCTCCTGAACTCATAGTGAAGAGAGTAGAGTGGTAGTTTACCAGAGGCTGGAGTATGGGGGGGAAGGGGAACTTAAAGACAAAACAAAACAAAAGGAAATAGAAACATGGTGGCCAGGGACCAGGGAAAGAGGGTCATGGGAGTTATTGTGTAAAGGGTACAGAGACCCCTTTTGCAAGCTGACAAGCTTTCTAGGGGTGGATGGTGGGGAGGTTACACCACAGTGTCAATGTACTTAATACCACTGAGCTGTACACCTGGAAATGTTTAAAATTGTCTTATTTTATATGCATTTTACCATAATAAAAAAGTTTAAATATTTACAAAAGAAATTATGTGAGAAAATTACATGAACTGTGTGGAAAAGTAATTATTCATATAATTTGTACATATTGTATCATATAGTTAAACAAATGTGAATAAAATATTTATGTGTTTTGGGGCGCCTGGGTGGCGCAGTCGGTTAAGCGTCCGACTTCAGCCAGGTCACGATCTCACGGTCTGTGAGTTCGAGCCCCGCGTCAGGCTCTGGGCTGATGGCTCAGAGCCTGGAGCCTGTTTCCGATTCTGTGTCTCCCTCTCTCTCTGTCCCTCCCCCGTTCATGCTCTGTCTCTCTCTGTCCCAAAAAATAAAATAAACGTTGAAAAAAAAAAAATTTATGTGTTTTATTTAGCAAACTAAATAAAAACAAACCCTAGAGCAAAAAAGGCATTCAATATTTATCATATCTGTATTATAATAAAAAACTTAAGTGCGATAGAAGGGACCATAATGAAATAAAAGTTTTAAATGTTTATAATAAAATAATTTCAATGAAAAGAAAGTGGCTGAGAGAAAAATGCTACATTGAATAATATTAGAAGAGGGTTAGGTACTGTATTTTGAAAAGAACTTATATAAAATTATGAGGATACATTAAGGCTCTATAGATAAATAGCCAAAGTTCATGGAAATATAATCCACATGGTATAAAATATAATTGGTAAAGTAGTACATGGAAAAATATTCAACCAACTAATAACTAAATGCAAATTAAAACTAATAAGAGGCTTATTTTTCATACACTAAATTAGCAGTAGTATAAAGAATGATATCACCACAAGTGTACAATACTGAAGTGAAATTTATATCTGCCCTTTTTTGCTGATGACACAGAAACTGGAATAACCTTTTTGGAAAGTAATTTAATAATACAGTCAAAGAATCATGAAAATATTTATATTAAGTTTTTATGTTTCATAAATTCTACTTGTAATTTATGGGGCACCTGGGTGGCTCAGTTGGTTAAGCATCCACTCCAGCTCAAGTCATGGTTTCACAGTTCATGAGTTTGAGCCCCACGTCAGGTTCTGTGCTGACAGCTCAGAGCCTGGAGCCTGTTTCAGATTCTCTCTCTCTCTCTCTCTCTCTCTCTCTCTCTGACCCTCCCTGGCTGTGCTACCTCTCTCCCAAAAATAAATAAACATTAAAAAAATTTTTAAAGAATCTAAGGTATATAATAAAATATGTAAGATATTTTTGGCAACACTGTATGTGAGAACAAAAGTTTCTGTTGTTGCTTTTATGAAAATATTTGTGCAATTAATAATATTTCCCATAACCCTAAAACACAGTATGGTGTTTTTAAGGAGCAAAAAGGAAAAAGAAAATTTAATTTCAATCACAAAATTTATAATATTTATCATAAGCATGAATAAATAGGGACAGGGAAGTTGATAATTATGTCATTGTTTATGTATAAATGTCTCTTAGACATTGATACATCATAAAATATAAACAGATTAAGTTAAAAAATATATGATATGTAGACAGCAGGTGGTATAATCTCTACATTTGGAAAAATGTGCTCTTATTAAATGTAATACTTTTTAATATTCTATGTTGCTGTATTTCATTGCTATTTAAAAAAATTATTTACTTATTATATGTTAATTATGTTCACTTAACAGTGTCATGGGTTAAAACATGATTCCTATATTTTATCGGATTGTAATATTTAAAATTAAACCATGTGATTTAAAAACGAAACATTTAATTTTGGTACAGCATTAACCAATGTTAAAACTATCATTTCCATTAAGAGTAGTTATATGACTATAGTCATTATGTATAGTCTGGTGTGCCTGGAGAAAATGCTTCTGTACTTCAAAATAAGAAAATATTTTATACATATAAAGAACATATTTTTAAGTCAACATACTTCTATAAGTAAATAATTCAATTTCAAACTCCTGGAAATGAGTATTTAGCATTTAATCAGTAAGTACATTCAGTAAAACTACTGAATTAAAAGGACTAAATGCATATCATGGATTCACCCTCATAAGCATAACATACTAAAGCATTAAGAGTAAACTGTTTTTATGGCCAATTTAAGGTGACAATCTTAACAACAAAATCTTTATATAAACAGTTTGTCAAAAAGAAAGCCACACATATTAGATTTGAGCATTTTAACTATTTTTCTTTTTTGGCATAATTTCCCTTTTTAAAAAATAAGTGAATGCATTAAACTAATGAGCCTCTGCATAGCAAGGGAAAATCTTCAAAGAAATGAAATAAATAACCTGAGTGAGAGAAATATGTGCAAATCATATATCTGATAGAGGGTTAATATAGAAAATGTATAAAGAATATATACAACTCAATAGCAAAAAGACAAACAATCCAATTAAAAAATGGGCAGATCTAAATAGAAATCTGTCTAAAGACATACGATGGCCAAATGGAACAAGATGATCAACATCACTACTCATCAGGGAAATGCAAATCAAAAACACAGTGAGATACCATCTCATATCTGGTTAAATGGCTATTATAAAAAGATAAGAAACAACAAGTGTTGGAGAGGATGTGAAGAAAAGGGAACCCTCATGCACAACAATGTGAAAGTAAATCGCTGCAGTCACTTTAGAAAATAGTGCACAGTTCCCTTAAAAAATTAAAAATAGAATTACCATATGATCCAGTAATTCCACGTCTGGTATTTGTTCCAAGTAAATGAAAACACTAACTCAAAAAGATACACATATCCTCATGTTCACTGCAGCATTATTTACAGCAGCCAAGATACAGAAACAACTTAAGTGCCCAACTATGGAGAAATGGATAAAGAAAACATGGAAGAGGTAGATGACAGATAGATAGATGATAGATAGATAGATAGATAGATAGATAGATAGATAGATAGATACTAGACAATGCAATATTATTCATCCATAAAAAGGAACAAATTCTTGCCATTTGCAAAAACACAGATGGGCATTGAGGGCATCATGCTAAGTGAAATAAATCAGACATACACAAAAACAAATACTCCATGATTTCACTTATGTGAAATCTAAAAAAAGAAGAAAAAAAAAACCCTCATCGATACAGAGAACAAATTGGTGGGTAGGGGGGAGGGTGGGAAAAATGGGTGAAGGTTTTCAAAGGTACACCTTTCCAGTGGGCCATGGGGTGCCTGGGTGGCTCAGTTGGTTAAGCATCCAACTTTGGTTAGGGATATGATCTCATGGTTCCTGGGTTTGAGCCCCGTGTGGGGCTCTGTGGTGACAGCTCAGAGCCTGGAGCCTGCTTTGGATTCTGTGTCTCCCTCTCTCTCTGCCCCTCCCCTGCTTGTGCTTTGTCTCTGTCTCTCAAAATAAACATTAAAAAAATTTTTTAAATAATATAAAGAAGCCGTGGTAATGTCACATACAACATGTTGACTGTATATTTGTGTTTAAATAACATATAATAATTATATATAATAATACTGCTTTGCATATTTTAATGTTGCTAAAAGATAGATCTTAAAATTGTTCATCACAAGAAAAATAATTTTTGTAACTAATTTTTGTAACTATGTATGCTGATAGACGTTAACTAAACTTACTGTGTTGATTATTTTACTACATATCCAAATACTGAATCATCATTTTGTGCACATAAAACTAATATAATGTTATATGTCAACTATATCTCAATAAAAAATAAAAATAAAGTGAGTTTAAAGGAAGACAAAAAAAGTCATGTTATTTAAATTACTCTCCCAAGAAATAACATTTAGAAATACCTGATTTATCATTTTCAAACCTAAGGTAAATTGCTTCTATTACTTCCTCATAGTCAGAGTCTGAAATATTTTTCTGTAGTTATGAAAAATTTTAATTTTTTAATTTCTTATTTTTCTTATTTTGAGAGAGAGAGAGCTAGAGAAGGCGGAGGGGCAGAGAGAGAGAGAATCCCAAGCAGGCTCTGCACTGTCAACACAGAGCCCCACACAGGGTTCAACCTCATGAACCATGAGTTCATGACCTGAGCCAAAATCAAAAGTTAGACACTCAACTGACTGAGCCACCCAGGTGCTCCTGTCCTTATAAATAAATTTTAAGTCAGTTTTCCCCCAATATACTGTCTCTGCCAATTACTGCTCAAAAAGACTCCTGAAATCCAATTATTATCCACAGCTGAATCTACAATTTCTACACATTTGTGTTCAAGGCAATGACAGTCCTCTGTTTCACACTATTATTTTCAAGGATGTCTGTACAGTAAACAGCTTTGGAAGACAGAGATAGCATCTCTCTGCAGGGCCCAGGGGCCGCTGTGTGAATGCCCACTACAAAGATTCAGTTTCCCTGAGGTCAGGGTCCCTCTCCTGCAGGACAGCTCACTGCGATCACAGCACCACCTCGTCCTCATATCTCCCTGTGGAAACTGGCACTTGAACTGACCCAAACATGAGGCACATGGGTACCATTACTGCTCTGACAATAAACTATTCTTTACCTCCAACCCAGGTTTGTGTCCTCTACCAGCATCCACAGAACTGGGACAGGCTACCTTGTAAGGCTGCAGGGGAAGTAAAATCCCAAGCTCTAGACAGTTCTGAACATCAATATGCTCATATAATTCACTTACAGTTTATAAATTTTTGCAGGACCTACGAAGGTCTGATTTCTCTTTAAGTGAAGCCAGGACCACCCTTGTTCAGCAGGTGACCCCTCACTGTAAGAGAGACAAAAAATAGAAGACGCAGAGAAATCACACAGCCCATATCTGAAACAAGCGATGACCTATTTTTGAAAAACTAATAATGAAGTCACACGAGGCAGAATTTTCTAATCGTCCAAGATTACTTGGTTCTAACTATTTTTACCACCATCTGTCTCAGTAATTTATACATCAAGAGTCAAAATGGTCCAGGAAGCATCTAGACCAAAGAATAAAATTTTGGTCAATCCATTCTGGCACAAAACAGAAACTAAACAGGTGAACCAGAAACCTTTTAAGTTTTGCTTTTAAGACATATTTTTCTTTTCTCCATTTACGTTTGTTTACTTGTTGCCCCAAGCAAAAAGAGGGCAGTGGTTGATATTCCAACAACGAATTCTAAAGGAAATTCAGTCTTAGCTATCAGGTTACCTACTTTAAAAAAAAAATCTAATTAGATTATAAATGTCTCAAAGTGCACATATTTCCTATACAATTCCTACGGTATTTTTTCTGTTAGTAGTGGAATCTGTCTTTCCCCAGTGGACAGGGATCGGGTCTAATTCTGGGTTCTGGGCTGTGCCTAGAATAACATGTATAAATGCTCTGGTGTGAACATGAATGGTGGTTACAGTACAAATACTTTATCCAGTGTGTCTCTTTCTGTTTCAAGTGCCAGAAACGAGATGACAATATCAGAACCAGGAAATTGCTCTTTTCTTCAAAGACAGAAAAGAAACGAGGTTGTATTCAGTCAATGTGAAAAGAGAAGTTTACAGTGGGTTTGCAGAAATTCAGGAAGTAGGTTATTACTGGGAAGTAAGATAGGGGCCGGAGGGGTAAACAAAAAGAGGTAGTCAGTCCCTTCTTCCTCTGCCTGCCTCAGCAGCCAATGCTCAAAACCATGAACCTGAACCAGTCCTGCCCAATTACTGTAGAAATGAAACAGGTCTTATGCAGAAACCTGACACACCTGAGCTCTTCTGTATAACCTTCCCACATCTGTCCACCCCAAGGGCAGCTTTTTTATTTTTTTATTTTTATTTTTTTTTTGCTTTTGTGTCTCCCTGACTAGGCTTTGTAACCCTCTCCCTTTCCTTATTATAGCTGATATCCTATTTCAAACTGGATAAGTAAAAATAATGAAGATGACAACATAAGCTGAATCCAAATATCTTACTATCAGTCACCTCCTGCCACCTTGCCTACCACCACCAGATCAGACCATCTGGAGGCTGAAGTTAGCCTAAACCAAGTGATGCTTGGATCACTTTGGATATTATGATCTAGAATGCTGATCAATACTTTAGAACTCACCTAAAGCATGCTCCCAATATTTTCCAGCTCCCTTCCCCTCTCAGCAGCTCAGCATACATTGTATCAGGTCCACTAAGTTATAAATGAGAAAGCCCCTTATTATAGTCACATGTTTTGGTTTCCATACTTAGTTCTAGAAGAGTAAATGCACCTCATTCTGTCCACAAAAATTTATGTAGTATTTATCAGATATCAAGCCCATAGCAATAGCGTGTATACAAAGAAAGATAAGACAGTTGCCAAAAAAAAAAAAAAAGAAGCACTTTGTAAATACTGTGTACTAGAAACTACTGTAAGTGTTCATAGTTTGGCGGGAAAAACACTCACATGAGCACTTTCTGTGTTTAAATACCGCACTAGAGGTATGTATGATGGATACAGAAATACAAAAACAGACATGCTGAACTTGGCCTGAGTTTGCAGCTGAATTCATAAGTTATTTTCTGTGCACTGATAGGACACAAAAAGGTTCTGTAAGTGAAGAGGAAGGAAGAATCAGCATGCAGCGGGGTGGGGGGACAGACCACTGTATACAATGGAAAGAGTGTATGAGATTGTAAACTATCGTTTCAACAGCAGCACTAAAAGTGGAAATTGTTCTTTTTCACTTCTATTTGGTTTTATTTGTTTATTTAAGGGGTCAGTTTCAGAGAAGCTGGACAGAAGAGTTGTGATTTGCAAATAATTCTTTTTTTTTAATTTTTTAATGTTTATTTATTTTCAAGAGAGAGAGAGAGACAGAGAAACAGAGCAGGAGCAGGGGAGGGGCAGAGAGGGAGGGACTCACAGAATCTGAAGCAGGCTCCAGGCTCCGAGCTGTGAACACAGAGCCCAATGCAAGGCTCTAACTCATGAACCACGAGATCATGACCTGAGCCAAAGTCGGATGCTTAAACCACTGAGCCACTTAGGCACCCCAAATAATTCACATTTTTAAACTTTATTTGCATTTATGTTATCCTTGCTATATTACCAAGGCACTAAGCCTATTCACAAGGTGAGCAACAATGGAAAATTAACTATTAAGAGAATAAGCAAAGCCTGAGCACACCGGAATCTCCATTTTCCCTTGCCTGCATGACCGTCAGTGTAAAACACATGGATTGGGACTATGGCGAACTCCCTGGCTCGGTGGACAGACACTGGCCTGGACCGCACCCCCAGTGCCTGGCCAGTCTCAGCTGGTGGCTGCCTGGGGCCAGCTGGGAACAAGAACTGATAAGCTGTCGGTCTCACTGCATCTCTCTGACTGTTTTACCCAGTGAGGGTGAAATCCAGTCAATCTACCTCAATCTCTAACTCAAAATGAAAAGGAGTTACTCTAACCACCAGGCTCAGACAGAGAGCAGAGGGTCCCGTTCAGAGCTGGGTGCTCCCTCAACAGATCACTGCCCGACCTGCCCACCCTGTTCTCTTCTCCTGTGGGTTGGCCACAGAGCTCCCTCCTCCCTCGCAGAACTATCCTCCTTCAGCTGGTCTGGTTTCTCTACTTCAGAGTCTTCAAACATGCCACAAAGATCCTTCCCAGAGCTTCACACTGCTCCAGGCTGGACTCCCTCTCCTCAACGCCAGGACAGTCACTCTGCGCCAGCCCTCCAGGAGGCCACAGGGACTCTGCAGAGAACAGCAGAGCTCAGGCTTGAAGTCATTCCCTGGGACGTGTTGAGGACGTGGAGGGTGCGTTCACTGGGGTACAACCCACTCTCCTGTTGGAGAAATCAGCCTTCTTCACCTAGTCTTCAAAGGCAGAATGTCTGCAGCTTAGTGCCAGCTGCTCTAGAACATATGGGAGGCTCTGACTTTCTCCTGCTCCAAATGCCTCTCCTGTCAACATGGCCACATAGCATCCTACTCTCCCACCACGCTCCGTGGGAGAGTAGAATTCCGTTATTCTCAAAAGGCTTCCTCTTGGCTCCCCTATCTTTTCCTGTCTAGAAAGGGTCCTGTGTGCTCACTTGATTTGCTCACAGTCTGAGTCTGGGAAGAGATAGCGTGTGTATTTTCCCGTCATAATCCTTGATGTGGATCACTGGCTCTCCCCTCCCAGTATGAGTACCCTGGGCATATGGCAAGACCCAAGGGCATACAAAGCTGTGGAGAAACATATTACATTTTCTGGGAAAAGTGGTGATAGAAAAATGATTTTATTTTCAGATGAACATGGAACAGTATGGACAAGATGCCACATCTAATGTAAAACAGATGTCAAAGACTATCTGAGTTTATGGTAGGTGATACCAGTTTTCATGAGAACCAGTCAGTCTTTCTGCAGTCAGGGTTATAAAATGCTGAGAACTTTATGAAAATAAAATTTTATTTATAAAACTTTGGGGAGCACTATTTCAGCTATTCCCTGGAGTGTTTCTCCAAGAAGTTACCTCTGTAGATTTCCAGAGTTAATACTTTAAATCTTTAAACCTTAACAACCATGACACCACAGAAATACCTCTAACTGAAGGTGAACTGGTTGGTTTTGTTTTTAACAGGGAGCTAACAGAATTTCTTGGTAATTTCAAAGAATTTTCATTGCAGTGTTTTTTCCAGAATTTATGTTTGCATATGCTTGAAAGCATCTACTCTCAATTCAAGCTATCTTTTTTTACAGTTCTTTTTTCAAAGCAATAGCTGAGCATGTTGTGGAAAAGTAGTATCTGTCAGCCCGAGTTGAGAAATAAAAATTAAAACTCTTATGACATCAAGATGATAAAATTGTTTTTTGTTATTTGTTTGTTTTGTTTTGGAGAGGGGAGGTGAATGAAAAAGGAGGTTTCATTGTGATGGTATATTATCTAGCAAAATGTGTTCAATCTCTAATTAGGATTTCTTGGAAACTGACTTTGTATTCATTCTAAATCCTTAAAAACCATCTGCCTGGGAGTTAGATTTGGTCTATAGTCCTTTTGTAATTCTTTGAGTTTTAAAAACCAGAGTATTTCACATATAAAATCTTACTTCTGGCTTCTTTAAAAAAAAAAATCAGAGGATTTAGAACGTGGTCCCTAGTGCCTCACGGCCACAGCTGACAGGGCTAAGGGGAGACTGTCATTTTGAAGCAGGGCATCCTCTCAAAGAGATTCTGTCCCTAATTTACATCATACTTAATTTACATGTTTTCATTACTTGCCTAGGATTAGAGTACACTAGGGAGTACACTAGACTGAGTAGACTGAACCATCTATCCTTCCAGACATCGACGTTTCAGAGTGTGCATGACATCTCGCTCCGCAGCTAACACCTGTACCGCTAAGCCCTGGCCCTGCCCTTGAACACCCACAGCCCCATGCAGCAGACCATGTGTGGGGAGAGCAGTGAGACACCTCTGCTCAGAAGGGGTGAGAGCTCTAAGAAGCACGTCCTGCCTGGGGCTCAGGGAGGGCTGCACTCTCTGAAGGATTGTACCTGACAGAGCAGGAGGCAAGTGGAGCACAGGCAGAGGGGCCAGAAAGGAGAAGCGTGAAGAGAGGCAAAGGCTTATCCAAGATCAGGAAGAAGCTGGGCCAGCTGATGCTGGACAAGAAAGGGGTCAGACCGTACGTCTGTCTACTGGCTGCCCCACATTAGCACCTCAGCTTAGATCTGATGGTTACCAGCGACCTGATCCATGTGAGGGGTGTGACAGTCACCAGGGCTTATAGCATGAACACCTTGGTCATCTACACTGGATTTAAAATCTAAGATGCACTGCATACATCTCTCCTTTTTGGAGTTAGGTTCAGAATGGTCAATTTTTGTTCTGATTACTCAAGGGTGCCATCATAAATGATAAAGGTCAATCATTACTCCAGGCTGCCAATAAAATATCAGTGCCGCAGGTGGGTTTGAGGGTTATGGAAATTTTTCCTCCTACACTGATAATACTCCATCTGAGTAACTCCTCTTCCTTCTATAGTCACATAAAACTGTTATGCAAATTGACAGCAATTGCTATAAACGTAAGAAATTCTGAAGTACTGCCTCCCCCTTCTATTTGTTGTGTTGATAAGCTAAATGGGAGGATCAAACCCATTCGAAATACACACAGCAAGTCTTTTATGCATTAGCTTCATGCCAACTCGTTTATTTACTCAGACGCCCATCCCCCACCCAAGCTTTAAACAAAAGTTTTTCTTAACTTTGCCGCAGGCTCCTGAGTGTGTTGGAGGGCAGCAGCTCTCACCCTTCATGCCCGTCTGCTCTGCAGCTGATCTGGATGTCAAAAGGGAGAGAAGGTCCCTTGGGCTGGATGCAGATGATATAGGCTGGGCTCTACAACAGCGCTGCTTCTCACTCAACAAAACCTGTGACAAAGTGTGCCAGGATCGGGATTCCAGGAGTTACCTGAAATGCCCTACAATTTAATTTCTACAAAACAGAATCCTCTCATATGTTGGTCCTTTAACGTGTAATAAGGAATTGCCTGGTACATTCCTCACAAATGCATAAAACACACTGTAGCATCACGTAAGAATGGTTTCAAACTGCCAGGATGAGTGAAGCGAGCCTGTGGCAAAATAAATATCTTGAGATGCTAAAACTCCAAACCCACTTTGACCTTGAATGCTTCCTAATTCTTCCTTCTCCAATCCTCCTGAAAACGGGCAGGACAGGTCATTGAAGGGAAGAGAAAGATAAGGGATTAAAAATAAAGATTGTAACTAAAGAAAGAAGTGTGAAGAGGGAGAATAGAAACTAGGGTAAATCACCCTATTTCAATGGGACTTGCAAGGATTTGAATAAGCAGTTATATATTTAGTATCTACAGATTTGGGGGCAGTCCCCAAACTCAAGAAGCTTATGACTTCACCCTGAGTCCCAGAATGTTGCCTGAGTAAATCCCTTTGCAAATCACACTTTAAAATCCGATCTCTATTCTCTTTCCTTTTTACTCCTTTCATTACATGAAAATGCTTCTTTGTGTACAATCTGAAATTTTAGATTAAGTGGTTGAGGTTCTGTCCCGGATATTCCTGAGGAGGGTGGGAGGCGGTCAAGTGTGGGCCCATCACAAGCAGGGAGAAGTTGGGCTGGGATGTGCTGAGCATTGGGGCAGCTCAGAGGAAAATATAATAAAAACAGAAATCAGCTGTACCTTATGGGTATTTATGATAAAAGACCTAGAATACCCCCTCTGGGTGGCTGTGAAAAGATCACACATATCGGGGCGCCTGGGTGGCGCAGTCGGTTAAGCGTCCGACTTCAGCCAGGTCACGATCTCGCGGTCCGTGAGTTCGAGCCCCGCGTCAGGCTCTGGGCTGATGGCTCGGAGCCTGGAGCCTGTTTCCGATTCTGTGTCTCCCTCTCTCTGCCCCTCCCCCGTTCATGCTATGTCTCTCTCTGTCCCAAAAATAAAAAAATAAAAAAAAAAAAAAGATCACACATATAAAAACTTAAGAAAAATTTGTGTACACGCTTAGATTTATTATAATGAAGAAACTTGTATCCTTTTAATGTTTAAAACTGAGCATCATCTTTCCTTTCCAGTGAAACAAAATTTAAAAATAAACAGGAAAAATATGAAATAGAGAATGTCAATTCCAAACAAGATAGTATAGGTTCCGCTGAGTCTCCCATCAACTGGCGGTGCTTAAGTCATCATTAGGAGAGAATTTCATTTTAAAAGTGTCATCTTGGGCCACTTGGGCCAGTCAGCGAGGGTCAGACTCTTGATTTCAGTTCAGGTCATGATCTCACAGTTCGTGAGACTGAGTCCTGTGTTGGGCTCTGTGCTGACAGCATGGAGTTGGCTTGAGATTCTGTCTGTCTCCTCTCTCTGTGCCTCTCTCTCTGTCTCAAAATAAATAAACATTTTTAAAGTGTCATCTTCAACTGGAAGGCTGTCTGTTAAACCCCACCTCAGGATTACAGTGTGATTTAAAGGAGTTAATATGTGCAAAATGCTTAGGATAGTGCCTGACACATAGTAAGCTCCTTATTAATGTTTCCTCTTGACAGGAATCTGGAAAACTAACCTGTGCAAAGGGTGAGAATAGCACTGACCAATATAGTAGCCTATAGTCACAAATAGCAATTTCACTTTTAATTCGAATTAACTACTATTAAATAAAGCTAATAATTCAGTTCCTCAATTGCACCAGTCACACTTCAAGTGCTCAATACGCAAAAAAGTTATACTGCACAGTACTATTTAGAAACTGATAGACGGTGGTGATGATGGTGATGGGTGATGATGGTGATGGTGATGGTGATGATGGTGGTGATGGTGGTAATGGGGTGATGGCAAAAACAACAGAGACCTGGGGGAACGGAATGTGTTGAGTCAGGCACTCGTTAAATATTGAGAGGGTTTTGTTGTATGAAGTGCTGAGGTGTCTGTTTGTCCCATGTGCCTACAAGGGTGAGGTGGGGCTGCTGGATCAGGAAAATTAATTTTAAGAAGACTTGAAGGGTGAGTAGATTTTAGGGAGGAAAACATCACAGAACTTTAAAGCTATTTATTATATGTCTCCCTGACTAAAATCTAGATTCCATAAACTAAGACTCTGGATTGCTCACCATTTTTATTTCCTGTTCCTTGTACAGTTTATTACATAAGAAGTGCTCACCACATGTTTGCTGAATGAATCTGCAAAGGCAGATATGAATGGAGGGAAGCTACAGGGAAAAGGAAAGAGAAGGCAGGATGTGGGGAGAGACTGATGGTTCTGGCAGATGGGGTGAGCAGAGCACAGTGCAAGGAGGTGAGTGTGGAGAGGAGAGAACAAAGGTCAGCGCAGATCTGCCTTTTCACCCTTTTACCCAAGAATTCTCCAACTAAGGACGGCCTGGGAGAAAACAGGGTTATATGTTTGCTACACGAAGCCACAGAAATGGAGAATATCCATGCATGCACATATTGCAAGAATTGAAAGAACTTGCTCCCCATCCCCATAAAAATGTGAGGGAAGCTTAGCGGTTCAGGCTACGCTAATATCCTCTGCTGTTAATTTGTTTTCTGACTTGGGCAGACCTACAGGTAGCCTACAATGTCTTCTTAGGATTGTTTCATAATTATTTGATATTAGAAACAACTTGAACATTTCTGTGTGGATATCCGGGGGCACATGGGTAAGAGTTTCTCTTGGGTGGTGGCTCTCAAATTTTAGCACAGATTGGAAAAGTATCACCTGGCAGGCTTGTTAAAACACAGGTTGTAGGTTGCTGTATTTGTAAGCAGAATCTTAAAAAAAAAACCATTCATAATTACAGAGAACAGATCGTTGGTTGCCAGTCTGGGGTTGGGGGTGGGTGAAATGGGTGAAGATGGTCAAAAAGTACAAACTTATCGTTTTAAAATAGGTAAGTCCTGGGGATGTAATGTACAGCACAAAGACTGCAGTCAATAACACTGTGTTGTTATATTTGAAAGTTGCTAAGAGAGCTTACAAACTCTCAGGAAAAAAATTTGTGACAATGTGTGGTGATGGATGTTAACTAGACTCACTGTGATCATTTTGTAACATATCCATATGTTGAATCATCACGTCGTAGCTGAACCTAATAAAATGCTGCATGTCAGTTATATCAATAAACATAAATTTTTTAAACAAAAGCTTGAGAAACACAAGGATTTATATTTTGCAACTCAATGTACATGAATAAAATTAAAAAATCAATTATTATAAATAATTTTCCTACACACAAAATTCCTCTCAGGTATTAGTAAACCTCAGTCCACATATTTATTCAATTGTTTATTCAAAGCATATTTATTGGGGCGCCTGGGTGTCTGACTTTGGCTCAGGTCATGATCTCACAGTCTGTGAGTTCAAGCCCCGCTTCGGGCTCTGTGCTGACAGCTCAGAGCCTGGATCCTGCTTTGGATTCTGTGTCTCCCTCTCTCCCTGCCCCACCCCCATGCACACTCTCTCTCTCAAAATAATAAATAAACATCAAAAAAACTTTTAATAGGGGCACCTGGGTGACTCAGTGGGTTAAGTATCTGACTTCAGCTCAGGTCACAATCTCACAGTTCATGAGTTCAAGCCCCGTGTCAGGCTCTGTGCTGACAGCTCAGAGCCTGGAGCCTGCTTCGGATTCTGTGTGTGTCTCTCTCTCTTTTCCCCTCCCTGCTCATGCTCTGCCTTGCCCTCTCAAAAATAAATAATAAAACATTAAAAACATTTTTTTTAATTTTAATAAATAAAATTTAAAAAGCAAAGCACATTTATTGACTGTCTGCTATGAGACAAGTTCTATTCTAGGCACTAGGAATAAAGTAGAAAGTGACTCCACGTCTATCCCTTCATTGAGATTATACACTAGCAGAGACACATGGGAAAAAGTGAAATAAACACCATGACTTCAGATACTGTAGAGACAAACACTAGTCAGCCAGAGACTACTTCCTTCCCTCCTCTCTCTAACCCCATCTTCCTCACAGCAAAGGACACTCCCCTTGCTCAGGGTCCAAAGGCAGAAGCAGTGACTGCTTCCCTCTTTCCACAACCTGAGATACTACCAAGTTCTCCAATTCTTACGTGACTCCAATTCCCAAAAACAGCCAACCACTCCTTTCAAAATCAATGAATCCACAAATGTTTACTCAGCATCTACTACTTCCCATGGTGAATCTGTCAGGCCAGAGAAGAAGGGAAGAGAAGGACGCAGAAGACGTGCGACAGACAAAGCAGGCCAGAGCAGATGAGGACTCAGCAAGTGTCTGCTCAGCCCAACTCAATACAGCCAAGCGCCGACGTGTCAGAGGAACAGAGGGAGGAAGCCAGGATCTTGCCATCAGGGAGGACCAATCTCATAGGCAAAGCAAGACCATATTCGTTCAGTCGAAAACACCCATCTCTTCGCATTTTAAAATCTTTAAAATTGGATTTTATGGGGTGCCTGGGTGGTTCAGTCAGTTAAGCATTCAACTCTTGATTTGGACTCAGATCATGATACCA
This sequence comes from Neofelis nebulosa, assembly GCF_028018385.1. Classification (NCBI taxonomy): domain Eukaryota; kingdom Metazoa; phylum Chordata; class Mammalia; order Carnivora; family Felidae; genus Neofelis; species Neofelis nebulosa. The sequence continues at coordinate 130,867 of NC_080791.1, forward strand.
GGGTTGTGGAACAGAGACCCATGTCAGGCTCCACACTGAGACTGACTGTGGAACCTGCTTAAGATCCTCTCTCTCTCTCTCTCTCTCTCTCTCTCTCTCTCTCTCTCTGCCCATCTCTCTGCTCACACTCTAAATAAACAAACAAATAAATAAATAGAATTGGATTTTATCTTACAATGTTAATGCCTTCAACTGGATGAAATACAGCAATGACGTGCTCTGAGAACTGTGTAGAACAGTGGTCCAAAGTGAGGCTGTACATTTACACATGCATGTGGCTGACTCCACCCTCAGAGATTCTGCTGCAGCAGTTCTGGAGAAGGGCCTGGTGACCGGGATGTCTATGAAGTTCCCAAGTGATACTGGGCACATTCTCTGAGAAGTCTTGCTCTGGGGCAGCAGTCTTAACCTGAAGAACCCATACCCCTGGAGCACATGAAAACTTGGAACAGGCACATGACAGGAATAGTTTTACTAAGATCTATTTCCCAATTCTCCATACCCACATGTACTCTTTCCTAAAATGTCCCCTAGATTTTCTTCAGAACACTTGTATAGTCGGTCAGTCATGCTGACTCTCCACTCCCTCCTCCCTTTCACACTCCTCTCTTTACAAAGGGAAGCATAGCCCTTGTATACTCTTAGCATTGCCCTAATGTGTAAAGGCTCTTGAACATTACAGAAACGTCCCAAGGTGCAAGCTAAGCCTCCAGTAATCAGGGCACTCAAAGTTCCCCCATCCACCTTTTTAAAAGATACATTTCTGATAATTAGCAAACAAAATAAAGTCCAAGATCTAATCCTGAACTCACTACTTCCTAGTTGTGAAGTCTTGAGAAACTCAATCTCCCTGTGTCTCAAATTCTCCAACTGTAAAGTGCAGACAAGTATAAGTTCCTTTAAAGAGTATTGTGAGCCGTGAGTTAATATAAGTAATTAGAATTGTCCTTAGCAGATACAAAATGCTCTATGGATTAGCTATTATTATTGTTGTTGTAGTTATTAAGTGTAATAATAATTCAGAGGAAGTTTTTAATTTAAAAATTTTATATAGGTTTTATTTTGGTTCAGAAAACTTCAGACAGTTTTACAATAAAATAAAAGCTTTTTTATCAATAAAAAGCTTTCAAGAAAAAATATGTGTAACGTGACAGTTATTTGAAAGCATGATTTCAAGTAAAAGGATGAAAGCAAATGTTAAAGAAGAGCTTGTGTGTTTTTAAATTGATGGTGATGAATATTATACTGCTAGCATTTAGATTTAATAACATACAATTTTAAAAGTGATGGATCTATTCTATTTCCAAATATTAATTTTCACAGTATATTGGTAATTACATCCATTTGACCCCATGATGAAAAATTTTAGATGGTAACAAAGATGTGTGGTGGTTTATACTTTTTAACATTCTTTTAGAATAACCAAACTGAATATTATTACTAAGACCACTGCCAAGAGTAAAACTGTTGAGTTTTAAAGTATTCTCATCTTCACCTTTATTGAGTTTTACACACTTTTTTTCTAACAAGGCTATATCCTTTTGGTATATACTCCTACCAGTTCGATATAGGGTTTCATTGACCAACATCATCATAGATACTTGATATTATCAAGCTCATTTTTTTTTTTTTGCCTATTTACTAGATGTCAAATGAGATATTTTTGTGATTGTCTTGACATTTTCAAGATTACTAATAAGACTGAGGGTGATTACTTGTCATTTGTGTTTCGGCTGCCGTGAGAAAGCTATGTAACCTTGCCCATCTTTTAAGGAATAAATTGTCAGTATTTTATAAGTGGTATCTTTTCTTCATCTGCAGTGTTATCTTTCCTTTCTAGTTATGATACTTTTTGATAAACAGAGTTCCTTAATTTTTACGCATTAAATTTATCAATTTTATAATCTATGCTTTGTGATTTTGTGTATGCATGAGAATCCTTTCCTACTCCAAAGTCATTAAAATTTTTTTAAGTTTATTTATTTATTTTGAGAGAGAGAGAGAGCAGGGTAGGGGCAGAGAGAGAGGGAGAGAGAATCCCAAGCAGGCTCCACACTGTCAATGCAGACCCTGACACGGGACTCAATGTCATGACTGCAACCTGCAAGATCACAGCCTGAGTCAAAATCAAGAGCCGAATCCTTGACTGAGCCCATTAAAAATTTAAAGCAACCACAAACATGCTTTGTCCCTTAAAATTCATCTGGAAAAGATTTTTGTGTAGGATGTGAGGTAGAGATCTAAAGTTTGGGGGGATTTTTTGCCCATATGGCCATACAATTTCCTTACCACCATGCAATAAAAGATTTTTTTTTCCTCATTGAATTACCTAGACACCTCTTTCATATAAATTTGATTCAATTAGTCTATTATGGCCATATCCACCAGCTTCGTTATTATAACCTTATGATGTATTCTGATATTTGCTAAGTCCCTCCAGATGGTTCTTCTTCAGGAGAGCACTGGCTACACTTTGGTTCTCTCCACATCTGTGCAAATCTCAGAACCAAGGTTGGCCAGTGAGCTCAGCTGGTTGGAGCGTGGTGCTAATAAACTTTAGAATCAACTCGCTAATCTTCAGAAAGAAAAAGTCTTAAAATTTTTACTGAAATTGTGGTGGATTTGTAGATCAATTTTGGGAAAAGACTATTATCTTTAAAATAATCAAGTCTGAATATCTGTGAAGACTGTATATACTTGCATTTCTATGAATATTCTTTAATGTTTTTCAATATAATTTTAATTTCATTCCATTAAAGTCATGCACTTTTTTTGCTAGATTTATTCCTAAAGACCTTAAGCTTTGTGTTTTCTGTGAATAGTAACTTTTATATTGATTTCTAAGAGTTCATTGCTGATATAAGTAAATGTAATTGATTTCACGTATTGGTCTTGTACATAACAATGTGCTAAACTTTTATTTCTAACAATTTGTTTATGGAATCTGGGGATTTTACTATGTGGACAACCTTATGCTAATAATGGCAGATTTTTTTGTCATTTCATCTTTATTGAGGTATAACTGACATACAAAATTATAAGATATTTAAAGAAAATGTGATTTAAAATACATATAGATTGTAATATGATTACCCCCATCTAGTTAACACAGCCATCACATCACAAATTTATTTTATTTTATTTTTTTGGTGTGAACATGTCAGATCTACTCTCCTAGGAAATTTTAATTCCACAATACAATGTTACCAACTATAGACAACCATGGTTTATATTAGATCCCCAGAGTTTACTCATGTTACAGCTGACAGTTTGTACACTTTTACCAACCTCTTCCTATTTCCACCACTCTCAGCTCCTGAAAACCACTTTTCTACTGTTTTGGTGAGTTGTGTGTTTGTTTTAATTTTTTCTTAACGTTTATTTTTGAGAAAAAGAGACAGAGACAGAGTGCAAGCTGGGGAGGGGCAGACAGGGAGGGAGACACAGAATCCGAAGCAGGCTCCAGGCTCCGAGCTGTCAGCACAGAGCCCAATGTAGGGCTCAAATCCACAGACTGTGAGATCATGACCTGAGCCGAAGTCAGACACTCAACTGACTGAGCAAAAACACTGTGTTTGTTTTTGAGTCCACTTATAAATGATGCCATGCAGAATTTGTCTTTCTCTGTCTGGCTTATTTCACTTAACATAATGCCCTCCAGGCCCATCCAAGTTATTGCATACTGCAGGATTTCCTTCTTTTTCATTGTATATATATCACATCTTTATTCATTCATCCATTGATGGGCACTTAAGTTGTTTCCATATCTTGGACATTATGAATAATGTTCTAATACTAATATAATAATGACACGGTTCTATTTCTTTATTTACAAACTTACCATTTTTATTTCTTTCACTTTTCTTCTATGCTTATTAAGGCTCCATTACATGCTTACAGGAGCAGTAATGTGGGCATTGTTTTGCTCTTGAATTTAAGAAGAAATGTATTCAAGATTTCAATATTAAGAATATCTTCCTAAAGATTAGTGGAGATTCCTATTTCGTTGAGTTTTATCATGAATCAATACTGAAATTCATCAAATGCTTCTGTCTCTACAGAGACGATCATATATATTTTCTATTTTAATTTACTGATGTGGTGAATTACATAGCTTATTTACTTTACATTCTGGATTTGGTTTACCAACATTTTGTTCAGAAAATTTTGTATTTATATTGTTGAATAAAATTTTCCTATAATGTTATTTCTTTATACTATTGGATGATGTATGATGGTTACAATGATTCCATTGTAAGAGTTTGTGTGTGACTGAAATTATCTTTTTTTTAATGTTTATTTATTTTTGAGAGAGAAAGAACATGAACAGGGGTGGGGCAGAGAGAGAGGGGGACAGAGGATGAAGTGATCTACCTTTAAGAAATTTGTAGTTGGGGGCACCTGGGTGGCTCAGTTGGTTAAGTGTCTGACTCTTGATTTTGGCTCAGGTCATGATCTCACAGTTCATGAGATCAAGCCCCACATCAGGTTCTGTGCTGACAGCAAGGAGCCTGCTTAGGATTCTCTCTCCCACTCTCTCTGCTCCTCTCCTGCTCACATGCTCACTCTCTCTCTCTGTGTCTCAATTTAAATAAATAAACATTTTAAAAAGCAGTTTGTTACTGGTTAAAAGATGGTAGTGGAGTACCCTATGCTCACCTCCTTCCACAAACACAACTAGCTAACTGCCAGATCACCCTAAATACTCCAGATACCGACCCAAAGACTAACAAAACAAACTCCACAACTAAAGGGAGAGAAGAGGCCACATCAAAGAAGGTAGGAAGTGTGGAAATGCAGTTTTAGGGAAAAACAGATTGGGGACTCCACAGTGCAAAGAAAGCCACAGTCGTGGAGAAGGGCAAAAGACAGACTAACTCACAAGGGAGCACATGGGGAAAATGACCTCATACTTGGGAAGTGAGAGGGGCCAAATTTCCTGAGTTCTTGCCACCAACGTGGGGGAGGGGGTGGCTTAAAGCCTAGAGTTTCAAAGGTCAGAAGGCTTGGCTGGGAGGAAGCCCAGAGGGCATTGCCCTAACTCCTGGGGAGAAGGCAGGCAAACAACCTGGAGATGGACAGCATGGAAAATTCACCTGAGGAACACCTGGGCACACAAGACAGGTTACTTGCTCATCTCAGACCATGTCCAAGATATGCAGCATTCACAGAGAAACCCCTCTGGCAACAAAGGCACTAGCTGGCACCATTTCCCTCCCTTGCCCCTTAGTGTAAGCACAGGGCCACCTGCATGAACAAGAACAGTGCCAACACTCATTATGTAACCTCCTTCCACCAAGACTCACTGCCCCCCACACATTACAGTGAAAATGCCCTTCCCAGTCATGCACCACTCACCCATCCCAGAGAAGCCAGGCCCATATCCTTGCTTTCACCACATCTCCTGACACAGGAATTTTGCAGAGCCTCAATTCTAGGGGAGGTGGTGACAGGTCCCATTTCACAAGAAGATCAACAACACACCTAGTTACAACTCACCACATAAAGGCCAGGGACCAAACACTGCTCACAGCAGGCAAAGAGAGTCTCTGAATACAACTGGCCTGAAGGATAAAGTGGCCATAACACGACAGCAGTGCATATGCAGCACACCCTGGAGACACTCCCAGAAGTGCCAGACCCTGGGGAACAGGGGACACTACACAGCAGGGCACTACACGACCTCTTCCTCATAAGGTTATTACCCTCAAGTGCAGAAGATGCAGCTGACTTTCCTAACAGACAAAATGAGGAAACAGAGAAGTTTACAGAGAAGAAACAGAGAAGGTCATGACCAGAGATTCAGGCAAAACAGATATGAACAATACATCTGATAAAGAATTTAAAGTAATGATCATAAGGATACTCACTGGAATTGAGAATAGAGTGGAAAGCATGAATGAGACCCAAAACACAGAGATAAGGAATAACATAGCAGAGATAAAGTGCTCAATAAATGAAATAAGAAACACATCTGATGGAATAAACAACAGGATGAAAGAAGCAGAGGAATGAATTAATGATCTAAAAAGCAGTCTAATGGAAAATAATTAAGTTGAACAAAAGAGAGAAAAAAGAATTACACAAAATGAGAAGAGACTTAGGGAACTCAGTGACTCCATCAAACATAGTAACATTCATATTACTGGAGTCCCAGAAGAAGAAGAGAGAAAAGGGGGCAGAAAATTTATTTGAAGATACAATCGCTAAAAACTTCCCTAATCTGTAAAAGGAAACAGATATCCAAATGCAGGAGGCACAGAGAACTCCCATAAAAATAAACAAAAGTAGATCCACACTATAACATACTGTGATTAAATTGACAAAATACAGTGAAAAAGAAAAAAAAATTTTAAAGCAGCAATACACCCACATCCATTTGGTCAACTCATCTTCAACAAAGGAGGAAAGAATATCCTATGAAAAAAAGACAATCTCTTCAACAAATGGTGCTGGGAAAACTGGACAGCAACATGCAGAAGAATGAAACTGGACCACTTTCTTACATTACACACAAAAATAAATTCAAAATGGATGAATAACCTAAATGTGATACAGCAAACCATCAAAATCCTAGAGGAGAGCAAAGGTAGCAAATTCTCTGACCTCAGCAGAAGTAACTTCTCACTTGGATAGCCGGATACAAGGGAAATAGAAGCATAAATGAACTATTGGGACCTCATCAAGATAAAAAGTTTCTGCACAGCAAAGGAAACAATCAACAAAACTAAAAGGTAACATACAGAAAGGTACAAGGTATTTGCAAATAACATATCGGAAAATAATCTAGTTTCTAAAATCTATAAATAATTTATCAAACTCAACATCTAAAAAATAAATAATCCATTTAAGAAACGGGCAGAAGAAGGGCACCTGGGTGGCTCAGCCGGTTAAACCTCCAACTCTTCATTTCAGCTCAGGTCATGATCTCGCAGTTCATGAGTTCAAGACCCTCATCAGGTTCTGCACTGACAGTGCTGAGCCTACTTGCGATTGCCTCTCTCCCAATCTCTCTGCCCTTCCCCTGCTCTCACTCTTTCTCAAAATAAATAAAAATAAACTTTAAAAAAAATGGGCAGAAGACATGAGTAGACACTCTCCAAAGAAGACATCAGATGGCTAACAGACATATGAAGAGATGCTCAATATCACTCATCATCAGGGTAATACAAATCAAAGCCACAATGAGATACCACCTCACACCTATGAGAATGGCTAAAATTAACAATTCAGGCAACAACAGATGTTGGTGAGGATGCAGATAAAGAGGAACCCTTTTGCACTGTTGATGGGAATGCAAACTGGTGCAGCCATTCTGGAGAACATATGGAGGGAGGTTCCTCAGAAAGTTGAAGACAGAACTACCCTAGACCCAGCAACTGTACTACTAGGTATTTATCCAAAAGATACAAAAATGTTGATTCGAAGGGGCACATGTATACGATGATTATAGGAGCACTAGCAATAATAACCAAACTATGGAAAGGGCCCAAATGTCCATCTACAGATGAATGGATAAAGAAGATGTGGTAAATATATACACACAATGGAATATTACTCAGAAATCAAAAAGAATGAATTATCATTTGCAACTACGTGGATGGAACTAGAGAGTATTATGCTAAATGAAATAAGTCAGTCAAAGAAAGACAAATACCATATGATTTCACTCCTTTGTGGAATTCAAGAACAAAACAAATGATCAAATGGGAAAAAGAAAACAAAGAGAGAGGCAAACCAAGAAACAGACTCTTAACTATAGAGAACACACTGATGGTCACCAGAGGGGAAATGGTTAGGATGATGGGTTCAATAGGTGATAAAGATTAAGGACTAAACTGTGATGAGCACCGGGTGATGTATGGAAGTGTTGAATCACTATATTGTACACCTGAATCTACTATTATACTGTATGTTAAGTAACTGAAATTAAAACAAAAACTTAAAAGGAAAAAAATGAAATGTTAAAACTTATAAAATTCTCTGAATCCATCTTTTCTTTATGAGAAAGTTTTTATATACTGATTCAATTCCTTTATTTGTTATAAAAACCATTTAGGACTTCTCTAGCTTCATGAGTCAGTTTTGGTATGTTCTATTATTCTAGAAATTGGCCACTGTATTTTAAATTTTCAAATTTTTAGCATCTGAAATATTTTCATTGTAATTTATCTTTAAGTATTTTAAAACTTCTATTATGATTTCTTCTTTATCCATGAAATGTATATATAAATGCATAATTTTCTAATTTATGAAACTCTTTATTTTTGCTATATGAGAGTTCCTTTCCTCCACATCCTCACCAATACTTGTTTCCTGAGCTTTTTATTTTAGCCATTCTGACAGGTGTGAGATGATATCTCATTGTGGTTTTGATTCATATTTCCCTAATGATCAGTGATGCTGAGCGTCTTTCCATGTGTCTGTAAGCCATGTGGATGTCCCCTTTGGAAAAGTGTCTATTCATGTCTTCTGCCCATTTCTTAACTAGGTTATTTGTTTTTGGATTTGAGTTTTATAAGTTCTTTATAGATTTTGGATACTAACCCTTTATCAGATATGTCGTTTACGAATATCTTCTCCCATTCCATTGATTGTCTTTTACTTTTGTTGATTGTGTTCTTTGCTATGCAGAAGAGTTTTATTTTGATGAAGTCCCAATAGTTCATTTTTGCTTTTGTTTCTCTCGCCTCAGGATATTTATATAATTCAATTGTATTGTGATCATACAGTCTATGAGATACATATCCTTTGCTACAATTTATATGTGCTAGACCCAGAAGCAGAGCCAACAAATTTTAATGTTTCACATGTGCTTGAAAAACAGTGGACATTCTTTAAATAGCCAGATTTTATATATGTCAAATAAATCATGCTAGATCATTTAACTTTCAAGTTTTCCTTATTTAAAAATGTTTATTGAACCTATTGAAAATTGAGATTCCCCACTATGATGATAGGTTTTCAATACGGCTTTTAGAGTTCCTTTATATTTGCTTTTATTTCTAAGGCTACTTCATGGTAGGTATGCAAGGTTTTTACTTTTACACCTGAAAGATGAATTATACTTTTTATAATTTTGTAGTGGCCCATTTCCCTACTAATAGCTTTTCCTTTAAAGCATTTTTTCTTGGGGCGCCTGGGTGGCGCAGTCGGTTAAGCGTCCGACTTCAGCCAGGTCACACGATCTCACGGTCCGTGAGTTCGAGCCCCGCGTCAGGCTCCGGGCTGATGGCTCGGAGCCTGGAGCCTGTTTCTGATTCTGTGTCTCCCTCTCTCTCTGCCCCTCCCCCGTTCATGCTCTGTCTCTCTCTGTCCCAAAAAATAAAAAATAAAAAAATAAAGTCAGCGAGAGAAGAAAGTTCAAACCTCGTAAATGTGGGACACACCATCAAGGATAGCCTTTGCCTCAGTATCTTTCCTGCCCCGCGTCTTCTGTCATTTACGCTAACAGCAAACACCAGAAACTATTCAGCAAAATAGGCTAGCTCCACATGATTGCAAAGTCCTGTTAATTGCCCAGCACCAACAGCGTTTGGTCTATCAGGGAATCCACAAGTTCTTTAAGAAAATGTTGCGTCCACTGTTCTTTCTGACACAGAGGACACCTCCACGTGGGAAAACATGGGCAATGAAGTCTCTGAGTTGCAAAGTGACTCAGAAAGTCCATTTCTGGATGTGAAGGAGCTGTGGGAATACTTTAACCAAATTTATTTTTATATTTCCTTTTCTCATATGTGTATAAGAGTTACATGTGACCAAATCTATATCTAAGTACAAAGAGCTGTTTCAATAGATACAAAACAAAAACCTAAAGTATAGTTTAACTGACAGCATTTTTTGCTTGTGTTTTGAATGTATATAAAATATCAGGGCAGGGGGCGCCTGGGTGGCTCAGTCAGTTAAGCGTCCGACTTCGGCTCAGGTCATGATCTCACGGTCCGTGGGTTCGAGCCCCAAGTCAGGCTGTGCTGACAGCTCAGAGCCTGGAGCCTGTTTCAGATTCTGTGTCTCCCTCTTTCTGTCTCCTCCCCCTCTCATGCTCTGTCTCTCTCTTCTCAAAAAAAAAAAATAAATAAACGTTAAAAAAATTAAAATAAAATATCAGGGCAGGCTTCACAATTGATAGAACTTTAGATTCAATGAAATATGGTGCCTGGAACATCAAGGGAGCTTAAACAAATATTTACTGAAAGAAAGTAATGCATTCTGCAAAATGGAATACAATGTCTGGCCCTGAATGCCCTCCAAGAAAAGATGTTCTGCAGAAAACGTTGCCCTGGGCAGTAGTGGGGATTCTCACTGTGCCCAGGGATCAGCTTTGAAGTCACCACGGCAAGCCACCCTTCAACCCTTCAATGCACAATTCTTCCTCAAAGAAGTCAACATAGTAGCAATGGACCCGAGTTTTATCTGTAACAGTTTAAGTACCTAAAAGAATTTTAGGCTTTATAAATCATGTCATTTCCAATTATTGTAACTTTCCAGATGATTTTGTTGGAAATCCCCACAAAGAAAACTCTTCCGAGTTTTGTGTGAAGGTTTTGTGCTACAAACCAGAGGTACTGGAATTTGAAAATGAAATCGGCCTTGAATAGGCATCAGTCTTCACATGGCTATCCACACTGTCACTGACTTCCGGTAACACACACTTTCAGATGAATACCACGGAAAATGCTTTTAAAAATCATGCACATCATGCATTGAAATCCTCACTTTCACACCTCACACTGGAGTGAGGTCAGTTTTTCCGATACAGCCTGCGTTACCGCACAAAAGCAACTTCATCCACATGACGGGCAGAAATGAAGCCGAAAAGAAAGCTTCCGCTCTTGTGATCTCGGAAGAGCCATCATCAGTTTATGTACCGTCTGGTAAAATTAGTAAGTCATCTACAGATTATGTATGGAGTTTTTGTATATTCACGATTTTCCTTTGGTGACAAAGATTGGCTATGTTTTAAAACCTAGTTTCCCTGTTTATCTGCAAAAGTGATAAAAGAGAGTTTTCTACTCCTTCCTTTCTTCCTTCCTCTTGCTGTCAACTACTAAGTGTGCAATCTTTAGCAAGTCACTTACCCTCTCTGCTGTGGTGCTTTCTTCTTTCTTATCAGGGATTATAACAGTGCATACCTCATAGGCTTGTTAAATAAGTATTAAATCAGGTAAAAGGTATGCAGCACTTAGAAGAGAGCCTAGCACTTAGAAGCCCCTCATAAATTGTTATTATTTTTATCTTTATTAATTTTATTATTACTACACATAATCATGTAAGGCCAAGGTCGAAGTAAACGAATAAATAGATTCCTAAGTTAGTGAAAGAAGTGGAGTATAAAGCTTGATCTTTAAAGATGATGATTTCAATAGAAAGATGAGGCAAAGGTGAACATATGTGTCACTGCTCATCATAACCTTCCTTCCTGCCTCCTCCCTCACCCAGAGTACAACCCAATGTAAGGAGCATGGGACAGCAATCTTGTTTCAGTGGATCAGAGCCCACCTGTGCTCTCAAGTACCCATGAGAAGACGGAGAAGAAGAAATGACGAGGGTGCTCTCCAGAAGCACATGTCACCACATACCCCACCGACAACCTCACAGCCTTCTGCCCGCGTGAGCCAGCCCACACTAAGATGTGCTGCCTGTCCAACCCACAGCGACTTACCAGCCGTGTAACTGCCTCAACATCGCTTAACATGTCTACATTTCTGCACTGTCTTTTATAAAAGGGACATTAAAAACAGCCAGGTGACCACTCTGAAGAGGAAACTATATTTGTATGATAGCAAGAAAAGGGCCTGCTACAAGGTAGGTATTCAAAACTGTTAGTTCCCCCCCAAATATATGTAAATATTTTTGATTCCTCCTCTACTGAAGCAGCACTGGCACTACACTGTAAATGATTTTGGTTAACATCATTTCTCCCCTTCGTCCTGGCTGAGTTACCCGAATCAGGTAGAGAACAGTTGCCATCATGGATGTTCTGCTCCCTGTAGCACTCAGTCCTGAATGCTTGCTGCCAACAGACGTTCTGTAAGAAATGAGTCAATCAGTTCCGAGGGTTGAAGAGTCTTGAACAGCATACCAACTTGAGATGCCAAAGTTTAACTGGAATTTGGCATTTGGATGAGCACTTCTCCCTGGACTGAAAGCGGAAGATTCCTAAACAAAGAGCAATCACAAGTGGTAATTTGATCCAACTGGATCCAATGATATTTAGCATATTTTATAAAGGAGTGGGAAAAACAAGAATGGACTCAAGAAAATGTTTTCATTTTATGATTTACTCTCTAGGAGCAAAGATGAATTGCCTTATGAAGTTACTTCTTATAACACAAGGAACAAAACTGTCCAGAAAAAAAATGATGCAATGTCTTCCTAGAGTTAACATTCTGTTACAGAATAAATGTGGGCCTTTCAGTACATCTGGCAATAACTCCACAACCTACAAGCTGACCCCCTAAAAAAACATGTTCATGATCATAATTTGTTATCAGCGGATGTTATTACTTCAAGCCAGAGGACATTTGGAAACAAAATGGGTAGTTTCTGTGGTGCAAAACAGATCTCCAAAGTGGTCAACTAGAAAAGACCCACAGTAAATCCAACAGGCTGGGGCAGATGTCCACTCCTAAATGCAGGGGAAGCAAATCCAAAGGTGATTTTTACATTTCCTTCTCCCCTGCTAGCAGCTCCCAAACTGCAAACCCTTAACCAAAGTCCAGGTCTTGCTTTCTGGGTTTTCTGAAAGGTCATAACAGATACTAGGATTCTCTATGACATCTAAACCACTACATACGAATCCCTTTTTATGCATATCCATATTTAAAGAGATCCTATTAGCAAAGGAACACTAACTTTGTATATACAACATTACATTAATACAGAATAAACAATGCTTTTACATGAAAGAAAAACCAGTTCTTTCAAGCTACACATGACATAACAGGAATCAAGATACATTATGGGTGCATTTCCATTGTGTATATTTTTATTTTAAAACTTGTGCACTCAAGTATCTTGTTCCTAGTTCATTTGTATCTTGGTATATTTCCTCTTATCTTTAATGTTCTGCAATTTCAACATGGTATGTTGAAATGGGTTTAGTTTTGTGCATTGCCCTAACATTGTTGTACTTCAGTTCATCATTTCTGGAAAATTATCACCCCTTATCTATTCAAATGTTGCCTCTCCGTTGTTGTCTGTATTCTCTCCTTCTGAGCCTCCTCCCTTCTCGCTCTATAACTCACCAATGTTTATATTTATCATTTAGTTCTGTCTCTGGACCCTGGGTATTATCATCAATTATGCTATGAATAATCTGTATGTTAACCCTTCCAGTGAGTTTTTTATTTCAAAACTATATTTTTTATGTATAGACTTTCTATTTGTTTTTAAAAAAATAAGTCTTGGGGCGCCTGGGTGGCTCAGTCGGTTAAGCGTCCGACTTCGGCTCAGGTCACAATCTCGCGGTATGTGAGTTCGAGCCCCCGTCGGGCTCTGTGCTGACTGCTCAGAGCCTGGAGCCTGTTTCAGATTCTGTGTCTCCCTCTCTCTCTGACCCTCCCCCATTCATGCTCTGTCTCTCTCTGTCTCAAAAATAAACGTTAAAAAAAAATTTTTTTTAAATAAGTCTTTTATTTTCTTAGGGTATGATTTCTTCTTATATGCTGTCAACATTTTATACCCACCCATTTTCCATCTCTTTCATGTTGTTGTATTATGTCAAGTCTTTAAACACTGCTGTCATGCCTTATGCTGACTCTGCCTCATGGACTGTATCATCTGGTCACGCTCAGTCTTGGTTGATTGTTTCCCTGGGTGTTTGGTCATGTATTTCAGGGAGCATTTTCTCAGCGGGCTTGCTGTTTTCTTGAAAGTCCTTGACACTCTAGGTGGTTGGTTCCAGCTTTCAGGATGGTTTTGGGTTTTACTCTTTGAGGAGCCCCAGGGCTATTTTTCTACTTGAAGATTTCTAGGTCAGCAGGTGATGTGCAAAACAAAAACAAAAACTCACATGACATGCAGGCTAAAAGAACACAATTCTTAGGGGAAGATTTCTTTGCCTCTCACTAATAACGTTTCTTGTTCTCACTCTGTGCTGGTGGCATTTTTCCAGCCTAACCGTTCATTACAGTAACGGTCCTGGGTTTATGCAGGAGGCAGGCATGTCTCAGTCCCAGCTCTGCGCCTTATCTGGGACCAAGGCCTTCACTTCATCTCTGTCCATGCAGACGTCAAACTCCACCTTCTGTGTTCACACAGAATCCCTGGGGCAGCCATGGCATCCATTCATACACAGGCTACCCTCTGACTTTCAACTTCTCTGCTTCAGGTACATGGTAATAATCCTTTCTCATTGACTGATTGGCTGATTGCAAAATTAGTTACTGTTTTAAAATCATGTCAAATATTTTATCCAGTATTACTAAGTGTTTGTAATCATGAGTTTTTTAGATGATCTCAGTCTACTGCATTGCTTTAGTGTATGAATACTTTACTGTTTAACTATTCACAATCATTTAACCAATTAGTCCTTCCAAAGCAGAAGTTTAGTGGAACTGTATTTCAGATCCTGAGTAGTTAGAAACCCTTCACATTATTTTTTACGTCCAGGATTCTTCCCCACGTTTAGAAGTAACAGACTAGAGAGACATATTTTTAAATTCTAAATGAAATAACTCTCTGAAATACCTCCTGGGATCCTGGAAGGACATGGACCATTTCCTCCTAATCACCATTACAAACTGATCAAAATACAGTATATTAATTGATTTGTGAGAAAACTTGGGGAAAAAAAAAGAGAAACAATCTTTTTTTTTTCTAAACACCATTTGAATGTTACCACTTATACTATTAAGTCCTGAAAATCTGTAACTGCTCTCAAACAAGATGATTTGCCATAATCCTCAGGAATAGAAGCCTCATGATATAAATAATGTAACATAAAAATCTTTCTTCATATACAAACTATGAAACAGAATATTTAGGAAAAGTCATAGAATTTATCCCACAGAAATGACAACTTGCAATGATTTGTGATCTTATAAAGGAAAAATCTCAATGATTTGAGAAAATGGTGAGGCCCAATCCACAGTGCCTCTTTCACAAATAGTAAGCCTCCCACTCTAGGAAAAGACATGAAATTGTTTAAATCAAAGTCAAAAGTGTAAGGATGGGCTTATTTCTAATCTCCACCAGAAGGAAGCAGTCTTCTAAGCTTGATCTCATACATCATAGGTGGGAAATGCTGTTGTTGATTAGTTTAAATTTTTACTTACTAGATTATTCCACTGGAAAAACCGAGTAAGCAGTGATGAAAACTATAATATAATTATATATAACATAAAGAATCTTGGGAAATAATAGATTTAGACAAAAGCCAAGTCTTACTCCAGAATATGGTTCACTCTTAAATTCATCATACTATCTTCAACATGATACAGGGGATGTTCATTACCAATTGAAGCAATTAAAATATGTGTCATCTGTCTACTGCCCTGGTCTATGCATTTAGTCGTCTGAGATTCCTGAACTAAGAGAGAAAAATACTTACTCTCTAGATAGTAGGTGATGTTAAGAAGTAGACAAATCAGTAAGGCAGGGGGATCACATTTGTATAAAGCATTGGAAAAAGTTTACACGACAACTTGGAACCAATGTCTCTCACCACTAATTTACAACCACAAGTTTTTAAAATCAAATTATTTTTCTCACAGACATAGTAACAAGGGACTATAGAATGATCAGTTGCAAAAATTTAAATTTTGTCTATAGGACAGTCTAATTTTTAAAAAGCAATGTAGCTTTCTAAAGTTGTTTAAGTTAGCTTCAGACAACATTACTAAATATATAACCCTCAGGCTTAGTAGATCTCAAGTCTAAGCCAATTAAAAAAAAAAAAAAAATCACTTACGTTTTAAACATATACCCTGAAAGCAAATTTGAAAATAGCTGTATTCAGAATATCCAGGATCGATTTGTTTTTCCTGGTTGTTTTTCTTGGCATAGATCCCCATGCTCCTTATAGTGTGGTCCATGGACCAGGAGCCTCTACACATCTCAGAGATCGCTGTTAATGCAGAATATCGGGCTGCACGTAGGCCCTATTGGAGTTACAGTCTGCATTTGAACAAGATTCCCAGGAAATCCGTATGTCCATTAAAGCATGAGAGACACTGTGCTATAAGACACAGAAGTGTTTTCTAATTTAAAGTCAAGGACAAGACTTCTTTTGGGGACGATGAAAATGTTCCTGGTGTTTCTTCACAGCTCTGTAGATGCATTAACCACTGACCTGTACAATGTAAAGGAGTGAATTCCATGGTATGTGAAATAGATCTTAATTTTTGGAGAAGGAAAAAAGATAACAGTAAATGCTTTCAAATTGTACAGCACATAGACGAACGGTACCAGTTCCAACTTATTTCTTTTATCTTGGGGAAAATGAGATGCACCGTTTCCGGGGGCTCACCTCTCCTGAGAAAGGGAAGGGCACCAGGCCTGGGCTCTGGGCGGACCTGAGCAAGACTGAAAGCACACGGGTCCATAACAGGGGTTTGCCGGGAGCCTGCCCCCACGACCCCACCCCCGACTCCACCCCCACGACCCACCCCCACCCCCAGCACACACAGCTCTCCCGGAACGGCTCTCGGCTAGGAACCCGGGAACCGCGTGCGGAAAGAAAGTGACGCTTCAGGAAGCCACACTAACCAGAAGGAGCCAAGGGACAGGAGCAGAAACGCTATCTGGGCCGCACAAGTGCGCTCGGGGTGGCTGGGGAGGGAGGGAGGGCTTGGCCCTCATTCCACTCCCCTCCCCCCAGAAAAACCTCCAGTTTCTTAAGTAAAATCCCCTCGTTACTCAGAGCTGGCTGCAGACGACCTCGACACCCTCGCCGGGACCGCGACCGCAGACGAGTCTCCCGCCCCACACGTCCGCGCCCCTGCGCGCCCTCCGTGGGAGCCGGGTGCCAAGGGGTCGGGGAGAGCCCGCGGGTCGGTGCCCTAGAGTCGGGCGCTGGACGACCCGGGGAAAGGAGGGGCAGGGCCGGGCGGGTCCACTCCTGCAGGGATACCTTCCAACTTGTGCTCGCCCGGCAGCCTGCTGACCGAGCTGGCCGCGAGCAGGGCAGGGGCGGGCGGGGACCCCGCAGATCCCAAGAGTTCCGGCATCGCCCCGCGGACCGAGTCTAGCGGCCGCGAATCTACCCCGGTCCCCCGTCCAGACCGTGACCCGCCCTACAGGGCGCCCCCGGGTCGCGCTCCTCCCCCAGTCCCGCCGACATGCCCACGAGCGCTCACCGGGGACACACAGCGACGCGCCCTCCCCCTGCCCGCCCGTGGCGACCCCTGCCCGTACTCACACGACGGGTGGTAGCTCCCCCTTGCCCCCCCCCCGCACTCACTCGCAGCGGTGGTCTCCCCCCCACCCTCCTCCCGCACTCACTCGCATTGGTGGTAGCTCCCCTCGATGCCCCCCGCACCCCTGCCCCCGCACTCACCCGCAGCGGTCGTAGGCCCCCCGCACCCGCAACCCCCCCCCCGACAGCCCCCCAGCACTCACCCGCAGCGGTGGTAACCCCCCGCACGCCCACACCGCACTCACAGGAGGGGTGGTAGCCCCCCCGCACCCCTACACCCCCCGCACTCACAGGAGGGGTGGTAGCCCCCCCCCCCGCACCCCTACACCCCCCGCACTCACAGGAGGGGTGGTAGCCCCCCCCGCACCCCTACACCCCCCGCACTCACAGGAGGGGTGGTAGCCACCCCCCACACCCCTCCCCCCCAGCACTCACCCGCAGCGGTGGTAACCCGGCTCCGGCCGCGGGGGCTGAGCCCCGCCGCCGTCCCCCGGCCCCGCGTCCAGCAGCAGGTAGTCCCGGCTCTCCTGGCGCCGTGCACCGACCCCAGCCGCCCTCCGGGGAGACCCGGCCCTCCGGGGCGCGAACGCGGGGCTCCGGTTCATGGCCGGCCCGGGACCCGCTGGCTGGGGCGCCGCGGGGACCAAGTGCAGGGGGGGCGTGCGGGCTGCGCGGCTCCGAGCTCCGCCAGTGGCTCCAGGCCGGCCTGGGGGCGAGTCAGCACTGGGGGCGCAGCGGGGGCCCCGCCCGGAGCGCGGCCGGAGAGGGGGCCCCGCGGGGGGGTGGGGGGGGTGGGGGGGCGGAGCGAGCAGAGGCGGGCGCGGGGCCCGACCCACGAGTTACCATGCCGACCGGACGCCCGCTCTGTGCCCTGCGCCCTGCGCCCGCGTCCCCTGGGCCGCCCCCTCCTTTAAAGGGATCGAACGCGGCTCTTGGAGAGGGTTGGGGTGGGACAGCCGCGTGCTCCTGCCGCGTGCTTTCCTTCATTCGTTCCTCCCTCCCTCCTTCATTCCTCCTTCTTCCCTCCTTCATTCGTTCCTCTCTCCCTCCTTCCCTTCCCTTTCCTTCCTTCCGTCTCTTCTTCCCCCCTTCCTTCTTTATTTCTTTGACTTTTTCTTTCTTTCCTTGTTTCTTTTTTTTTCTTTCCTTCCTTCCTTCCTTTCTCTCTCTTTCTCCCCCCTAAAAGTCCGCTTATTTAGAAATCATACATATTGACAACTTTCTAGAAGTTCCTTTAGGTAAGTTTCTTGTAGAACCAAAGGAACTTTTTTTTTTTTTTTTTAAAGGACAAGACCCTCTCCTTTCTCCAGATTGTCTTCATTTTCTTGGGCATTTTCTCTCCCATTCCCAACCCCTGGAGTTACTGCAACGCTTTACTTTAAAATGAACAACGCTCCATGTTCCCAACACCAGATGTGCACAGTTCCTGAGCAAACCAACAAAAATAGGCAGGCATTTTCTGATGATACGATAAAGAGGACAACAGGCTGCTTACTTCAGAGAAAACCTTTCCTTCCATCACTGCAAATGCTGATATTATTTCTCTGCCAGATGTTCCCCACATTTCTAAACTGTTTTTAATGTTAAGACTGAGTTTTAAATTCTGATTTAATCTTCACAGATGAGAGAAAGCTTCTCAGTAAGGATGAATCCCTATCTGTAGTAGTTCAAGCAGTAGTCAATTAGGAATCTATCGACTCATTCATTCAATGAGTATTTAATCAATGCCAGCTGTGTGTCAAGCACCATTTTAGGATTCAGAGGTAAATTTGCCTGATAAGGGCCCTCTCTGCCTTCAAAGAGCTTTCATGGAAGAAAAGGACACAGAGTAGACAGGCAAATGAAAAGTACCAGACAAAGCCTACCGTGAAAATAAGACAGGTTGATGTGATACTAACTGGGACTATTTCAGGTTAGGTGGTTAAAAGACACCTCTTTGAGGAGGTGCCAGTTAGGTGAAGAGACGCGAGGCAAAAGATCAGAAGCCCATTACAATTGGATTGAAGACAGCCAGACTGTCTGAAATTCCAGAGGAAAGGTACCTTCACTTTCCACGAACAGGTAAGCACTGCAGTGGATATTGGAAGCGTGAGCAAAAGCAATCAACTTGATCGAGGGGGAAAGATAACAAATTCAGAATATCTGACTCTGCCAGCACACTAGGAACTAAAGCTCAGAGAGGCTGGGAAGCAGTGTCTCTCGAGGCCTCAGCCTGTGTTTGGCACAGGTATGTGGGATGGATGGATGGACGGACAAAGTGTAGACCAAGAAAATAAGAAAACGTTCTTGACCACTAAAAGCACCTTTACCCAGAAAAACTAACCTCCGTCATTCTGAAGTGTATTGTTCCTGATTTAAGAATCTCTTTTTGATCTCTCAACATCTGGAGCCATGATTTAAAATTTTTATTGTTTTCTGGTGATTATACATAGCAATAAGACACTCTGCTTGAAATGCGTTTGTTTATGGTGAATACTATCTGTAAGAATTCAACAGCTTTGATACTTGAATGAATTAGTTAATAAATGTTTAATTTAAATAGCACCAAGGTAGTCTGCTTAGAAACATCAAGGGTGGGAAACAATTTAGCGGGGGAAGTAATATTCCCATGTTTTCAACCTGACTCAAAGTCTGTGAGACAAAATAAAGTTGGAGAAGACCAATGTCGTTAGTTGAAGTACTAGTCTTTAACTTAAAAAAAAAAAAAATTGGGACAGAATTACTCTGCTGTTACAGTTAGTTGAGCTGTTTGTGCCTTTTCTCATCACACTGTTTCTCATTCTCAGGTAACAACCTTCACACTGAAAAAATTATTACCCTAAACTTACAATGTGACATCAGTTTATTGTTTTGCAACACAGACATGCTTTTCCCTATTATTTGACAAACACTGACTACTGGACCAGTAAATCCCCATCTTCACAGGTGGAGAAAGGCAGTGCACACAGGATTGGGAGGTTCTGAAGGGCTTCACGAGGGACTATGAACAAGTAAACATTAGTAGTCTGATAGCATGGGTTTTTATTTTAACCAATCCCCTAACTGAAAGTTTGTGATTGCAGAGAAGACGTTTGATCTCCTTCTGCTTCATTTATTTATCAGTAAATGGATATATAATTACTGCGGGCTCATCTATCTCTTTCTGTGTGTATGGTTATCTATGAAGTTTTGTCTCTTCAATTACATTAAAAACCATGGTGGAACAAGAAGACAAGACAACTTGTCAGCTAATTAACATGTTTTAATCAAGTGCAGCAGTGTTGAGTAGATCTATACCAGTGAAGAAAATTGGGTGAATGATAAACGATAGTTCTCAAAGTGAAAACCTGTCAGATGAGTGAAGAATTTAGGATTCTCACAGAGTTAAAAAGTATCATGTAATTTCATGTGTTTATGTAGTATGTTGATGGTACGGAGATAAAACAGAACATTCAGTTGAAACTCCAAGATACGGGGATGAAGGTGGGCTTTGTACCTCTGTGGGGGCAGGAGGGATGCATTAAGAAAGGACTGTCAACTCATTGCATACATCTGCACTGTTTGATTATTGATTAACTTTTTAAAATCTGGCATAATTATTAGAACAGTATTTTGACAAGTCACTGGAGGCAAAATGAATAAGAAAAGGGTTGCCCTCTAGAGGGTCACAGGCTAAGAGCCCAAAGGGAAAGAAAACAGAATTGCCTCTGGCATCAGGGACAAAAGGCTGAGAAAACATTATGAGATGCTTAATGACTTGAGAAGAAGCTAGGAAGGGGTCACATGGAAGACTTGGGGCGGCTGCAGATTATGAGGTGCTGGGGCTGAGAGGAAGCCACTGAAACAGAGCTTTGCTGGGAAATGCAGTTTGGGGTTAGCTGGCCAACTGCTACAAGTAATGGTTGAGTCAGCAATTCATCTGGATAATTTAAGGTATGCAGACCCTGAGTTCTGACTCCTAACTTATGTAGAATCCACAGAGGGAAAAACAAAAACACCCTACAAACTTCAAAACGCCTGATCTTCTATCAGTGAAGGCCTTGTGTAAATTAACGTTTGAGTGAAATAATTACAGGTGCTACATCTCTGAACCTCTGTATCTTAATTTTTAAAGTAACGGATTATAATAACTACATTTAATATCTCTGCTGCAGGGGTGCCTGGGTGGTTGAGTGTCCGACTTTGGCTCAGGTCATGATCTCGCGGTCTGTGAGTTCGAGCCCCGCGTGGGGCTCTGTGCTGACAGCTCAGAGCCTGGAGCCTGCTTCGGATTCTGTGTCTCCCTCGCTCTCTGCCCCTCCCCCACTCATGCCATGTCTCTCTCTGTAGCTCAAAAATAAACATTTAAAAAAATTAATATCCCTGCTACAGCTAAAACTTTATTAATGTTAGGAACATATGAAATATTAGCAACCTGTTTTTTTTTTTTGCTTTAATTTGAGCTTAATATAGATGTCCAGAATCCTAACATTACTATATAGGCATTTTTTTATGTTTATTTTTGAGAGAGAAAGAGAGAGAGAGAGGGAAGGGCAGAGAAAGAGAGCGACAGAGTATCCCAAGCAGGCTCCACACTGACAGCAGCAAGCCCAGTGTGGGGCTTGAAGTCACAAACCATGAGATCATGACCTGAGCCGAAGTCGGAGGCTTAACCAACTGAGCCACTCAGGTGCCCCATATGGTATTTTTTTTAAATAAAGGATGAAGTTTTTTTCTTTAGTGTTTACTTATTTTTAAAGCAAAAGAGAGAGCATACAGGAGGTGGCAGGGGACAGAGACAGAGGGAGAGAGAGAGAATCCCAAGCAGGCTCTGCACTGTCAGCACAGAGCCTGATTCTGGGCTTGATCCCATGACTGTAGTTCATGACATGAGCCAAGATCAGGAGTCGGACGCCTAACCGAGTCAGCCAGGTGCCCCCAATGGGTATTTTGTAAGCACTTGTGATTACCATGGTTTCACTTAGAACAAGTCATGTTGGACTAAATTAACTTTTCTTTGGTAGAATTTTTGGAATGCTTTCAGTAAACTATTGAACAAGGACATCGTGTAATATATTTGGCACCAAAATTTAAAAATATGAGCCAGGTAACAGAGGAGTGGTTCATAGTCAGGAGACTGTTGAGAAGACTGCTGATTTATGGGTCAGTGTCACCCAGGTTCTGTAAATAAAGATGTATTAAGAACGTATGGAGCTCCTTTACAGGTAGTTATTTTCCTATCACTGGAAGTATTCAAATACAGCCTGGACCTCAATTTTCTACATATGCTAAGTGTATGCTAAAGTTAATGAATGCCAACTGTGGTAAGTTAAAGAAACACTAAAAAAAAACCCACTAAAATCCTTTAAGAAAAAGTACAAAATTTAAAAATCATTTTCATGGATCCAAAATTCACAGGTGATAAAATTCTAATATCTACTCCTAATGTATGTTTAAAATAAAAAACTTTGTACACTAAGAGTAACAGACACATCATTACCATGGTGAAGAATACCTATTTCAGATAAAACCAACAGGAAGATATACTAGAGATGCTCCCATCAACATAAGGAATAAGATAAAGATCTGACTGTACATTACTGTTACTCATTAACTAGGAACTTCTACAATATGATAAATATAATGTGATAAATAAATAAGATAAAAGGTTTTAAGACGAATATAAACCTATTAGTTGACAGATGATGTAATTGTCTGTTAAAAAAATTAAGATTTTTAACTGAAAACTATTAAAACTGAGAAATAAGAGATGTGTTTGGAACAATGTTAGAGAATAAAGGAAAACAGAAAATTCAGTGGTTTTCCTAATGCTAGCAATAGCCAGTCAAAACATAGTAAAGGCTACAAAATATAAAATAAAAAGAAATAAATTTAACCAAGAATTACAAAACCCATGTAAAGAAAATTGTAAAGCTTTAAAAAAAAATGAGTCAAAGTGTACATAAATTATACATTTTACTGATACTTGGATGAGACTGGAATTAAGTTTGTAGATGACTTTAGGATGTAGTATTTTCAGTATTTCCTCTCTATGGATGGGTTTTCTCTCATTTATTTTTTCTAAGAATAAATGTGACAAAAGCAAGTAAATTCATTTTTAAAAAGCAATGAAAGGAACTTGCTGTATAAAACATTAAATGATTTAGTAAAGCCACAATAAATAGCTTGGTATTCACAAAATAGAAACATTAAAAGACTAGAATAGAAAGTTCAGTCAAAGACTTTAGGATCCAAAAGATTTTATAGTATGATGTAGAACCTATCTTAACTCACTGGGGGAAATGAATCCATATTGAATTAAGGAAATTTCTGTCTCCATCTCTGCCGTAAAAGAAATGGGATCCAGGGGTGCCTGGGAGACTCACTTGTTGAGCGTCCAAGTCTTGATCTCGGGTCAGGTCATGATCTCGCAGTTGATGATTTCAAGCCCCACGTCAGACTCTGTGCTAACAGCACAGAGCCTGCTTGGGATTCTCTCTCCCCGCCCCCCCTCTCTCTGCTCCCCCCCTGCTCGTGCTTGCTCTCTAAGTAAATAAATAGAATTTAAAAAAAGAATATAAATAATGGGATGCATTAAATTTTAAAAACCGTAAAACCTCTAGATTCAGGTGAACTTCTTTTTTAATGTTTAATCTTCAGGTGGAGAATGCCATTCTAAGGATTCACCAAAAGAACTGACTAATAAAAGCAAAGATTTACATCTGAGCGTATTAAATGTAATATATATAATGAGAATTGTGCTAAGGCCACCCACCCAAACCACTGTGTCCCTGGAGGGCATGCAAAGAGGACGGGGTTGAAAGTCCCAGCATTACTGTGGCTCATGGGTCCTTTGGCAGAACTCACCTCTCAAAATTCAGAAAATGTCTTCTCATTTGATTCCGATCAGCTTCACGGGCCAGTAATCACACGTTTTTGGGGGCTGCGTTTCTTATTTCGGCCACATTTCATTCCATTCTCTCCTGCCCCCTTCCTTCCTTGCTCTCCTCCCAAGAGCAGAGCCCTGCAGTCCTCAGGCTTCGGCTGGGGAGCCCCTCATCCCTCACTCCTGCCCCCCCTAAATCCATCAGGGATGTACACACCTGGGATTTGACTCGTGATTGTATACGACACAGTTATACATCTCTGTGGGTTCAGTAATGTCACAACGTCATGGTTCCCTGTTTGGGAATGAGAAGCAGCAGCCTCTTTACTGCTGAGGAATCTCTAAACCTGAGGACTGTGGGCTCTCGTTACATCTGCAGACTTACTGATACTCTTCACAGCTCAGCCTCTTCCCTTGTGGGACTGGGACACAGCCAATGGCAGCCAGCACTTGCTAGGGACGTTTGTATTTCTAAGCCCTCCTTAGAGTGAACACCTCGTCTTTAACAAAATTATGTGTTATGTATACTGATACAATTTCACATACCATTGGTGGGACATTGTCAAAAATCACAAGTAGATTTTTTTTGAGAAGTAGGGAAGTTTATTGTGACAGGATTTGGTTTTGCTGTGATAGGTATGGTTTGATTTCTTATCTCTTTTAAAGTTTTAATTTTTAAATAATTTCAAATAAAAAGTTATAGAAAAGTTTCTAAAAAGTGGAAAGAACTCACATTTATCTTTTACCTATATTCACCAATTATTACATTTTTATTTATATTCCAGATTTGGTACATCATCATCGCTCTACAATCCCATTAAATTTTTTCTCATCCACTGGATAGGAAATTGAAGATTTCATACCCCTATACCCCAAAATATCTCAATGTGAATTTCCTAAGAACAAGGATATTCAGATACAGCTGTCATGACCAGAAATTTTAATATTATATCATTCGCTTGTCAATCTTCTGATCTTAATCTGATTTTGCAAATTATTCTGAGAATGTCCTTTTTGGCAGTTTTGTTTGGTCCAGGATCCAGGGCAGGCACACACACTGCATTTATGTGTCATGTCTGTTTAGTCTCCTTTGATCTGGGACAGTTTCTCAGCTTGTCTTCTCCATGGCATTGGCATTTCGAAGGCATAGGTCATTTATTTCTGTGGAATGTCCCTCAGTTTGGGTTTGTCTGACATTTCTTCATCATTAGATTGAAGTACTACTTATTGGCTAGGAATACCACACACACACACACACACACACACACACACACACACATACACATACACACACACGGTGCCTCAGTATACTTGGATAAAATTTGGGAGATCATGTGTTCAAATACCTTTTTCTGAGCCATCCTCCCCTCTCCTTCCTTGACTCCAGATGCAGGTAAGTTATTCTACTCAATATCGTCCCAGCGATTCCTAAAGCTCTGCTTATTTTCTTTCAGTCTTGTTTCTTCTTCTTCAGATTAGATATTCTCTATTCTTTTCCTCCGTCATCTGAATTCCTCTGTGAAAGCCATGCAGCGACTCTCAAATTTCAGACGCTCTATCACCCCCAGCGCAAGTACCAACATCTCCCCTCACTCCGTGTGGAGCCTGAGCGGCCCCTTTGAATCCCTGGCTTGCTCACCCCAACATCTGGACCATTACTGCTAATAAGTAATGGTTTACATGTTAATTAATTTTGGATTGTATCCTGGGAAAACTCTGGAATATTATGTTTTGCAGACTACAAAAGTCTGATATTTTTTGCCTTGAAAGCAATGTATTTGACTGAAATTAAATTGCAGGCTGTTTCTCCTGTTTGGCAGTTCAAATCTCAGTTCGGTTCTTCCACATTTACTTAACCCTTTGTGTCTGGTCCTTATGTGCACAGCACAGGGTCAGCAAAGACTTGGTCAGAGTTTACTCACAGAACTTGGGAATCACCCCACCCTGGCTCCCCGTTCAGGAATCTCCCTCCACTTCCCAGCTGCTGAAACTGCCCTGAATCCTGGGCTCTGTTGCACAGGCTGTGAGCACTCTAGATGCCGGGGTTTACCCACCGTCCTTGGTGGCTGCTTGGCCTGTCCTCAAATAAAAGCTATAAAAGGGAAAAACTTACTCCATGTGGGCCTCTTCTTCCAAGTTTTCTCTCAAGAAATCCTGACTAAATTATTCATTCACCCTCAGTGCCTTTGTGTGTTTTTTGTATCTTGTCCAGAGTGAATAGTTGTTACAGAACGAAAAAAAACGTTTTTTAATGTTTGTTTATTTTTGAGAGAGAGACAGAGACAGAGACAGTGCGTGAGCAGGAGAGGGGCAGAGAGAGAGAGAGGGAGACACAAAATCCGAAGCAGGCTCCCGGCTCTGAACTGTCAGTGCAGAGCCCAACGAGGGGCTGCCCCTCGAACTCACAAACCACAAGATCATGACCTGAACCAAAGTCAGACGTGCAACCAACTGAGCCACCCAGACGCCCTGAGGCTTACAGAAATTTAATTTGTGATATAGAAGTAGGCACACATCGTAGTTGAACTGCTAAAAACCAAAGACAGATGGTCCTGAAGAAAGCCAGTGGAAAATAACCCATTATTCATAGGGAAACAGCAGTTCAATTAACCCATGATTCCTCCCTCGAGGGCCAGAAGACAGTGGTGCCGCTTTTTAAAATCTTATCAAATCTGGATTTTGAGTCATAGTTGGATTGCGTGGGCACAGGGAAAGTTAACCCTTCTTAGCATGTGTATGATTTGATCTTTATATCTGTGTATCTGCTCCGTTTTAGAGTTTGTGCTGTTGTAAGGGGTGACAGACGGATTCACTCCTCTCTTCTTCCACATAGCTATCCACTCACCTCAGCAGCATTTGTTAAAAACTTCGCCCCTGTCCCAGGGATTTTAGATACGACCTTTCTTAGCTTTCCCCTTCTCTATTTCCCTAGCTATTCCTGTATGCTTATTTTTCCACATGAACTTTGGTATCAATTTTTCTAACTCCAAAAAAAAAAAAATCCAAACAAACAAACAAACAAACAAAAAATAACACTTTCTGGCATTTTTATTGAGTTCACATTAAACTTATAAATTAATTCAAACAAACCTGACGTATTTGTGATTCAGAGTTATCATATCCAAATACAAGGGATGTCTTTTTTATTTGCTCAGGTTTACTTATGTTTTGCAGAATTGTTCTAAAGTTACTTTCTTTCTTGTGAAGAACATTCCTAGGTTTAAAAATTTTTATCCCCCTATTTTAGATATGGTTAATGTTCTATTATATTATCTAAACAGTTATTTTGTCGACAAGAA
Organism: Neofelis nebulosa; assembly: GCF_028018385.1. Taxonomy (NCBI): domain Eukaryota; kingdom Metazoa; phylum Chordata; class Mammalia; order Carnivora; family Felidae; genus Neofelis; species Neofelis nebulosa. The sequence goes on from NC_080791.1 coordinate 158,369, forward strand.
ATCCATTAATTTCTGTGTTCATTTTACATCTGGATACCTTCCTGAACTCGTTTATTGTTTTAGTTTATCACACATGATTTAGAATTTTCTAACCATACCATTATATCATTTGAACTAGGGATAGCTTTTCTATTTTTTTTTTCAAATTCCTATGACTCTAGCTATTTCCTGTTGCCTAATCCCATTGGTTAATGAGACCAGTGCACTTTAAAATAGTAGACTAAATATATGCAGGTATTTAACTACATACAAGTGGAGGAGGGAACACCTGGGTGGCTCAGTCGGTTAAGTGGTTAAGCATCTGACTTCGGCTCAGGTCATGATCTCACAGTTGAGAGGTTCAAGCCCCACGTCAGGCTCTGTGCTGACAGCTCAGAGCTTAAAGCCTGTTTCAGATTCTGTCTCTCTTTCTCTCTTTCTCTCTGCCCCTCCCCCATGCTCTCTGTCTCTGTCTCTCAAAAATAAACATTAAAAAAAAAAGTGTGTTAAAAAAAACAAGCGTGTGAAGTGTGTGTGTGTGTGTGTAAGAAAATATCCATCAATTCCTGTTTTCTGGAAGTTTTCAATTTTTTTTAAAAAAGGCTTTCTAAGCAACTATGGAGATAATTATATGATTTTTCTTCTTAGATTTATTAATATGGTCCATTATATGAATGGATATCTTACTATTGGACCATTTTGCAGTACCAGAATAAATCCCAATTGATCATTATATATTACTTCCTAAATATGGTGTATGATTTTGCTCTCTAGTATTTTATTTAGGATTTGCACCAATGTTCACAAGAGATACTGATCTATGACATTCTTTTTGTGCTCTTAAAGTAGATGTTTTGAAAAGCATTTAGCTGGGGCGCCTGGGTGGCGCAGTCGGTTAAGCATCCGACTTCAGCCAGGTCACGATCTCGCGGTCCGTGAGTTCGAGCCCCGCGTCGGGCTCTGGGCTGATGGCTCGGAGCCTGGAGCCTGCTTCCGATTCTGTGTCTCCCTCTCTCTCTGCCCCTCCCCTGTTCATGCTCTGTCTCTCTCTGTCCCAAAAATAAATAAAAAACGTTGAAAAAAAAATTTAAAAAAAAAAAAAAAAAAAAAAGAAAAGCATTTAGCATCAACAAAGGGAATGTTGTGAGATATTTTTGGTGCTAAAAGAAATGTTACTTTATACAAAGCAGATATTGGTTAACAAATAAATTAGGTGTCTGGTGATTAGGAAGTTATATTTCAAACATTTTGTACCCTAACAAGTTAGTTTATAAAGACTACAGATACTTATGAATAAGTTCTTTACTGTGTTTTAGTAACATTTTAGGAAATTGGTTGAGGGTTTGGCATTAACATGAATGCATTAGAGGGTTTTTTCCACATAATAATACATAGGGTCCTTATTAGTGTTTTTGCATAAATGTCATTTTTCCATGGACATATTACTGATGTAACTTCTCATATAACAATTCTCAATAATAAGACCTCAAAATGCATAAAACAAAAAGTAATAGATCTACAAACAGAAATCCACCATCTCAGAGATTTTAACATGTCTCTTTTCATATGTGATACGGGAAATCATTTTTATTGAAAGATATAAAAGATATGAATAGATTGGCAAACTTGACCTAGTAATCAAACATAACAACACATTACAGATGGACAAGCAAACTGAGCCAGACTGTCGGTAGCCTGTTTGTGAATGAAATGTGATGTAAGAATAGCGTTCACATTTTAAAAGAGTTGTGAAAAAATGAAATTAAGGACAAATGTGTGACAAAGACCAGATGTGGTCCACAAAGTCTAGACTATGTGTTATTTGGTTATTCATAAAAAAGTTTGTGCTAGACAAGCTACAGAGGACACTCCTTATAAATACACCTGTAATATTAAAATAGCAAAGAGAAACTCATAATGAAAATTAGAGGGGTGCCTGGCTGGCTCAGTTGGTTGCACATCTGACCCTTGATTTTGACTCAGGTCATGATCTCACAGTTTGTGAGTTCAAGCCCCGTGTGGGGCTCTGCACTGACAGCATGGATCCTGCTTGGGAGTCTCTCTCCCTCTCTCTGCCGTTCCCCCCACCTCAAAAATAAATTTAAAAATGGAAATTAGAATAGGGTTTTTAATAAACAATAAAAACGCTGCTGTATCTACTTGTAATATGTTCACCAAACCCAGTTTCATTTTCCTCTTTCTGCGCGCGTAAGAAAACATTTGTGAGTTATGTTGGAGCCACGTAACTAGCTATGAGGAGTTCTGAACATTTTTGCACATTAACTGACACTCTTCCAACTGATAGATGATATCTCTGTCCCCTTGCCTTGAATTGGGATCAACTCTAACAACTCACTCTTGGCCATTAAAATGACACCTAAGCTCTAAGGCAAGATACAAGAGGCCTCACTGTGTCCATTTAGTTCTCCTGGGTCACATGTATTTGAAGTGAGTCAGTTAGAAGTCTATATACCTCGAGGCCTCCATGCTGTGAAGAATGGACCATGGGGAAGGGCTCCCTGGAGGTATTCTGGTGAAAAGTCCCAATGCCAGCCATATGTGTGAAGATATTCCCGATTTCAGTCTTTAGCCTTGAAGTGACTCCCAGCCAGCGAGTCTTACGGAATACCTGATGCACAAAATTAGTGAATGGAATAAAATAGTTATTTCATGCTACTAAGTTTTGGGGTGCTTAGTTACACAGCAATAGTAACCCAAACACTAACCAATGGAATAGAGGTGGAACTATATATACCACCTGTAGACCTAGCCACAAATCCCTCCTACTATTAGGTCTCTTCTACAGTGGCTCTGTCCATGATGCTTGGTGTCACTGTAAGACAGAAGGAGCCTGGTTCCTTGAGTGGAGCTGGGTCAGTGAAACCCACCATACACTCACACATGAGTGAAAAAAAACTCTTCACTGTGCTGATACCAGATTAATAGCCCATCCTATCATACAAACACAAATACGTTCTGCAATTTGAGGGATGAAACTAAAGCAGAATTTATGGAACTTATCTCTAAATCCAAAAGTTGTGGGGCGCCTGGGTGGCGCAGTCGGTTAAGCGTCCGACTTCAGCCAGGTCACGATCTCGCGGTCCGTGAGTTCGAGCCCCGCGTCAGGCTCTGGGCTGATGGCTCAGAGCCTGGAGCCTGTTTCCAATTCTGTGTCTCCCTCTCTCTCTGCCCCTCCCCCGTTCATGCTCTGTCTCTCTCTGTCCCAAAAATAAATAAAAAACGTTGAAAAAAAAAAAATTTAAATCCAAAAGTTGTAATGAGCAGAGTGGTGAAAATTAGTGACCTAAGGCATCCATTTCAAGATGTAATAAAAACAAAAGCAAAGTAAACCCAAAGGATGTAGAAGAAAAGAAATAATGACAACAGAAAACAAAGGAATAAAATTCAATTATGAAAAATATAAAATTAAAAAATCCAGTTTTTCTAAATTAATGAAATTGGTAAACCTAATGTAAGACTTACAAAGAAGAGAAAAGGCAAAAGGAAGCAATTTCTAGAATTGCAAATGGAAATATCACTACACATCTTGATGCAGCATCAGGATGGTTTGAGGACCCAAGGAGGTGGGGTCCTGCAGGACCAGCCAAGACGGTGACTGGCTGCATGCAGGACGGAAATCAGACATGAGCCAGCAGGAGGTGAGAGCTGCGTTTGTTGAAGACACAGAAGAGAGCAGGTATAGGCGGACCATCAAGGGGACACAGAAAGGAAAGGAGCATGAGTCTCATCTTCGCTCAGGATCTGGGACTTTTACTGATGACAGTCTGGCGCACATGTCCTCTCAGGCACCCGGGATCCGGTCAGAACGAGGACAAGGTCCAGGTATCCATCCTAAGTCACTTACTACCTGAAGCCGGGGGTCTGGGTGTTGAGTTGTCTAGCTCTGGCGGTCTGGAATATGCATGCGATGGCTCTGTCTGGTCATTCTCACCTGGTCTTTCTTTAGATGTGCCGTCTTCTACAGAATCATTAACTCCTTGTCCCTCACAAGGAGGACATGCACTGTTTGCATTCGAGGCATGTGTAGAGTGGCGGTACAGGTCCTGGCAAAAATAGAACCTGGAAAAGGAGCAAGAAAAACAAACTAACAAACCTTTGTCTTTCAGGGGGTCCCTTTGGTTCCCCTGTGTCAATCTTACAGATATTAAGAAATCATGGGAAAATATTATAAACAAGGTTACGCCTGTGTGAAAGCTGAAAAAATTCCCAGAAGAGGGCATCTTACCAAAACTAACACAAGAAGAAATAGGAACTCTTACCAGTCCTATATTACAAAAAATTGAATCAGCATTTAAAACTGTCTCATAAAGAAAATGGTGCCAAATGACTCCACTAGAAAATTCTACCAAGCATATTGAGAAGCAATGAATCTAGTCTTAAACTAACTCATTCACAGAAAGTAAAAGAGGGTACGTTTTCCAATTATGTTTACAGGACCAACCTAGTCTTAATATCAGAACAACCTGGATAATGTAAGACAGAAAACTACAGGTCAATCTCCTTCATTGCTGTGCACTCACAGATCTCCAGAAGTCCAGACACATGTGAGCGAGCCAAAAACACAAATACCTAAAAATCATGTACATTGTGAGCAAACTTGACTTTATCCTATGAATAAAAGGGGGGTTTAATATTTAAAAATCAAACAAGTTATTTACTGCATTAATAATTTCAAGGAGAAAACTCAAAAGATCACTTGTCCCTTTATTTCCTGTGTTTGGTTTTTATTCTAAGTGAATAATTCTGGATGTGGGTAGATTTTCTAAGATCCGTGCAATTTTTCACCTGCTTCTCATCTGTTTGCCACGTGACTTTGCAGAGCCTCCCACTGAAGAGGTGGTTGATTTCCTCGCCTTTTGACCCTGAGGAAGACTTCCTTTGGCCAGGGTGGGGTGTTAGCAGATGTGATTCCTTCAGAGCTGCAAATGCTTCCCACCTTCTCTCCTCCTCCCCTAACATACCTGCTTCTGCCTCAGGGCCTTTGTCCTTCCTGCTCCCTCCCCCTTGAGAAACCCTCCCTTGCAGATATCTGCACAGCCCACTTCTTGCCTTCATCCCCATCTCTGCTTGTTATTTCATCAGGGAAGGCTTCCCTGAATAGTTAAAATAGTGCATCTGTGAAAGAGAAATTCAAGACATCTCTCTAACCTATTTCCCCAGTTTTCTTTACAGCATGGGATTGGCTGTCTTCCGGACTGGATTATGAGATCCATGAGTGCAGGGACTTTTTCTATCTTACCACTGAATCTTTAGTGCCTGGAATAGTGACTGGCATATGGTTTGTATTCGAGGGCTATCTGCCACCTCAAAAGCATGCCTTGAATCTTACGGATTCAACCACTTGAATATTTATCAATTTAGCAAAATATAATGCACCAGAACCTGATATGTGTTGGGATAAGGCTGATGAAGTAAGAAGTTACTAGAAGAGAGAGAATAGTTACTTAAGATGTGATTGAGAGTTTTTAACCAGCAAGTACTTAACCATGGAGAGTACACACTTGCCATTAATCTTTCCAGCTATCCCACACACACACAGAGAATCGCAATCTGGATTTTCATAAAAAGCTATATGAGGAATTAGAAAGAAAAGAAATGTTTTGGAGAATTTGAAGGAACAACTCAGAAAAAATAATGAGTACGAAATCTAAGCACGGATGAAGAATTAATGATCATCATAGTGTGCCAGGAAGAAAATGAAAGAGGCATCTTCACTCTAATAAATGTATATTTGTGAAATAAAAAGCACAGAACCATACGGACTCAAATGCACAATATAGAGTGATCTATAAAACCAGAAATTAAAGACAGGAAAAATGTGTAAAATTATTTAATTTTCTTTAGTTGCAACCAAAATATTGAGATGTTAAGAATGCGTTTGCATAATTGAATATGTTGTTTAGAAAGCAGGCAGATGATAAAGGATTGATGGTTTTAACATAACAATGGTGTGCATTAAAATACAACTGGAGACAAATAATAGATGCTCAACAAAAGCTGAATTCTGAGAATTACTTTCAAGGAAGTGACTCAGTAAGTGCAGCAGTCTTGTTCAGACCAAGAAGATGTTTTCAGAGCCTTAATGGAATGACTAGATGTTTGAAGAGGGGGAAAAAAACTATGTACAACAGAGTAAATAGCTTGCCTAAGTGAGCCTAAATTAGTCTGAGCTATTTTTAGTCTGTGATTCTGCCCTAGAAGGCCCCTGGGAATTGGAGGGAACTATGGAGAGAGAAAATTTGTTTTTTCCCAGCTGAATAATACCAAGATATTCCTGAAATACATTTGAAAAGGCTTTACATTCCAAAGATAACTCAGTTTCTGTCAGTCACAGAGAAAGTTTATTTTTATAACACATTTCCTCCAGTGGGTCCTCTCTTTTTGCTATAGGCAGTGGAAATAGGGAAGTCAACTCTAGGAGTTAATTTTAAGTTAGATCAAAAAAATGTTTGTTTTTTTTTTCAGCTTGGGAAAAATTATTTTTTAAAAACAAATTTTTTTTTTTTAACGTTTATTTATTTTTGAGACAGAGAGAGATAGAGCATGAACGGGGGAGGGTCAGAGAGAGAGAGGGAGACGCAGAATCCGAAACAGGCTTCAGGCTCTAAGCTGTCAGCACAGAGCCTGATGCAGGGCTCGAACTCGGACCGCGAGATCATGACCTGAGCCGAAGTCGGCCGCTTAACCGACTGAGCCACCCAGGCGCCCCGGGAAAAATTGTTTTTAATTTTATCTGTCTGTATATCTCTGATTATCCCCTCAAATCCAAATCCAAACAGTTCTCATTTTTTTTTAATGTATTGAGACTCTCAGTTTCTGGTCCAACACATAAAAGTGTTGGAAGTTATCACTTCAGCCTAACAAGTAAAAAACTGAGAAAACTGAAACATCAATTATTCTTCTTAGATTCATAAAGGCAGGGAGGTTATAGGGCAAACGTCCAGAGAATTACAAGTGGACAGGGCAGAAACCTCCCTGGGATCCAGTACTGAGATAGGAAAACAGGAACTGTAGTTAATAAATTGCTGGAGAATATGCTAATTTGGATGTAAATTTTAAAAAAATAAAATAAAATAATATTTATTAAAAATAAAATAAAATAAAATAAAATAAAATAAATTGCTGGAGACACAGTAGGGATAATTCTGGGGAATAAAAACTCCAGGGGACTCAATTACTGAGGTGTGGAGGGGGTGGAGGGGGGGGGGGCTTGTTTATGAATTTTACCTACCGAAATTCTACCGGATTCTCACAGTGAATATCAGAGGAAAATCTCCCAGTGCTTTCTGCAGTGGGAGGGGAAAAAAGGACCATTTTATTTTTTTTTTTAATTTTTTTTTTAACGTTTTATTTATTTTTCAGACAGAGAGAGACAGAGCATGAACGGGGGAGGGTCAGAGAGAGGGAGACACAGAATCTGAAGCAGGCTCCAGGCTCTGAGCTGTCAGCACAGAGTCCGACGCGGGGCTCGAACTCACGGACCGCGAGATCATGACCTGAGCCGAAGTCGGCCGCTTAACCGACTGAGCCACCCAGGCGCCCCAAAAAGGACCATTTTATTTTATTTTATTTTATTTTATTTTATTTATTTTTTTTTTTGCAGCAACTTTTTTTTTCTTTTTATTTTTTAATATATGAAATTTACTCTCAAATTGGTTTCCATACAACACCCAGTGCTCATCCCAAAAGGTGCCCTCCTCAATACCCAACACCCACCCTGCCCTCCCTCCCACCCCCCATCAACCCTCAGTTTGTTCTCAGTTTTTAACAGTCTCTTATGCTTTGGCTCTCTCCCACTCTAACCTCTTTTTTTTTTTTTTTTTTTTCCTTCCCCTCCCCCATGGGTTTCTGTTACGTTTCTCAGGATCCACATAAGAGTGAAACCATATGGTATCTGTCTTTCTCTGTATGGCTTATTTCACTTAGCATCACACTCTCCAGTTCCATCCACGTTGCTACAAAAGGCCATATTTCATTTTTTCTCATTGCCCTGTAGTACTCCATTGTGTATAGAAACCACAATTTCTTTATCCATTCGTCAGTTGATGGACATTTAGGCTCTTTCCATAATTTGGCTATTGTTGAGAGTGCTGCTATAAACATTGGGGTACAAGTGCCCCTATGCATCAGTACTCCTGTATCCCTTGGATAAATTCCTAGCAGTGCTATTGCTGGGTCATAGGGTAGGTCTATTTTTAATTTTCTGAGGAACCTCCACACTGCTTTCCAGAGCGGCTGCACCAATTTGCATTCCCACCAACAGTGCAAGAGGGTTCCCGTCTCTCCACATCCTCTCCAGCATCTATAGTCTCCTGATTTCTTCATTTTGGCCACTCTGACTGGCGTGAGGTGGTATCTGAGTGTGGTTTTGATTTGTATTTCCCTGATGAGGAGCGACGTTGAACATCTTTTCATGTGCCTGTTGGCCATCCGGATGTCTTCTTTAGAGAAGTGTCTATTCATGTTTTCTGCCCATTTCTTCACTGGGTTATTTGTTTTTCGGGTGTGGAGTTTGATGAGCTCTTTATAGATTTTGGATACTAGCCCTTTGTCCGATGTGTCATTTGCAAATATCTTTTCCCATTCCGTTGGTTGCCTTTTAGTTTTGTTGGTTGTTTCCTTTGCTGTGCAGAAGCTTTTTATCTTCATAAGGTCCCAGTAATTCACTTTTGCTTTTAATTCCCTTGCCTTTGGGGATGTGTCGAGTAAGAGATTGCTACGGCTGAGGTCAGAGAGGTCTTTTCCTGCTTTCTCCTCTAGGGTTTGGATGGTTTCCTGTCTAACATTCAGGCCCTTTATCCATTTTGAGTTTATTTTTGTGAATGGTGTGAGAAAGTGGTCTAGTTTCAACCTTCTGCATGTTGCTGTCCAGTTCTCCCAGCACCAATTGTTAAAGAGACTGTCTTTTTTCCATTGGATATTCTTTCCTGCTTTGTCAAAGATGAGTTGGCCATACGTTTGTGGGTCTAGTTCTGGGGTTTCTATTCTATTCCATTGGTCTATGTGTCTGTTTTTATGCCAATACCATGCTGTCTTGATGATGACAGCTTTGTAGTAGAGGCTAAAGGACCATTTTAAAACACACAGAGCATTCTGTTCTTCTTCATAAGGTCTGCCCTCAGGAGAAACTAGTTAGCCAGAGTTAACCTGCCAGTGTTTTCCCAGACTGTAAGTGACCAGGCAGAAGGAAAATGCCCAGCTCTAGCTCCTGCTGCCCATTCCACTCCAGGGGGCAAAGGGCAGACTGAGAAACTGTGTCAGGTTCACAGCCTAGAGGTGAAGGCTCACCGAAAGACAGATCTAACCACAGGACTATAGAACACTTCTCCCCGCCCCATATTACTGAAAGCCTATTTGTAACAGTTCTATTTACCTAGGACATGTCCAACGAACAGTTAAAAAAATTGCAAGATATGTTAAAACACAAAAAACAAAAGTTTGAAAAGATGTAGCAAGCATCCGAACGAGACTCAGATATGGCATGGATCTGGGAATTATGAGACCAGGAATTTATGAGCTATGATTAATATAGTAAGGGCACTAATGGAGAAAGTAGACAGAACACAAAAGCATATGGCAGTGTAAAAAGAGAGATGAAAACTCTAAGAAAGAATCAAAAAGAAATGCTAGAGATCAAAATCACGATGACAAAAATAAAGACTGGCTTTGGTGGGTCTGTCACTAACCTGGGAGCAGCTGGGGGAAAGGACTTTCTGCTTGAGAATATCCCAACAGAAACCTCCAAAACAAAAAAATCAAACTGGAAAAATCAGAACAGAATATGTAAGACTTATTCTGCAGTTTGGCATAATGGGAATACAAAAAGGAGAAGAAAGAGACAAAGGAAAAGAAGACCTTTAGAAATTAATGACACATAATTTCCCCACATTGATGTCAGATACCAAACCACCGATCCAGAAATCTCAGAGAACACCAAATGAGATAAATGCCTCCAGAACTACACCTAAGCATCCAATTTTCAAATTACAGAAAATTCAAGGTAAAAAATACTGAAAGAAGCCAGAGTGGGAAAAACACCTTGCCTGTGGAGGAGCAAAGATAAGAATTATATCTAGCTTCTCCAGTATCCTGCCAGCAAAAAGAGTAAAGCGAAATCTTGTGTTGAAAGTTAGCCAGTTAACCTGTCAAGTGTTTTCCCAAACCACCAACCTAGAATTTTGTACCCTGTGAAATTATCCTTCAAAAGTGAAGGAGAATAAAGAATTTCTCAAACAGAAACTGAGAATTGAGTGAATTTGTTGCTAGTAGACTTGCCTTGCAAGAAATGTTAAAAGAAGTGTTTTTAGGGAAATAGAAAATGATATACATAGGTCAGAAATTTGGATCTACAGAGCAAGGAAGGTCATTAGAGAAAGAGTAAGTGAAGGTAAAATAAGAACTTTTATTTTTCTTATTCTTAATGGATCTGAGTGATAACAGTTTCTTTAAAATAATAACAGCAACAGCAACAGTGTATTTGATCATGTACACTCATGTGTAGATACATGCTTATATACATAAACATGAGCAAATTGAGTGACAGCAATGATACAGAGACAAGAGGGGGAAATTGGGATTACTTTGTTACCACAAAGTACTCACAACTACCCATGGTGTTGTGCACTTTAAAAGTGGACTTCTATTAATTATAAATGTGTGTCATAAGATCTAGGGCAACCACTAAAAAAAGGGTAAAAAATAAGTATAACTCAGCAATAATATGTTGTGTAATTAACAATTTATGAAGAGGACACATATTAAGTGTTCTTCCAAAATTAAATAAAATTAAAATTAAAATTAAAGAAATAAAATTGATATGCTAAGAGAGGTGAGAAAATAGAATCATATAAATTGCTCAACAACCACAAAAGACAGAAAAACAGTGGGAGACAAAACAGGAGCAAAGAGCAAGGACAACAAACAAAAACAATAAAATCTGGATTTTGGATTGTCTACAGTTGAATATTAATCCAACTATAGACAAAATCACTTTGAACATCAGTGGTCTACATGCATGAATTAAAAGAGACTGTCAGAGTGGATCAAAACCAAGATGCAGTTATGTCTTCTATTAAGAAACCTACCTTGAATATAAAGACACATCTACATTAAAAGTAAAAGGATGGAGGAAGATGTATTACGCTAACACTAATCAAGGGAAAGCAGGACATGCTGATCTTTGACAGAGCAGATTTCAAAGTAAGGCAAATTACCAGGAACAAAGAACAGCATTACATGGGGTGTCTGGGTGGCTCAGTCGGTTAAGCCTTTGACTTCGGCTCACGTCATGATCTCACAGTTTGTGAGTTCGAGCCCCACATCGGGCTCTGTGCTGACAGCTCAGAGCCTGGAGCCTGCTTCAGAGTCTATGTCTCCCTCTCTCTCTGCCCCTCCCCAGTATGCTCTCTGTCTCTCCCTCTCTCTCTCAAAAAAAAAAATAAATAAAAAACAATAAAGAATCTTTCAATAAAAAAAATAAGGGCATTATATAATGATGAAGAAATCAATTCTCCAAGAACACATAACAATCCTCAACATAACAGAAGAGCATTGGAGAACTTGAGGTAAAAACTTGATAGAAGCACTAGAAAGAAGAGCTAAACCATGAGCACAGCTGGCGTGTCCAGCAGCCCTCTATCAGAAATGAACGGATTCAGCAGTAGGGTGATGGTGGAACTCAGCAATTGGATGTAGTGGACATCTGCAGACGACCTCATCCATCAACAGCAGAACACACATCTTCCTCAGGCTCACGTGGAACACACCCAAGGAGAGACAACATATTGGGCCACAAAACACCTTAATTGCTCTAAAACTATTTACGTCTGCTCTCAGACCACAGTATAGTTAAACTAGAAATCAGTAGCAGAACAATGGCTAGAAATTCCCCAAATACTTGGAGGTTAAATAATATACTTATGCCACAATTTTATATTATGCTAAAATAAACAAAATAGAGAGCCTAGAAATAGACCTGTACAGTTCCAGTTAACTGATCTTTGATGAAGGGGTGAAAAAATACAAAGGAGAAAAGAGAATCTTGTCAACAAATGGTGCTGAGCAACTAGACATTCCCATACCAAACAACAACAACAACAGCAAAAGAATTTATACACACACCTTTCACTCTTCATGAAAATGAACTCAAAATGGATCACAGACCTAAATGTAAAATGCAAATCATAAAACTTACAGAGAGTCACATAGGGAAAAAACAGAAGGCCTCAGAGTTAGTGATTGCTTTGTAGATAATGACACCAAAGTCACAATCCATGAGAGAAACAATTGATAAGCTGGACTGAATGAAAATTAACATTTTCAGCCCTAAAAAAGACATTATCAAGAGACTGAGAAGCCACAGACTGGGAGAAAACATTTGTAAAAGACATATCTGAGAAAATACACAATGAACTCTTAAAACTTACCAATAAGAAAATAATGAGTTGAGACCAGTTAAAAAATGAGTTGAGACCTTAGTAGACACTGTGACCTAGGAGATACACGGATGGAAAATGAGCACCTGAAAAGAAGCTCCACATCATGTGATCAAGGAAATGGAAATTATAAAAGAAGTACCACTACAACCACCACCGGAATGGCCAGAAGAGAGAAAGAACACTGACGACATGGAACGAGGTACGTCTTGTTCACTGCTGGGTAAAAAGCAAAATGGCAGTTGCTTTGAAGACAGTTGTGGTTTTTTACGAAATGAAACATGCTCTTGCCAAACGATCCAGCATTCTCCTTGTTATTTACCCAAAGAAACTGGATGCTGACTTCCACACAAAAATCTGCACATGCATGTTTATCGTAGCTTTAAATTCATACTTGCTGAAATGTAGAAGCCACCAAGATGTCCTTTGGCAGGTGAATGAATAAATAAATCCAGATGATAGAATTTTATCATGAAAAGCCATGAAAAGACATGGAGGAAACTTCAATGCACATTGCTAAGTGAAGGAAGACAATCTGAAAGGCAATAGACTGTGTGCTTTTGAACTATATGGTGCTCTGGAAAAGACAACACTATGGAGACAGTAAAAAGATCACTGGTTGCCAGTTGTTAGGGCAGAGGGAGGAATGGGCAGGCAGAATGGAGGATTTTTCAGGCAATGGAACTACTCTGAACAACACGATAATGGTGGATGCATGTCACTATACGTTTATCCAAACCCATAGAGCGTGCATCAAGAATGAACTTCCATGTGCACTATGGACGCTGGGTGACAATGATTTGTCAACGTAGGTTCATTGATTATAACAAATGTATCACTCTGGTGGGGGACGCTGCCAGTGGGGAGGCTATGCCTGTGTGGGGCTATGGGCACATGGGAAATCGTTGTCAACAGCTACCAATTGTGTTGTGTACCTAAAACCATTCTAGAAGATAAAGCCTATTTTTACAAAATACTTTGAGTTCCACTTGATGTCTAGCACTGTCAGAGATGCTGAGACACAGAGGTGAACCACATATATGGTAACAATTCTAAGAAGCTCAGGCTGTTTTTGTTTTGCTGGAAAAACAAATGCACTGTGATGGCATCTGTGATGGGTTAACAGAATGGCCTGGGGATGCCTGGGGCAGGGACTGCATCTTTCTCTAACATCAGCGGAGACATCGGAGACATTGTAGCATCAGGAGACTGGCCACTAGGAGTTAGGGCAGGTGGCAGGGGCGTCCCCAGACCTTTGGAGAGCTCAGTCTGATTGAAGCCAAGATTCGAAGCAGGAAGTGGAGAAAGAAGAGATGGCCTGACTTCCAGGGAAATCTAACTTCCCAGGGAAAAGTATATTCCTGAAAATTCCAGTCTCTTTGAATACTAAGCTCAAAATCTCTCCTGCTCACGTTCTTCTTCATATCCTCCTCCATGAAGCCTGATTCCATTTATTGTCTTTTCCTAAAAAGTTAGTAGTCTTTCAGAAACTAGGAAAATCAGTTTTCCACAAAATATTGACTTGTATTCTCAAGATCTTCCTGACCCAGAAGCAAAGCAGGAAACATTTCCATGTGTTTATCTGTGTTTCTCAAGGACGCTTGTAAGATACTCAGTGAGAGTGTGAGATAAAGCTACCCCTGATTCCTAAGCTATTATGCTGATATTCCTATATAATGTTTCCTTAGTGTAGGACAAACCTCTACAGGTGGCTATGTCCCCCACACCATTTAACAGAGTTTTTGCCTGGGGAGTGGACCTACTGATCCACAGCAGCTGCTGGGATTGAGGTTGGGAATCACACTATGGAAATCTGGAGGAGGAATTCCTCTTGGAGACAAACATGAAGAAAGAAAACATTCTCACGGCTAAAAGGTAACCCCTGGGTAGCCTTAACTTCTGTTGTGTATTTCTCATGGGCCATAAAGATTATGAAGCACACAAGTTAAAAACTACTGTGGCCCCTTCCCACCAGACACACATACCACATCCCGATTCCCTTGTTAAGCTGGATGTTCCACCCCGTGTGAGGACGGTACAGTCCTGACAAACATTCCCCTCTGTGCTGGTTCACCAGCCAACGCACAAGTGCCTCCCTAGAACCTTCCTCCTGAAAGTCTTCTCAAGAATGTGTTTCCTATAATAGACTTTCTTTTATATCACAGACTAAATATTTGTGTTTGAAAATATAAACCACTAAAAATAAAAATCATAATCTACCGCCCCCCAAAAAATCAACACTTGATGTATATTCTTACAAAATTTTACCTTTCCATTTATACTTTTCTTTTACAAAAATGGCATAGTCTATAGATAGAGTTTGTATCCTTTTTTTTCACCTAACCACAAGTGGTAAATATCCTCACATGCGATTTAAATATTCTTTTAGAATAGCATATTTAATGGCTGGATAGTATTCTATTATATGGCTGTATTGTAATTGTTAAGAAGGATGTCTTACGGTTCCATTAATTTTGTATTATATATTTGTAAGCCAGAACTTTTCAAAATATTTGAAAAGTGGCTGTCTCAGAGGGTTTGAATATTTGAATTTTGTCTATATTTCTCTCTTTGCATTCAATAAACATTTAGAAAGTTCCATCTAGGTATCAGGCACTCTGCTATGCCTAATGAGGACAAAAATTAATACATTTAATAAAGATTCTCATTAGAAGTTATGTAACTACTAAGAAATCTTAACCCTCTTTAATCTTTACTAGTGCAAGAAAAGTTCAGAGATGAACCTTGATGAATAACTATCCAAGTTGAATTTTAATGAGTGATTTGGAATTACTTAGATGAAGAGTGACATGGGAGGTGTTTCAGGCAGAGAAAGCATCTGTTCAAATCCCCCCAAATCAGAGACAGTGTTATTGTCAGGGAGCTAGTCCCGCATCCCTAAGATATAAGACAGGGCAGGGACAGGAAAGATATGACTGCAGAAATATGAAAGATCAAGTCATGCCCAGAGGCTGAGTCATTATCCTCAAGTGGATGGTGAGTCTTTGGAAAGTGTTAAGCAGACAAGTGACAGAATTAGGTTTTAGAAATAGCACTCTGGTGGGGCGCCTGGGTGGCTCAATCAGATGATCGTCCAACTCTTGATTTCAGCGCAGGTCAAGATCTCACAGTTTGTGAGTTTGAGCCCCGCATCAGGCTCTGCCCTGACCGCACAGAGCCTGCTTGGGACTTTTCTCTCTCCCTCTCTCTCTCTTCCCCTCCCCAGCTCATATATACTCTCTCTCTCTCAAAATAAATAAACATAAAAAAACTTATATTAGAAATAGCACTCTAGTATCAATACAGGCAATGGACCAGAAGGAAACAAAGCCTGAAAACATGAGGATGTATAGGAACACTGACTCATGTGTTCCTTTTTCTTAACTAGAAATATGACCTTTTATTTTTTTAATATAACTTCTTGTCAAGTTGGCTAACATACAGTGTATACAGTGTGCTCTTTGGTTTTGGGGGTAGATTCCCGTGATTTACGTATTCTGATTCAATCATTTGAAATAATTCTGCTTTTTGATATACCACTGGATACTGTCTTCCAAGTCCAATTGGTGCTGACCAATTCACTCCACTCACTCTGGATATGATCTCTTCATCAGTTAGAAACCACTCAGGTGCGCTAACGCCTGCCCACATCTTTGCCTTCACTCAGTGCTGTCCTGATGTTAAGGGTCACTGATCTACCAGTAATCCTACCAAAAAGTAAGAATGCACAGTATATAAAAATATTAACAGAATCTACTCAGGAATAATAAATTTACTTTCTCCCAATTTCTCCTCCCATGGTACTTTAATGGAACCAGAAAACTTCTCTGGAAGGTCAGGTCTGCCTGAAGTTTCAAGTAGAAATTGAGTAAACCCCAAATATTGTGAGACATTTAGGTCTCTGACCACCTGTCTGTTTTCTCACCATTACAATAAGGAAATAAATCTCACAAGTTATTAACTATAGGTCTTTTCCATCAGAAGGAACTTAAGTGGAGCCTTAGAAGATGATCATCCAAGTTTTTACTACAAAAGGTGGTACAAACTTCTCTGTTCTCCACCTTCTTTGACCTTCCGCCTTGCTAAATGGGGCTCCACTGACTGCTGTAGATGGAAGATAAATATTACTTGTCATAAATTAAGCTTATTTGATAATACTTGAACTTCAGCCACAGCTTTATTACTTTCCTCTGAAAATGTTTTTTCTAAATTCTCACTGCCACACTGGTGAAACTTTGTATATTGTTAAGCAAATCTGAGGCTGGATCGCAAAGGAATTTGTTAGTCTGGAGGAGGCCATTACACATACCAAAATCTCTCTTTGCCTCTCTAATATCTGGTCACTTGAAATACATTTTTCCTTTTTGAACTTAATGAAATTCCATCTTTTCTGCATGCAGTCAATAACAATTGCTTAACTTATTATAGAAATGCACTGCTGAGTTGTCAGTTACATATTGCATTAGGTTTTATTGAGAGACCTTTTAAAACCATACATTGGTCTTGTTATTCTTTGGGAAAATAAGATCCAAATCCTTATTGTGACTCAAAACCTTACATTACCTCCTCTACCTTCTTTTTACTCCTTCAGCCTCACTCTGTAACATTGCCCTAGGTTTGCAGACTTTCCTACCAGACACAGCTATGCAGGTCTTCAATGGCCCTCAATCCCTGATGCACAGCATTGTCTCTTTCACCCTGGATTTATTGCAGGGTACCAGGGATGCAGTAGCTCGGGGAATTGCCCATCTATCAGAGAGTCATTATGGGCCTGGCATTTTCCGAACTGAGCAACAAAGTTCGAGTGACCCAGCTACCTTTTCCTAGAATCTATTCTTAGCAAAGAACAAAGTTGATAGTGACAGGAGATTTCATATTGTATTATGGCAATGTGGTATAGATTTCCTTTGACTTGGTCCAGTAGCCAGGGAGACAGATTTCAATTGCTTGATTTTTTATGCATAAAAGAACTGCTTGGTACCATTGTTCCTCTGAAAGAGATGGTGTAACCCGAAGGATCTGGGCACTCATGGTCCAGTCAGCATTTATGGTTTAGCAGTAAGACCACTGGGTTAGGGCAGAGGAGACCTGAGTTCTTGTCCTGACTTTGTCACCATCCATACACACACTTGGTGCGTTGAAGACCATAAAAATACTTAGGAATAAATGAATGTGTTCTGTGTTTGGCTAAGTCTCTTTCATCTTTCTGGGCCTTTTTTCTCTCCACAAAAATAATGAAAATGTTGGATTATTTCATTTCTAAGACCCCTGTAACTCTAAAGCAAGCGTGACCTAAGCTAAGAATGTTTTCCAGAGCTCATTACTACCCTTCACACTAAACCCCTTTGAGCAAGATGAAATTGATAGTTAAACTAATACTTTTAAAGGTATTTTAAAAAAACTTTACTTCCTGTTACATGGGCATTATAAGAATGGTCTAAGCCACTGGACAACAGCTTCAAGTTTCCCTGTGGCTAATGCAGAACTCTCTCAGAAACTTTCTATTACATTTCTATTTTGTAGTCCTCTAGCTTAGGTTTTTCTTATTCATTCGCTTCACAACTAAATGTCGGCGTGATAATCCACGCTCTGATTCAAGATGGAAAAGATTTCAGGGTGTCTCTGACTGGCTCACAGGGATGGGTGTTGGTGAGGTCGCTCCTACCAGTGACAGACCACAGGTGCCAGAGAAGCTGCAGTAGTGCCCTCAGGCCACCAGGGGGAGCCCCCCAGGGCAGCTCTGAGCACATCACAAATGTTTCCCAGTCCCATCCTGCTTTCTGCATCACCCTTGGCTTCGCGGGGCGGCTTCTCCCTCACTTCCTCAGATGCAGTGCTCTAAGCTGCTCACAGCTCTGCGTTACCCCACTGGTTGTGGTCCCTCACTTCCATGCCTCCTGGTTTGACCCAGGATCCTGTTGTTTGTCCAAAGGACCCAGAACTCCAGGAACGTGAAGGGCTTGGCATGAACCATCTCAGCTTGCTCTCCATCTGATCTAAGTGATTATCACTCTTGACCTTTGCTCCAGGTCCTTCTCCTTGGACTTGTTTTTCACACTTGGCAGCTTTCCTGCTGCTGAGGAAATGAGCCACTGAGATGTCCCTCACTGTCCAATCTTCACCATCAGGCACTTTGATAATATATGGGACAAACACACTTATTTAAAGAATGATACCGTTACGTAAATATCTCAAATTAGACATTGGACAAATCAGTATACTCAACCAGTAATATTAGATCAAGCTGCGTCATTCTAAAATATGGATTTAAGATAGAAATTCTGTGCCATGTTTCAATGTATCAAAATTCACTTTCTTAGCTTTTGTGCCAGAAGTTCACATATTCACAGATTTTTCAGGAAGACAGTTTAACTTTCAGAAGTGGTTGGGCTCAGGATGTGCTTTGTTATATGACATTTACAGGTGATATTTACATAACCCTTGTATATCAGCTCTCTTAAATTTGGTTTGTTTTCTACAGAGTCTTTAAGGCTCTGTGTCTTGTGAACACTTCACCCAGATAGACTCTGTTTAGAATCCAGTGTAACTGAAAAAGTCCAGCAGTCAGATAACCCAGACAGTCTCAACTTCATTCTGTTTTAAGCTCTTAAACATATTTAAGTCTGCTGCTTCTCTCCCTGAAGCAGCAAAAATAAGCAAGGGTGACCTTTACTATCCCACGTAAGCAGAACCAATTCCTTTGAGCCTCCCTTGGAGGATTTATAGACATCCCCCCATTAATCCTAGGATCCTCATTTCCTAGATTTACCTGCTCCCATCTGCCTTGGTTTTCCTTCTCACATATATGAACTTAATACCTAAGGGGAGACTCTAGGTTAATTTTTGTTTCTCTGAAAGGATGTGACATGTACCATAAACAAGTCAGAGCTGTACTGAAAACCAACATAGATATTAGGAAAGATCAGGAGCTCGTTCTCTGCATATTGGTGAGAGGGCCAATAGCTTTTGCCCTGCGCTACAGTAAGTAAGTATGTATGACAGGACAAAGTAAGTATGACAGGAGAGAAAGGGGAGAATCTTTAATTCTATTTTGTTCATGACCAAGCACCTACAACTTTGAAAGAGTACTTCAACCTTTTTTCATTCCTGTTCTCATGTCCTAAGATAAAGTTATAATATAGGAGCTATCAATCACTGGGCAAGTGTTATAAATCAGGAACTACATGTACTAGACATTTTTACTCTGATAGTTTAAGAAACATGCCTGTCAGACAGCTAAGCGGTAGACCTGAAGTTTCTGATGGATCTGTGGGAGTCCAAAACCCAAGATCTGGGTTTCATGGCTTTTCCATATTTCTTTACCCCAATCCATGTGATGGGAAAGGCAGGTGTATGTGATCAGATATATTAAAGGAAGAAAATATTCCTAGTATTGGGTGAATGACACAAGGACATTTCATTAGTTTTAAGGGGGTGTGGAGGGAGGAGGAGACCAAAGAGATTAGTTCAGCAGAGTGTATCCTTCCTCCCACCCCCGTGCCCCAACTTTCCCAACTGCTCTCTGGGGCTTGGTTTTGGAGATTGGCTTTAGTTCTGAACACCTGTTAAAGGACTTGTAGGGGCGCCTGGGTGGCGCAGTCGGTTAAGCGTCCGACTTCAGCCAGGTCACGATCTCGCGGTCCGTGAGTTCGAGCCCCGCGTCAGGCTCTGGGCTGATGGCTCGGAGCCTGGAGCCTGTTTCCGATTCTGTGTCTCCCTCTCTCTCTGCCCCTCCCCCGTTCATGCTCTGTCTCTCTCTGTCCCAAAAAATGAATAAAAAACGTTGAAAAAAAAATTTAAAAAAAAAAAAAAAAAAAAAAAAAAAAGGACTTGTATATTTTAGTATTTCCGAATACCGACCTATGGCAAAAGTTTTAACGATCCAGGTTAGATAAGAAAAATAATGAATTTTACATAAAAGTATCAAGTTGATGTAATATCCTATATTCTAAAAGATGTCTATCCTGCTATTCTCAGAATCATTGAATAAAAATGTTCAAAAGTAAAAATAGTTTCTAGCTTTTATTTGTTTTTTAAGGCTACATGGAAACTCTCTCTGAAATCCTAAAATTTGCAACCATAATTCTGACCAAAGGAAGGTTGCGCATGAATCGTTCAGGAAGATTAATCTAACAGGCACGTGCAGAAATGGAAAAACAGAAATACAGGCCTTGAAGAGATAAAGAAACAAATGCCTGATCCAACATGGCGGCGGGAGGACTAGAAAGAAGGGATGGGATGCAAGGTGTGTTTCAGAGTTACACAAGTGGGTCTCTGTGCCACGGGAAAGAAATGAAAGGAAAGAATCATTGAAGACACGTAGTCATGGTATGATCAGCTAAGCCTACATAGCCAAAAGCCTGCAGATTAAAATTCAGGGAGACTCCCAATCACCACGAGGAAAGCAGACCTGAGTGAAACCCCAGAGAGAGCCAGTGGGGTTGGAGAAGACAAGGGCTCGACAAACAGTGCCATGCTCACAGCTGCTGCATAATCATTGCTGTCTGCTCTCAGTTATACAATTTTCATCAGACTTAACATGCTCCAAATGTAACAGTGGGGACTCACGTTAAAATGCAAAAGCAGGGGCACCTGGGTGGCTCAGTCGGTTAAGCGTCTGACTTTGGCTCAGGTCATGATCTCACGGTCCGTGGGTTTGAGCCCTGCGTCGGGGCTCAGTTCAGAGCCTGGAACCTGCTTCAGATTCTGTGTCTCCCTCTCTCCCCATTCATGCTCTGTCTCTCTCTGTCTCAAAAATAAACATTAAAAAAATTTTTTTTAATAAAATGCGAAAGCAAAGGTTCAGAGAAACTGACTTCATATGACTAAAAGTGGTGTGTGAAGTTCTGAACACAGGCCAGAGATCACCAAGGGCACAGGACGGAAGAGCACCAGGGGCACAGTCCAGAGACTACCAGGGGCACAGGACAGAGAACAACAGGGGCACAGGGCAGAGAACATGAGGGCCACAAGACAGAGGTTACCAGAAGCACAGGCCAGAGGACACGAGGAGCACGGAGCAGAGAGTAGCAGGGGCACGGGCCAAAGAGCACCAGAAGCACAGGACAGAGAGCACCAGGGACACGGGTCAGAGAGCACCAGGGGCAGGGGCCTGAGAACACCAGGGGCACAGGGCAGAGAATACAGGAACACAGGCAAGAGAGCACCAGGGGCACGGCCGGAGAGCACCAGGGGCAAAGGCCAAAGATCACCAGGGGCACAGGGCAGAGAACACGAGGGGCACTGGGCAGAGAACATGATGGGCATGGGCCAGATAACTTTAGGGGCACAGGCCAGCAAGCACAGGGCCACAGGGCAGAAAGCACGATGGGTACAAACCAGGGAGCACCAGGGGCACAGGACAGAAAGCACGAGGGGCACAGGGCAGAGAGCACCAGGGAACAGGCCAGACAGCACCAGGGGCATAAGCCAGAGAGCAGGAGGGGCACACACCAGAGAACACAAGGGGCATGGGCCAGAGAACATGAGAGGCACAGGGCAGAGAGCACCAATGTCAAGGACCAGAGAACACCAGGGGCAGGGGCTTGAGAACACGAGGACATGGGCCAGAGAGCACTCTGGGCCATGACCAGAGAGCACAAGGGGCACAGGCCACAGAGCACCAGGGGCACAGGCCAGAGAGCATGAGGGGCATGGGCAAGAGAGCACCAGGGGCACAGGCCAGAAAACACCAAGGGCAAGGGCCAGAGAGCACCAGGGACACAGGGCAGAAAACACCAGGGGCACAGGCCAGAGAGAGCCAGGGACACAGGCCAGAGAGCACCAGGGACACGGGCCAGAGACCACCAGGGACACAGGCCAGAGAACACAATGGGCACAGACCAGAGAGCACCAGGGACACGGGCCAGAAAACACCAAGGGCACAGGCCAGAGAGCACCAGGGGCATGGGTCAAAGAGCACCAGGGGCACAGACCAGAGAGCAGTAGGGGCACGGGTCAGAGAGCACCAGGGGCACAGCGTCTGCATCAGAAGCCCCCCTTCGAGTCTCAGCCAGATAGCTGGTCGGAGAAACTGAAGAGGCCGAAGCAGTCCAGTCTGGTGGCCCCAGGGGTAGACTGCTCTGAAGTTGATTAGTGACAGCAAAATGGCAATGGTGCCTTGGGCCCCTGCCGTGTGCCAGGCATTGTTCTTGGGCCTGAAACCAGAGAGTCAGTTAGGTGTCCTGCCCCAGAGGAGCCAGTGGTCAGGCAAGGGAGATGGTATAGTTGAGTCACAGAAACTCAAGAGATGCCTGAACCTCACCACCCCCATTTAGCTGGGAGGGGAGAGGCGTGTAGATGGTTCTGCTTCGTACATAGGAGATTCCCAGACTTCTATCACACACAGGCATCTAAGGAAATACATTGAGAAAGAAAGTTGAGCTTTGAGAACATCAGGCATGTTTTAATTGTTACTAAAGCATGCAAACCCTGGACAGAGTCTCCTTTGCGTTCATATATATTCCCATCAAAAGTATGGGTTTTTGAAACTAAGACTGCTCGAAAAATAAAGTCTGTTTTCAAGTAGCAGTTTTCTTTTCTCACTACTCAGAACAGCAGGAGGACTGCTAACAACAGCCATCATGAGGCTCCTGCTGGCTCAGTCGGTTGAGTGTCTGGCTCTGGATTTCGACTCAGGTCATGGTCTCCAGGTAGTGAGACGGAGCTCCCATCAAGCCCCGAGTCAGGCTCCACGCTGGGCAGAGGGCCTGCTTGGGACTCCTCTCCTGCTGTCAGTCATGCTCTCGCGCTCTCTCTCTCTCTCAAATAAAAGAGAACAGCCATCATTTAAATTTTACATACTGTATTTGGCTTTAAACATAGTCAGGGCTTGTGAGACCCTGACTTAGATACTGCGCTTTACCTGCTGTTGCTCTGGTTCAGCAATCCACAGTGACTCCCTACTTCCCATCCCCTTCCATCAAGTTTTCTTAAGTGTGACCAGGGGCTAGTAGCCTAGACTTACCCTCCCTAGG
Source organism: Neofelis nebulosa (assembly GCF_028018385.1). Taxonomy (NCBI): domain Eukaryota; kingdom Metazoa; phylum Chordata; class Mammalia; order Carnivora; family Felidae; genus Neofelis; species Neofelis nebulosa. The sequence continues at coordinate 181,779 of NC_080791.1, forward strand.
ACTCGCACAAGACCTTCTGAGGCCCTAGCAGGGGCGTTCCTGTCCCCACACAAACATCCACAGCGAGGGCTTGTGCCAAGCCGGGCATCCTTGCCCTCCTGCGTGTGTAGAGCTGCAGTGTCAGGGAGATGAAGCCCAAGTCTTTCCGGTTGCACTGCCCAGGGTCCAAGTAAGCTGGCCTCAGCTGGATTAGGATGATGGACTCAGCATTCCTTGAAGACTGGGAGTGCAGGTGCAAAGGAGAAACCAGAGCATTTCTCTCCCTCTGTCCGTAGCAAGGTTTCCTTCTCCAGCCGGAACGGCAGCCCCTTTGTGGCTCCAGCCCCTCCTCCGTGGACCCTGTGGCTCCGTCTTGCACTGGGTGACCCTGAATCTAACACAGACTCCTCCGTCTTGCCTCCAGCCCAAGAATGATAGGGCCTCGAAGTGCTGCCTCACTTGCCCTCTGGCCTTCACAGGGTTCCTCCCACCAGGGGCAAATTGTGAGCATTGCTGTCCCTGTTTCCAAAACTCAGAATGTGCTGTGAACTTGGTTGGGTGCTTACTGACCCAATGCTCACAGGAGGGAAGGTTTTTACTGTGTGTCTTCAGGCATCGTCTTCTTAATTAGCCTTCACAATAATCCAAAGGGATACGTTTTATACTTTTATGCCTCATCTCTCTAAACCTCCAACTCACACAGTTAGTGACAGAGGCCAGACTGGAACTTGGGTCAAATTACTTCTCACCTACTTGTTCATTCATCTGTTCAACTAGCTCATAAACCCTGCCGAGTCTGGGTCTGTGAGTGTCCTTCTCAAGTCTCCTCCATGCTGTCACGCACAACTGGGAACACTGGGGGTAGAGGCTTAGCACGCTGATTAACTGAGTAATTGTGCAGGAGGTATTGGCCATGGGAAACCTGTCTTCTGAGGCTGCGTGCTCCCATCCATGCTCTCTCATCCCATCCTACACAGGCAGACTTAGGGAGGAGCGAGCCGGCCAGAGTGAGGAGAACCACTAGGGTAGAAATGCTTTATCCTGCAAAGGGTGGCCGCCAGGGTTCATGTCAAGTGACAAGGCCTCAAGGTTCTAGAAACAAAACGAAAGACTTATTTCAGGAAGGCAGAGCAGAGACGACCAGACGGCAGAGATGTGCCCTGGACAATCTCTTTCTGATGTGCACAGTGGAGTATGCTCAACAGGGCTGACTACAAATACACAGAGCTGGATAGGAATGGGACAGGAATGCAGGCAGGTCCCAGCCAGCTGGCTTCGCTGTAGTCACAGATGCCTGATGGAGTCCACAGACCTGGTGAGGAGAGGGCAGCTCTGGCAGACAGACCTCCATGGGAGGCCACTCAAACTCACACTGGAGAATTTAATTGCTTCCGGTAGGTGAGCCCTTTGGTATGAAATTCTGTATGATCTTTATCAGCTCTGAGGAGGATGACACCATGCCCGGCTCAGTGACACAGCATGACAGGGACAGTTGCATATGGCAGCTGGTTTGTAGCCCGGCCTCAGGGCAAGGCTGACAACATCCACGCTACTCGATGCTGTGTGATCTATTAGATTTCCTCTCCTTTTCAAGAAAGATGTGGCAATTTCCCTGGGAATCTCACATTTCTAGCGTCCATTTACTTTGAACAAAATAGGTTTTCTCAGGGAGATTCCTGGGGATGCTTGGAACTACCTTCTAACTCCTCTCTTTCCAGGAAATATTGTCCAGTATTTCCTCTGTTTGGCCATGCCTCCCCTTCCTGTTCCTTCCCATCAACATAACACATGTGTCCTTTCCCTGTTTAAGAGGAAAGAAAGACTTAGAGGAACCGACCTCACAGGGACAAGTAAAGAAAGAGTGTGAAGGTGGAGGTCAATAGAACAAAATCCAGCAGTAAAGTTATTATTTTTCTCAAGCCTTATTAAGGCATAATTGGTATAAGACACTGTGTAAGTGTAAGTTGTACAGTGTGATGACTGGATGCCTGTATGTGTTGCAAAATGTTTGCCAGGGCAGGATTTGCTAACACACCCTTTACCGCGTGGAATTACCGTCTTGTTATTGTTTGTTATTGGGTTGAGAACATTGAGGCGCTACTCTTGTAGCAACTTCCAAGTATGCAATATGGTTTTGTTAACTATAGTCACCAGGCTTACAACTCCAACCCCAGGAATATGTTCATCTAATAACCACAAGTTTGTACTATTGAACCAACACCTCCCCATTTCCCCAGGCTGCCCTCCTTGGAAACCACAATTCTACTTGCTGTTTCTAAGTATTTGGATTTTTTCAATTCCATAAAAAAGTGAGATCACACAGCATTTGTCTTTCTCTGACTTACTTCACTTAGAATAATGCACTGTAGGTCCAAGCAAATTGCTACAAAGGCCAGAGTCCCTTCTTTCTCTTTCCTTCTTTCCTCTGTGTATTCATCTACCACATCTTCTTTCTGTATTTATTCTTCAGTGGACACAAGGTTGTTTCTGCATCTTGACTATTGTGAAGAAAGCGGCAGTGAATGTGGGGGTGCAGACAACTGTTTGAGAGATAGCAATTTTCTTTCCTTCAGACATATTCACAGAAATGGAATTGCTGGGTCATATGGTAGTTCTATTTTTAATTTTTTGAAGAAACCCCATGCCTTTTCTGTAATGGCTGTAACACTGTACATTCCCACCAACAGTGCACAGGTTTTCTTTTGTCTTCATATGTACCAGTTCTTCTTACCTCTTGTCATTTCAATAACATTCATTGTAACAAATGTGAGGTGGTTTTGATTTGAATTTTCCTGATGATTACTGATGTCGAGCACTCTTTCATGTACCTGTTGACCATCTATCTGTATGTCTTACTTTGGGAAAAAAAAAGTCTATTCAAGTCTTTTGTCAAGTCCCCTACTATTAATGTACTGCTGTTAACTTCTCTTTGGGTTCTATTAATATTTGCCTTATATATATTTAGGTTTTCTGATGTTGAGTGCAAAAATATTTACAATCTTGGCTGAGAAAAGAGAGATAAGTAGGGTGTTGGTTAGAGGAGGATACATGGATGAGTATATGGGATAAACCTATGGCCGGATAACACTGGAGCACAGGTAGATTTATAAGACTCGTATTTAAGAAGGGCAGCCTTTCTTTAAGAAAGGGAGTTGGAGGGTATTATGCTAAGTGAAATTAGTCAGTCAGAAAAAGACGAATATCATAGGACTTCATTCATATGAGGACTTTAAGAGACAAACAGATGAACATAAAGGAAGGGAAACAAAAAAAATATAAAAACAGGGAGGGGGGAAAAGCATAAGAGACTCATAAATATGGAGAACAAACGGGGTTACTGGAGGTGGTGTGGGAGGGGGGATGTGCTAAATGGTTAAGAGGCATTAAGGAATTCCTGAAATCATTGTTGTACTATATGCTAACTAATTTGGATGTGAATTAAAAAAATAAAACTAAAAAGAAGAAAGAAAAAAAGAAAAGAGAAAGAAAAAAGAAAAGAAAGAAAAGAGAAAAGAAAAAAGAAAAGGAAGGAAGGAAAGAAGGAAGAAAAGAAAGAGGGTGTAAAAGAGTAAGAATCAGTGTATTGTAGAGGAGTTTGGTAGAGTGGAGAAGGGTAATGGGAAAACTTCTGACTAGGTTCTTCTAAATGCTTTTCACTAACTTTATGTCTTATTAGTTTCTCATTAGGTTAAATACGGATTACTAAAGTAGCATTTATGCAGCTCAACAGTCTGTTTTCTCTCAGATCCATTTCCTCCCCCTTCCTTCCTATGCCCTGCATAGTAGAGAGATACACTTCCTAGGATCTCTTCCTTCTGGCCTCATAGTAACTTTGAGTAACTTGTGTCACTGGCAGAGAAGAGAGAGCCAGGGGAAGGGATAAATTAGGGTATTTCTTCCCTTCCCTTTTTCTCTCTGCTTCTTACGGTGTCTGGCAGCAGTTACATCTCACCATGGCTCAAGATCCTAAAAAGCTGTGTTCTCAGCTTTCAACCAGCAACTCCCATCTTCTTCTGGCACCTTCCAAATACTCCAGCTTCTGGAGTCTGCCATCATTTCTTCTGTTTCTGCTGTTCCTAATGTCTAGATTGCCTCAGCACCTCCTATTGGCTTTTCATCATTTCTACTTCTGTTTAATCAAGTTCTTACATTAAAGCTGTTCTATTGGAAAGAGCTAAAGTGATTTCTCTTTTTCCAGTTGGATGCTAACTGATAAAGCATCCATCCCATCTAAATCATTTCTAAGACCACATGTAAGGTGATTCTAGTGCCAAAATAGATTAACCTTAATTAGATGTCTTCTTTCCGAGTCACATATTCAACTATAGCCAAACCTTTCCAAAATAAAGACCATCAACTATTCTTATTTTCCCTTTTTCAGACTCACTATTGATGATAAATGTAACATGATGTTGCACGCTGGGTTTTAAAATTATTTTTTAATTATTGAATACAATTAACCATGAAAGTGAATTCAAAGTGAATTCGAGCTAATAGAAGAAAGCTGATAAATGAGGGGAGCACTTTTAAGAGGAAAATGTGTCTGAGATTCCATGAGTATATTGAAGATATGGAATGCTGCATAAATAGAGGAATTCACTTCCTCATCCAGATGGTCGTCTCCTATCCTGAGAAATGCTATGCACACATGTGCATGGAGGATTTTCAGTGTCCACCCACTTCTAGAGTTGGAAAATAATCGTCAGACTAAAATATTCACATGAATTTTGAATTTTATGTTATGAAGTTTCATTGTAACACTGAGATTCAGTCTGGTTCACCCAGCTGTGAGGAATTAGGAAGCAGGAGCAAGGTCACCGAAAGAGATGATGGAAGGGACTAGAGCAGCTACTATACCCACAGCCTGGCATTCACCTCCCCTGCTCCTGGGAGCCAGGGCTGCCCACCTGGGTTATGAACAAGTGAAAACCCACAGTCTTGTACCTCAGCTGGTTCCTCAGAGCTGGTCAGGAAACCTGCTGTGACTTCTAGGTACAGCCCACTCTCAAATCCTTCACCCTATTCCCAACCTTCAAAATCCATCTCCAGTCTTCTATGTATCAGCTTCCTCCTCATTCTCTGCAGATTTCCCCTCCTGCTTTCTAGGGTCAAACTGAGGTCCCCATGGAGTCAACACCTTGATTTCTTTCCCCAGCTGAAAATTTGTCTGTGTCTCCCATTCTCTTCAGCTGTAAAAATGGAGTAATAATTATACACATTTAATAATACTTTGGAAGGAAGATCAGATAACCGCAAGAACACTGAGGCAGGCGTGGCATATAGTGATCAGTAGTTACCATTGTTGCTCCTATTATGGCTGTTGTCCAGACCTGACCCAGCACCTGTCCTCGGTCCACACCAGACAGCCTCTTAGGGGCCTCGCGTCAATGTAGCTCATCCCTCCCCTGTATTTGTTGCCATTTCCTTTCAAACAGTTCTTTTCTCTCAGCATCTAAGATCAATTCTGTCACATCTGAAAGAGAAAAAACTACTCAAAACTTTTTCCTCTGCTTTGTTTTCTGTTCTGAAGTCACTCTCTGTGTTTTTCCTTTGCTTTACATCAAGCTCCCAGAAAGCTACTCAGAACCTTCCATGTCCACCTCCTTCCTTTTTTTTTAATATGAAATTTATTGTCAAATTGGTTTCTATACAACACCCAGTGCTCCTCCCAACAGGTGCCCTCCTCAGTACCCATCACCCACCTCCCACCCCCATCAACCCTCAGTTTATTCTCAGTTTTTAAGAATCTCTTATGGTTTGCCTCCCTCCCTCTCTAACTTCATTTTTCCCCCTTCCCCTCCCCATGACCTTCTGTTAAGTTTCTCAGGATCCACATATGAGTGAGAACATATGGTATCTTTCTCTGCCTGACTTACTTCCCTTAGCATAATACCCTGCAGTTCCATCCACGTTGCTACAAAAGGCCATATTTCATTCTTTCTCATCGCCACATAGTATTCCATTGTGTATATAAACCACAATTTCTTTATCCATTCATCAGTTGATGGACATTTAGGCTCTTTTCATAGTTTGGCTATTGTTGAAAGTGCTGCTATAAACATTGCGGTCCCAGTGCCCCTATGCATCAGCACTCCTGTATCCCTTGGGTAAATTCCTAGCAGTGCTATTGCTGGGTCATAGGGTAGGTCTATTTTTAATTTTTTGAGGAAACTCCACACTGTTTCCACCTCCTTCCTTAACATGAAGCCACCATGTTCTGGCCTCTACCCTGCAGAAACTGCTTCTCAGAAGCTGCTTTAATGTGCCAGATACTAAATCTAATGGATGCTTTTTGGTTCTCATGGTATCTGAACCCTTGGGAACACTGACACTCTCAAGAATTTCTTCCTTTTAGACACTCCCCTCCTCCCTCCTTCCCGACACCCTCCTCCCCCCTCCTGGGTTGACTTTATGACCTTATAACCACGAGTGCGCCTGCTTAGCATGGCATTTGACACATGTTTAGGGCTCAGTAAACATTTGTGCAACTATCACAACGCCGTTGATAATGACAGTATGCTGAGCAAAGATGAGTTTTCCTTGGGGATTAAGTGTCTTTTAATGTCTAAAGACTATTACGTCTGAGTTACAGACATGCTCAAGATAGAAAGCTGCCTGCCTATATCAGTGTAGAAATTAGGCCATTCCCTGAACTATCTTTTCTTAATAGCATAAAAAGCCGATTAGCCAGTCCCCAATTAACCATATTTAAAATTATGCAGGTTTTATTTGCTATCTTTAGCAGAAAGAGGCACACGATAACAGAACTGACTGTGGATTCTGCTTATCATCTTGTTTGATTTTTAACAGGTCATGAAGGTTCTCATTATAAAGAGTCTCCTGGCTGCTCGCAGGTATGGGCACTGGGGTATAGGCAGGTGAAGCCTCGGCGTGCCCTGTGAGAATGTGGGTACCCTCACGGGGAAACAAACGGCCATTTCAGGTTTCCCAGCTGGCATGGACGGTGGTAAGATGCACCTGTTAGGCTATCTCAGGTCTCTGACTAGTATTCAGAGGATCTGCAACTGAGGCACAGTAAGAATTTCATTGAAAACGCTCTGCGCTGCTTTCTTCATCACAGTCTGCGTATCTGTCAGCATAGCAGAATCAAATGTGGTGACAAAGGCTCGTTACCATAGCCTGACAAACCACAGGACCCGCCTTCCCTGGCCCACTCTGTTCATGGAACTACGACCACCCACATCTGTTTCACTTGTTTCTTAGTTATTTATTAGTTAATTTGCTCACCTGGTCATGTTTGCACACACACTATGAATAGACTATAGGCTATAGACTTGGTCCTGGTGAATCCCAATTCCAGAATCCCCAGTGGTGTCTACATGGCAGCAAAACCATTCCAAGACTACTTTATGTCTGACCTTTCTATCCCAAATGACATTGCTCTAACCTAGGTCCTTATTGCCTGTTGCCTAGACTACTCTCATCATGTTCTGACTAACGTCACAGACTGGGTTCCCTGGAAAACACACCAAGTGGAGTTTAGCATGCAGGATATTTGGATGAATACCTGTGGAAGGAAGGAGAAGGACGAAAGAGGGGAAAGAGAAAGAAGTCTGGCTGCAGTCAGGTGCCAGGACGGCCTGAGGTCCCCCCCCCACCACACACACACACCCCATGGGATGAATGACCCACAGAGCAGTCCCAGATGGGACAGGACATCTAGGCCTTTACGGTTGGGTACAGAGCAGCCTTCGGGTGTGAGTCCTCTGCAAGGGGCCCAGCCGGAACCAAGGTAGCTGTCTGCATGAGCCAATCCGTGGCCAAGTGTGGTAAGTGTCGGCTGTCCATGAACACCGGAAGAGCACTTCCCACCGTTCACTGCAGCAAGCTTCCCTACCTTCACCGACTCCCCATCAGAATCCACACACATATGTGCCCATAATCATCTGTCAGCCTGGGCCTGATCACATAGTATTGCTGTTCAAAAACCTTCCCACGCTTTCATCGGGCTAACAAATTCAGTAAAACTAAATTTAGCTAATTCTCCATCATTTATCCCCTACAAACCTCCTTTTTAAGTTTTGTCCACAATACTACTTATCAACCTTCAATTTAGTCAAACCACAATCCCTAGGCCAGTTCAGGCTCCTATTGTGCCAGATGAACAGTGTCTATGTGACACTGGGTGGACAATCTGGAGAGGCATTTTAACGAAAGATCTGTGTTCACACACATCCACTATTCTTACCTTTGCCTCTGGTGTTTCCTCCCTGAATGTCCTTTCCCCCAGTTTCTAACTGTAAAAATTCTATTGCACTTTAAGACCCAGCTGATTATGTTATTTCTTCCACATAATTTCTCATGCAGAGAATGTCAAGTGACTTTTGCGAATCAGGACGTTTAATATTAAATTTTACATGATTCAGTCTGTGGCAATGTATCTCACCCCCACCCTCAAAACTGAAGACAGACTTGCATAGGTGATGCTTCTGAGACATCACAGGTGGGGACCTGGTTCACAGTCTCGAACATCTCAGAGACAGACAACAGAATGGTTGCAGGAGGGAACTCTTGAATAAGACCAAGGGCTTAAAAACCACAAGTCTGGAGTGGAACTGGCCCATAAAAATTTAAATCCCTGACAAACTGCACACCTTGGGCAAGACACACTATTTCCCCAATACAAGGGATGGAGACCTCCAGCCATTTAAATTTTATTTAAAAAAAATTTTTTTTTTAACGTTTATTTATTTTTGAGACAGAGAGAGACAGAGCATGAATGGGGGAGGGGCAGAGAGAGAGGAAAACAGAATTGGAAGCAGGCTCCAGGCTCTGAGCCATCAGCCCAGAGCCCGACTCGGGGCTCGAACTCACGGACCGTGAAATCGTGACCTGAGCTGAAGTTGGCCGCTTAACCGACTGAGCCACCCAGGCGCCCCTAAATTTTAAATATTAAGCCAAAGAGTCTATGAATTTAAGATCTGTGACCTGCTTACACCATTTATAATTGGATTTAATGTATAATATGAATGGGATGGATCAGATGGTTTCCAGGGGCCCTTCATGAACTACAATCGGGGGACATAGGTAAAACTTTCTGTTTGCATGGTCACTTTGAGGGTGTTCATGTTGGTGAGCTGTTTGAGAACACAGGCTTTGCCTTGATCATTCTTCTGTCACTGAAAGAACAATGTCTCACACATAGCAGATATTCAGGGAATCTTTAGTAGATGTTATTGAAGCAATCCCTCATCACAAGTCAGTTCACCATGAGGAAAACAGCCAGATTTACCCTTTCAGGTGATTGATTTGATTAGAGAAATAAAATATTTCCAGTGAATAAGCCTTAAAGATACCTTGGTATGTGGCCTTCTCCTTTCCTCATCCTCTTGAGAGCCATCAGCTGAAAGGGCCAAACATCACAGCACAGAATGATACACTCAAATGTGGGAAAATCTGAGTCTAGGGGGAGGAGGAGCTTTCATTACTTTTCTGGGGGGACGGGGAGGAGGAAGGGTCCTAATTAAATGACATAACAAATTTAAAGCAGTTATCCCAACATTTAGCAAACATTTGTGAAAAGCCAGCTGTTGTTTACTATTTCAATAATACTTGTTTCCCAGAGGTTGACCTTAAACAACAGAGTTCAGGCCCAACCATCTGTAAAAGGTCAAACACCACAACAGGTAGGAGTGGAGCCAGTTGTGCAGAGTGGGTTGGGAGGGACATGGAGTCTTACCTGCTCCCTACTCTGTCAGCCCCACAGCCCGGGCCCTGCCTGGCTCCAGTACATGTAGCCGAAAATCAGTATTATCTCAGATGACAGAAAAAGCCCCTCTGGTTTGGATTCCATGGTTCTGTGAGTTCAGTCTCTAGGCCAGGGAAATCCCAGTGTAAGAAAACACTCAGCAGAGTCCACGAGGCTGCCGGGCTGCTACTGAGCTCCATACACACATCTTGTAAGATGCAACAGACACGAATTATTTTAAAACTGAGAAAGCAATCATGTCCTCTGAGATGGTCACAGTATTCAAGGCTCATGTTTTATTTTGTTTTACATTAAGCAGGTGTATCAGACAGGGTCTTGGGAGACACCACACCCAAAGAGGAAAGCAAAAAGAATTTTAGGAAGAGATGATGTGAGAGGCTCTGGGCAGGTTCCAGGAATGCGCAAGTGGCGAAGAATCTGGGACTAGAAATGGTGAGAAGCATCTACCCTAATTTGACTTGAAGGGGTGGAGGGGGTGGCTTTTACCGGAGCTCAGCAAAATGTATAGCTGTGGGAGAGAAGTCACTGGAAAATAATGGTGGTCTTAGTGGAATGCAGCTACTGCAAACCCTCCACCACAAAACTTAATACTCCCATTTCTCTCTCCCTCTCCCTTCCCACTACCAGTATCTGGCTGGTAAGAGTCACCTGCAAAATCCAGTCAGAAGCTAGACAGTGAACAAGTGTGAGTGAAACAGTCAAAGATGTCAGTTGACTTGCAGAAGCAAACAGAAATATCCCCAACAGGTGATCCTATATATACACGACCTATGGAGCTGGTAGTACATATTAAGGACAGAATGCCAGATGGATCCAGGAAGACTGAGTGCAAAGCCCGCAGTAGAAAATGCAATAGGAAGTCATTACCTTGAATTGTAGAGTATGGCTGAGGGAATCATAAGAAAAACGATAGAGAAAAAAGCTGGAGCATGAGAAGAAGACAGGGAATGAAATGGGGAAGGGGTTTAACATCATGGGTCATAACACGTGCTGAGTTGGTCAGTCAAAAGGTCCCTCCATCTGTGGATGCCATCACTGAAAGTAGAATCAAATGACAATCTGGGTAAGTGTCCTCATATTTATTATGCCGTCTTCACTCTCCATGAGAAGTGTGCCAAGTCTTAAATTATGGTACAACCCTGGGAACTGAGAAGTAGGGACTAAATAGGAAATATACAGTGAGAAGAAAAATGACAGAATTTGAAAACCATAAATAGCAGAATATGAAACTTACAAACCATGGTTTATAAATATGTTCCATTGTTGCTGCTATCCAAGATAAGTATTCATGTGGCATTATTTAGGATGTTAAGCTGTTTATCTCATGGAGCCAGAAGGGAAGGTCATCTTGCTGTTATCACAGGTTCATAAGTGTTGCTCACAGTGTGATATAGTTTGCTTGCAATAGGCAGACATTAGGGCAATTTCTGTTGTTTGTAGACTAGAAATTATGGCTTTTTAAAAATTTCTTTGGTTAATAAGAGTTTAAACTTTTGGCTTGAAATTCTGAATAGCAATTGATGTTGTTTCATTAGCACTTATAATTACTGTTTTAAAATATGCAGCATTAGTAAGTGTTTGAAATCCACTGAGATTAGTGTCATTCTAAAGGAAAAGTGCATTGTAGGCTTTGTTGAACATTTTCTTGTGTGTATTAAACAATTTTCTTATTCTATCACTCAGTAAATATTTTTCTTTTTTTTTGGTCTAATTGTTAATGCCTTATAAATACATGCAATAAAATATACAAATCTTAATTACATAGCTCAGTGAATTTTCATGTGTACATCCACGTAACCACCACCTCAATTTGAAAAGTTATACAGAACATTTTCATCCTAATCAAAAATCGTAACAGATCAATTTGTTTGTTCTTGACCTTCATCTGAAAGGAATCACATATTACGTACCCTTTTGGCCTCTTTCCCTAATTATAATGTTTTGAGATTCTTCCATGCTTTTTCATGTATCAATTGTTTGCAGTATACTCACACCAATACCCATTCTCCTGTTGATGAGTATTCATCAGAGGCAAGAGAGGATCAGTCACTGCCATTGCAGGACAATAGTCCTGAGGCCCTAGAAAGCAATAAATGCAGCCACCTCTGGAAGACTGTGTGTCGGATGTGCCACACAGCCTGCAGGGTGGGTGCGTGATCACACTGGTTCTGGCCCTGAAGACTTACACAGGGTAATGGATGCCTACTACCACCCTTCGCATTCCCAGCTGGTATAGACCAGGTGGAATCTTGGTCAGACCACAGATGATACGAGCCCATGCATAAACCTATGACACAACTCAAGCCCTAACGTGTCCCATGTCCAGCATGAATGGAAGTAGCTCCAAATCAGTGTGTTGGTTTGGTTCTGGTGATCTAATCTCAAGGCCTGTGGGAGAGATCCACTCAGCAGATTGGAATCAGAGGTGGCCTGCTGGAATAAGGGTTCTGACAGGTGTGAGGTGGCATAAAGGCTCCGGAATCACTCTATAAGTTCAAGTTTCAGAGGTCAGGGGGCAACAGATGGAACCCACATGTGTTGGATGGTTAAAGGAGAGGAAAGGGGATTGGGGACCATATACATCCTAATCTGGGCTTGAGGCACCCTTGTCAGCATGGCACTGCCTTCCCATGTTTGTCCCAGGCACTTTGGGGAGATTTAGAAAATTTCCCAGGCAAATACTTTTAGTGGGGTCTCTTGAGACAAAAGCCTAAGGAAAAGGGTCACCTCATTTGCTTAGGTCTAAAGGTGGCACTGGAGATAAAACTAACATCACTTACAGATTGGATATGGGAAGTGAGAAAAACTCCTAGTTTTTTGGCTCGAGTGACTGGATGAATAATGTCATTTACTGAGATGGGAAGCCTCCAGGAGAAACAGATTTTAGGGAAGGACTGATTAAAAGTTTCATGGAAGTAGGAGAAATAGGAGAGGTTGGTAAAAGGGTCTATACTTCTGGCCATAAGTTGAAAAATGTTTGAAGATCCAAGGAAAAACATGGTGACTATAGTTGATAGTCAACTACCACTACCATGTAGTTGAAACTTGTGAAAAGAGTAGAACTCTCACCAAAAGAGTAGAATTCTCACCAAAAAAAAAAAAAAAAAAAAAAAAAAAAGATACGTCAGGCGATGGACGTGATGAGTGTATTAACAAGATAAGGGGAATCCTTTCACACTATGTAGGCATATTCAATCACCATGATTTATACTTTAAATATCTGACAATATACATCAAGTATACCTCAGTAGACGTGAATTTTTTAAAAAAGAGTTTTATGTTGATCAATCAAATTTGAGATGCCTACTAGATACAGAAATAGGGATGTTGTATAGGCTATCAGACACACAAGTCTAGAATTTAATAGAGCTGTCTTATGTAGGTATTTAATTTGGAAATCATTAGAATATCATAACATTTAAAGTAATGGAATTTAATAAGATTGAATCTGGAAAAGATATAATTAAAGAAGGAAAGAAGGCTCATGACTCAGTTTCATGACTGAAGCATTACTATAGTAAATGTTAAAGTCAAAGAGCAGAAATTCAGTAAGGAAACAGTATCTTTGAACAACATGTTAGAGCGAATGGACATAACAGATATGTATGGTACACTTCATCCTAAAGCAGCAGCATACACATTCTTTTCCACAGCACATGGAACACTGTCCAGAATACATCACATTGGACAACAAAACAAGTCTCATTACATTCAAGAGGACTGAAATCATATGATGCGTCTTTTCTGACCATAACAGTATAAAACTAGAAATAAATTACAAGAAAAAAAACTAGAAAAAATACATACATGGAGATTAAACAACATGATACTAAACAACCAATGGGTCAGTGAAGAAAGCAAAAACTCCATGGAGACAAATGAAAATGAAAACACAATGGTTTAAAATCTGTGGGACACAGTGAACAGTTCTAAAAGGGAAATATTTGGTAATACAGGCCTACCTCAAAAAACAAGACACAGCTTAAAGGGGCACCTGGGTGACTGAGTTGGTTAAGTGTCCGACTTCAGCTCAGGTCATGATCTCATGGCTTGTGAGTTTGAGCCCCACATCGGGCTCTGTGCTGACAGCTCAGAGCCTGGAGCCTGCTTTGGATTTTGTGTCTCCCTCTCTCTCTCTACCCCTTTCCCACTCACACTCTGTCTCTTTCTCTCAAAAATAAATAAACTTGAAAAAAAATTTAAAAAAAAAGAAACAGCTTAAATAAACAACACATGCTTACACTTAAAGGAACTAGAAAAAGAAGAACAAAGCCCAAGATGAATAGAAAGAAGAAAATAATAAAGATGAGAGAGGAAATAAATAACAAAGAGACTTTAAAAACTGGAAAATAATCAATGAAACCAAGAACTGGTTCTTCGAAAAGATAAACAAAGTTGATAAGCCCTTAGCAAAAGCCATCCAGAAAAAAGAGAAAAGACCCAAATAAATAAATCAGGAATGAAAGAGAAGTAGCAACCAATACCATGAAATACAAAGGATTATGAGAATACTATGAAAAATTATATGCCAACAAACTGGACACCCTAGAAAAAATGGATAAATTTCTAGAAACATACAGTCTTCCAAAACTGACTCAGGAAGAAACAGAAAATCTAAACACAACAATTACTAGTAACAGAACTGAATCAGTTATCAAAAACTTCCCAACAAACAAAAAGTCAAGGAACAGATGGCTTCACAGGTCAATTCTATCAGACATTTAGGTAAGAGTTAATATCTATTCTCCTCAAACTATTCCAAAAAATAGAAGTAGAAGGAAAGCTTCCAAATATGTTCTCCAAGGTCAGCATTACCCTTATATTGAAATCAGACAGACACCACAAAAAGGAAAACTACAGTTCAATATCCCTGATAAACATAGATACAAAAATCCTCAACAAAATTTTAGCAAACTGCATGCAGCAATACATTAAAAGGATCATTTACCATGATTAGGTGGGCTTATTCCAGGGATGTGAGGATGGTTCAATATTCACAAATCAATCCACATGATACACCATACCAACAAGACAAAGGACGAAAATTGTATGATCATCTCAATTGATGCAGAAAAAGAATTTGACAAAATTCAACAATCATTTATGATAAAAACTCTCAACCAAGTGGAGTTAGAGGGAATATACCTCAACACACTAAAGATCATATATAAAAAACCTATAGCTAACATCATACTCAACGCTGAAAAACTGAGTTTTTCTTCTGAGATCAGGAACAACACAAGATTGTCAACTCTCACCATTTTTATATTACATAGTACTGGAAGTCCTAGACAACACAATCAGACAAGAAAAAGAAATAAGAGGCGTCCATACTGGTAAGGAAGAAGTTAAACTGTCACTATATGCAAGTAACATGATAGTATATATAGAAAACCGTAAAGACTCCACCAAAAACCTATTCGAAGTAATAAATGAATTCAGTAAAATTGTAGCATACAAAATTAATACCCAGAAATTGGTAGGTTCCTATACACCTATAACAAAGTAGCAGAAAATTAAGGAAAAAACTCCATTTACCACTGCACAAATTAGAATAAAATACCTAGGAAAAAACTTAACCAAGGAGATGAAACACCTGTACTCTGAAAACTATAAAACACTGACGAAAGAAACTAAAGACAATACAAACAAATGGAGAGCTATTCCATGCTCATGGATTGGAAGAATCAATAGTATTAAAATGTCCATACTACCCAAGCCATATACAGACTCAACGCAATCCCCATTAAAATACCACAGTGAAACCAATGTTACATTGTGTGTCAACTGTATTCAAATTTAATTTTTTTTAAAAAAATAAATGTTAAAGCCAAAGAGAAGGGGCCAGCAAATAATTCTGAAAAAGATTCATTCCTGAAGCTGTAGGAAACCAGGACTCAACCTTGTGTACTCCACTGACTGGCCCAGTATGATAACTGACACCAACACGACCAGCGCCCTGCACACACACTTCTAATGACACACTTGCCTCGTTCACATCCCCAGGCTTCGGTGTCCATGACTAACCTAGAAAGAAGCCTAGTTTGTGATGACCCTTTCGGGCTCGATTCCTAATTGTTGCTGCTTCCCTACGTCCCCTTATTTGCTCCAAATGTTACGAGCTTAGTGAGCTACCAGCATGTCTCAGTGTTCACGCAATCTAACCCTGTGCTAAAAGTATTCCCAAATAGTGACTATAAAATTAACAGCCATGAGTATTTATTTTAGTGGTTTTATTTGGGGCCTGAGGTGGCGACACTGAGATAGTATCTGTTAAGCTGTGATACTAGCTTAGAAAGTTGTTAAGCTGATACTATCTTAGAAAGTTGATCTCTTTAAGAAAAAAATTATAATTACCATTTTCTTTATTAATATTTAATATTAGGATAAGGTAAGTGAGCTATGTGTGTATTCAAAATATCCTACACTAAGCTGTTTATGTTCTGAAAAGTGTTTTTACAGTTGCTATTTATAAATATATATTCATGGCAATTTTTAAAAATAATTTGTTATATTCCAGAATGTGTGAAGATATATTTTGGTATAATTATTTAGGTTGTACATGTTTTTGCTCTAATTTGATTACACCGATGATTTCAATGCTTTTCTAGATTTATCGTAACATTGGAACTGTAATGACTCTTTGTGGTGTACTTCTAGGATTCATGTCAGAGGCAGGCCAACATCTTACAACACAGTGTCCTCATTGTTCCCCTCTCCACCCAGTACTCAGGGCCACCTGCCACTCAGAGAGTAAGGCCTGTTACTGAGTTAAATGATAACTCTGGTGGGCAGCTTCTGGAATGGCCTCCAAGACCCCTCTCTCCTGGTATTCACACCATGTGTGACCCCCTCCCCTGGAGTTTGGGTGGGACTTAGTGACCTGCATCTAAGTAATAGAATATAACAGAAGTGATGGTGTATCAATTCCAGATTCAGTTATAAAAAGCCTGTGACATTCACCTCAGAAACTCTTTTGTGAACACTCTCTTATTCTTTCTTGGATTGCTTGCCCTGAGGGAAGCCAGCTGCCTATTTATAGGGACACTCAGGCAGCACAAGGAGAGGTCCATGTGGTGAGGTACTAGACAACGTCCAGTGAGGATGTGGCCTGCCAATGGGCACAGAAGTGATTTGGAGGTGAACCCTTCAGCTCCAGTCAAGTCTTGAAATGACTATTATCCTGGGCAACAGTTTAGCTATAACTGCACGACAGAACCCAGGACAGAGACACCCTGCCAGGTCACACAGGATTCCTGACCAGGTAATCAACATTTACTGCTTTCGGCCATGTGAGTTTGGGGATATTTTGTTGCACATTTACAGGTAACTAAGGCAATGAGTAAACATGGTCACCCTAAAGGGCTGACTTCCTCTCTAAAGCCTTCCAGAACACTTCACTTCTTAAGGGTTCACTTCTTAGAGTAGAAGTCTAATGGTCTGCTGGTGGTCCCTAAGTCCACTCAACCCTGCACATGGCCACTTTATAGAATGCCTGCAGTTAATCCTTTCTGCATCGAAGAACTGAGAGCAGGGGAAGGTGATACAAATCATCAATTGACAAATTACTCTATTTATTTATTTATTTATTTATTTATTTATTTATTTATTAATTATTTGAGGGAGAGAGAGAGAGAGAGAGATCATGAGCAGGAGAGGGGCAGAGACAATTCCAAGCAGGCTCTGCACTGTCAGGGAAGATCCCAATATGGGGCTCAAACTCACAAACCGTGAGATCATCACCTGAGCCGAGTCAGATGCTTAACCAACTGAGCCAGCCAGGGGCCCCTGAAGTCATTAGATCTTTAAAACAGTAATTTGTCATGACCCTTGGGTGGCTCAGTTAAGTGTGGGACTCTTGATTTTGGCTCAGGTCATGATCTCACAGTTGATGAGATCAAGCTCCATGCAGGGCTCCGTGTACAGACAGTGCAGAGCCTGCTGGGGATTCTCTCTCTCTCTCTGCCCCTCCCACCTCCCAAATAAATAAACACTTAAAAAATTATTTGTTAAAGATCTAATGACTTCAAAAGACCATAAACAATGTAAATATTCACATTATCACTCACTACCTGCAATTGCAGTTGGCCAACCTCACTCATGGGAGGACGCTCAGGTGTGGTGGTTTCTTTTTCTCGTGATGATGTCTGTATCTCGCTATCTTGATGTTTTTATCTTGCTACCTTTTCTTTAAAAATTGTTAATGTTTATTTATTTTTGAAAGAGAGACAGAGCATGAGCACGGGAGGGGCAAAGAGAGAGAGAAGGAGACACAGAATGTGAAGCAGGCTCCAGGCTCCACGCTGTCAGCACAGAGCAGGACACGGGGCTCAAACCCATGAACCATGAGATCATAACCTGAGCTGAAGTCAGACACTTAACTGACTGAACCACCAAGCGCCCCTATGTCTTGCTATCTTAACATCATTGATGTTTGTGTGCTGGGGCACTAGACCATCAGTCAGGTTTTAGTTGTGTTGCCTGGCAGTCCTTTCCTTTTGTAGATATGAGTCTCAATTATAAGTAACTGTGAATGTCACCTTAAGAGCTGTTTGAAGACAAACTGGTTTTCAGCCCAAAATGATAAGGAGCACAGGTGCAAGTGATACAGCATCAAGGCCCTCATGCTATTGATGTTTCTGATGTTGCTCCTCTGTTGACGTAGCTGCTTTTCAATTTGCACATTAAAAAAATCTTGCTACCCTTAGCCCTAGTCCGTGTGCCACTAACTGCCTCATTCCACACGTTCCCCCACACGTGACCTGCTCTGCTATTTATTAGTCTCACTGGATTTGGACCTTGGTCCTACCCTCTTAGCTGGGATGTGCCAAATTCTGCTATTCAACCTGATATCCCCTCTAGGTGGCCAGAATTTACATGCATTGAGCTCTTCGACTCACTGGTCACCAGCCTATCCAGAGAGTCCACAGGTCATCCCATGGAACCAGCCTAGATCAGCTGCTTGTGTGGTACCATGGAAACCATGCTATTCTGGCCTGGATGGACTGCCCCTCATCACCTCACTGTGTCTGTTCCCAAGGAGCAGCCAGCTCTGTTGGATTGTCTATTACCTTAGGGTCAGGTCTGATGACCAAGTCTGCTCTCTTCTTCCACCTGTTGACAGCATATCACAAATTCTCTATTCCAGATACTATGTTCTCAAGATAGTTAAGACTTTCATCTGTGCTCAGATCCAAACTCTATCCAGGCTAGACCCCCTTAACCCAGCCTCCCGCCTTCCCATTCCTTTCTCTTTCCTTCCTTCCTCCATCTAAGGATTCACCCTTCCCATTTTCTGTATCCCTCTGGGCTTCCCCTTCCCCCATGACTCAAAGTAGAATTGTTCCCTCACTTCCCTCCTCTCTCTTCAAACAAGGTCTCATTTGCATTAATAATCTACTGCATGTTAACATTGGAAAATAAATGTAGGAGTATCTCACACACACACACACACACACACACACACACACATCACACTGGTATGTCACATGGATTCGAAAACTTTCACAAAGTATTTATAATAGTCACCCCCCCATCTCTACTAGAGGACAGATTGAGTTTGGCCAAACTTTATTTTAGGAACGAAGGGGCCAGTGTGGATAAAGTATGGAGAGTGACTGTGCATACGAATGCAATGATGTTGAAAAGATGAATGAGGGCCACTTTAAGCAGACGTTAAAGACCCCCTAGAAGTTCAGATTATATTTGTCATGCAAAGGAAGACACTAGAGGCTTTAAACTGAGGAATAACAGGATCATGCCAGATGCTATATGAAAAGTAGACATGGAAAGCCAGTGGGGAGTCAGCAAGAGCAGTAGGAACAGAGGCTAATGTGGTACTTCCACAAGGTGGTGTCAGTGAGGGTGAGCAGAGACTCGTAAGCAGAGAGGTGCTGTGGATATAGAAAGTCTAGTTCTTTCTGATAGAGTGGACTGGGAGAGTAGTAAGAAGGAGGAATCAAGCAGGATATCAGAGCCATTGTGCCAACAGTTGGGTAGATAATAATGACATCTATTGTGAAGGAAGAGCCTAGGGGAGAAATAGATTGGGGGGGTAGGAATATTTATTTATGGTTTAGGAGTCCAGCTCTGAACACACTAGGTGTGAGATGACCAAAGAGTAAACTTACAGGCAGTGCCTACCGAAGTGTGGAATTCAGAGGAGAGGTTGGTGGATGATGGAGACCCGAGAGCCACAGGGAGAGACAAGAGAGGAGGGGTCTCTGAGGAAATGAGGAGCAAATACCCAGCAGATGCGAGGAGCTGCTGGCAGTCATAAATGCCAGGAGAGGACAGTGCTGAATTTTGTCAAATGCTTGTTTTGCATCTATTGACAAGATTTAATACTTCTTTATTGTTTAATGTGGTTAATAACATTGATTTTTTATTGTTAAGCCAACTTTGCATTCCTAGAGAATAATGAGACTTAGCCTTTTTTTTTTTTTTTAATATATTAATGGGCTGGTTTCCTAATACCTTGTGAAGGATTTTCACATTATATTCACTGCTCATGATAGATACTATTCTATAATTTTCTCCTGTTGTCATGTGTCTGGAAAGTTTTGTTTTTCTTATCAGGGTTGTACTGGTCTCATAAAACCAGCTGAGCAGTGTGACTCCTTCCTATTGTTTGAAATAGTTTGTATAAAATTAATATTCTTTCTTCCTTACATGTTTGTCACAATTGAAATATCTAGGTCTATAGTTTTTCTCCTTGTTGGAATTTTGTTTAAAAAACATTCAGTGTCACACAGATAAAAGGTTATTCGTATTTCAATTCCATCTTGTGTCTATTTTAAAAAGTTTTTTCCAGAAAATTTTCTAATTCAGTAAGTTGTCCAACTTATTGTCAAATTTATAGTTTTTATGGTAGCCTCTTTTTTACCTTGTTAGGTATGTAAGAGTGGTAGTTAAATTACTAATACCAGCAATTAAAAAGAAGATATGTGTTTTGTTTTATTTCTGGATTTACCTAACCAGATTTTTAAAAATATATTTTATTAATCTCTTTAAAAATGGACTTTTGGTTTTGTTAATTTTGTGTCTGTTTTCTATTGATTTGGCTTTCACGTGCACACCTTTTTGAAGAAATTGATGATACACAATATAAGGATTTAATGTCACAAACTTTACTCAGCACTATTTTAGCTGCTTCCAACAATTTTTATATATTGTTTTCATTATCTTTAAATTGTGAGTACTTTGGGGGCTTCTGGGTGGCCAGTCGGTTAAGCATCCAACTCTTTTTTTTTTTTTTTTTTTTTTAATTTTTTTTTTCAACATTTTTTATTTATTTTTGGGACAGAGAGAGACAGAGCATGAACGGGGGAGGGACAGAGAGAGAGGGAGACACAGAATCGGAAACAGGCTCCAGGCTCCGAGCCATCAGCCCAGAGCCTGACGCGGGGCTCGAACTCACGGACCGCGAGATCGTGACCTGGCTGAAGTCGGACGCTTAACCGACTGCGCCACCCAGGCGCCCCAAGCATCCAACTCTTGATGTCAGCACAGGTCTTGATCTCAGGGTCGTGAGTGCAAGCCCTGCACTGTGTTCCACACTGGGCATGAAGCCTATTTTTAAAAAAATATTGTAAATACTTTTAAATTCTGTTTTTTTCCCTTTTATGCACAGGGTATTTATTTATTTTAATTTTAATTTTTTAGTTTATTTTTTGAGAGAGAGAGGGAGAGTGAGAACAGAGGAGAGGTAGAGAGAAAGGGAGAGAGAGAATCCCAAGCAGTCTCCACACTGTTAGTGCAGAGCTCCATGTGGGTTGAATCCATGAACGATGAGATCATGACCCGAGCTGAAATCAAGAGTTGTATGCTAAACCAACTAAGCCACCCAGATGCCCCATCCACAGGGTATTTAACAGTGTCCCGCTTAATTTCTCCCTTATTTGGGCTTTTCTAGATAATTAACTTTTTAAATATTTATTTATTTTTAAGAACGAGAACAAGAGCGCAAGTGGGGGAGGCGTAGAGAGCAGGGAGGAGACAGAGGATCTGAATTGAGCTATACACTGACAGCAGAAAGCCAGATGCAGGATTCTAACTCAGAAACCCTGAGATTATGACCTGAGGTAAAGTTGGACACTCAACCAACTGAGCCACCCCGGCGCCCCTAGATAATTAATTTTTAATGATTTCTAATTTAATGTGATTTTTGTCAGAGAACACCCTCAATAAGAGTCAATCTTTTCTAACTAATGAAGGATTTTTTTATGGCCCAGCATATAATCTATAGTGATATGCATGTTCTGTGTGCTTGAGAGGGGTGTGTATCCTTTCGTTCTGGTTATTGGTCTATACACGTCAGTTGATCACATGGCCGATCATGTTGTTAAACACATTCTACATTCTTACTGGTTTGTTGTCCAGTTCTCCTGCTAATTAAAGAAAGAGGGATGGTAAAATCCCACACTATGATCTTGGATTTGTCTACATCTCGATTCGTCTGTCGATTTCACTTCATGTATTTCAAAGCTGTTTTTATGTACATACATATATACATGGTTATGTCTCCCTGATGGGTTTTCCCTTTTATCATTATGAAATACACTGTGTTACTATTCCTTGTCTTCAAGCGTGTTGGTATTTAGATAGCTACAACAGCTTTCATATACTTACTCTTTGAATGGTATATTTTTTCCACTCTTTTACATCCTACATACCTGTGTCTTCATATTGATAGTGTGTTTCTTGTACACTACAAGTCAGATATTACTTTTTTTAAATAAAAAGCAATCTGATAATCTCTACCTTCTAATTGGAGTGCCTAGTTCATTTACATACAATTCTTTATATGACTGCGCTTAAGTCTGTCATTTTACATCTTGATTTCTATTTGTCTCACTTATTTCTCCCCCATTGCCTTTATTTAGCATTAATTTGGCAACCATATTGTTGCATTTTAATTTCTCCTTTGTAGGTGTACATCTCCTCTTTAAATCGCAGCTCAGGGACTATATCATGCACTTTAACTTGTCACATTCCACATAGATTTAAAATTCTACTGCTTTTGGGGCGCCTGGGTGGCGCAGTCGGTTAAGCGTCCGACTTCAGCCAGGTCACGATCTCACGGTCCGTGAGTTCGAGCCCCGCGTCAGGCTCTGGGCTGATGGCTCGGAGCCTGGAGCCTGTTTCCGATTCTGTGTCTCCCTCTCTCTCTGTCCCTCCCCCGTTCATGCTCTGTCTCTCTCTGTCCCAAAAATAAATAAAAAACGTTGAAAAAAAAATTTTTTTTAAATAAAATTCTACTGCTTTTTATAAAATGTAAGAATCCTGCAACATTACAATTCCATTTACTCCTTCTTCTGTGTTACTGTTTTCATATGTTTTGTATCTGCATAGGTTATAAATTGTTTTGTTTTGTTTTACTTGATTGTATGTATTTTACAAAGCTCAGGAGAACAATTAGTTTCTACTATATTTACCTGCATATTTAAAGTCTCTAGTGCTTGGGGCACCTGGGTGGCTCAGTCAGTTGAGCGTCTGACTTCGGCTCAGGTCCTGATCTCACAGCTCGCGAGTTCAAGCCCAGCATCAGGCTCTGTGCTGACAGCTCAGAGCCTGGAACCTGCTTCGGATTCTGTGTCTCCCTCTCTCTCTGCCCCTAACCCACTTGCATTCTGTCTCTGTCTCTCTCAAAAATAAATAAACATTAAAAATAAATAAAGTCTCTGGTGCTCTTCATTCCCAACTGCAGATGAGATTTTTCATGTTGGGTAATTTCTTATGCCTAAAGAGTCTCTTCAGTATTTCTTGTAGTGTCAGCACTGCTGCTGAAGAATTTTCTCAGCTTTTAATTATCTGAGAAAATTCTTACTTGTTTTTACTTAACTTTATATATTGTAGAAGGATATTTTATTGAAGGAATTCAGAATTGACTTTTATTTTTCTTCCAGTACTTTAAAGATATTGTTCCCTGAGTTCTGGTCTCTGCTAGTTCTGCTGCAAGGTCAGCATATGATTGTCGTTCTCTATTGACGAATCATTTTTCCTTGTCTGCTTTCAAGATTATCTATCATGATTTTCAGCCGTTTGACTATCATGTGCCTAAGGACGATGCTCTCCATATTTATCTTCTTCAAAGTTGCTGAACTTTTTGAATCTATAGATTTCTGTTTTCCCAAGTTGGGAATGTTCCAGCCATTATTTTTTAAAAATATTTTTTTTCCCATTTTCTCTTCCTTCTCTCTTTCTGAGACAATTATATACATGGTCTCCTTTTGTGACAGGATTCCACAGGTCCATAAGGTGCTCAGCACCTACCTCTTCATTTTCTGTTCTCTCAGTTTCTCAGAGAAATATAGTCATCATCCAATTTTAATTTTGGACTCGCTCTTTTGTTGTGCAATCAAGATGTTTAATATGCTATTAAGTCCATGCCATGAATTTTGTTTTAGAAATGTTATAAATCATTTATATTATCTTAGTATTTATTTTATACTTCAGTCTTTTTATTTTTTAGCTTAGAATCTCTATTGAGATTTCCTACTCATCTTAAACATATCTTACAACAATTGTGTGTTCATTTTAAATACATTTTGTAGTTCAGGGTCCAGTCAGGAGGTAGAAAACACATCAATAATTTGAATAGGAAAAGCATAATAGAAAGAATTATTAACTAGTGTCAGGGGATTAACCACTAAGAGGTAAAGAGAATTCTAAAGACTATATAAATAGCAGATATTGGGAGCCGAGGCATGAATAGACGTGGAATAAATCACTTCCCCCCCCCCTGCCCCCACCCCCACCAAGACTGAGATTCATACATCATTAGAGAGGCTATGGTGTTAACACATAGAACAGCAGGTAAGTTCACAATGTATTCCAGGCTAGGGATGGCAAGCCAGAAATCACCTGCTGGTGTGCCCACCCCCAAGTGGGAAGACATGTGGGAAGATACCTGCTGACCTGCTGCTGAAGTTCACGGGGAAAGCCACCTGCTGGGCATCACGCAGTCTTCTGGCAGCCTCATACTGCAAGAGCCAGAAATCCTTTTTAATTAAAAGCACAACAGAACCAGGAAGAGAAACTCCTTCCTCCTGCAGCCTCCCCATTCAGGACCTTCTGTTAACAAAGCTCAATACTGGGACAGTTGGCAAAAGAGAAATGTTACAGACTCTTGCTCCAACATCACAAAGCAGGTCACAGAAAAGCAAAGTCGAGGCTGAGAAACGGTAAGTCGATAACGTCTAGACTGAGCATAGTTACAACAGCTGCTGAAAATTCTTGTCTGCTAGTTCCAACATCTATGTCATCTTAGGGCTGGTTCTTCTGACTCGTTTTTCTCATGACTGTGAGTCACATTTTCCTGTTCCTTTGCATACCTACTGATATTTAATAAGTACTAGACCCTGTGCACGACGTATTGCAGAGACTCTGGATTCTGTTATTGTCCTTGGGATGGTGTTGATTTTTGTTCTGGAAGACAGTTATTGGCCGATCACACTGAACTCAGAGAGACTTGGTTTTATACTTTCTGGAGTAGGTCTCATGGTTTATGCTTAGACCTAAAACCCTTTAGATCTGGGACACAGTCTTTGCTCCCACGGCTTGAACCTTGTGGGGTTTCTGTGAATAGGGTGAATTTACCAAGTCCTCCAACATGGCCAGACTCGAATTCTAAACTCTCTCTCTTTTATGAAGAGCAGCAACTGAAATTCCTTTCAACCTTTCATCTGTTGCTTTCTGTCGGGTTTTCCCCAGGCAGATGCGTATCAGGAGTTAGCCAAGGGTTCGAGGGGACTTTATACACAGATCTGTGACTTCCTTCTTGCCAGAATTTCTCAACTCAACTTCCAGCTTCTCTAGCGGCTCCCAACTCTGTCTTCGGATATCTCAAGTCAATAACGCAAGAGCCTTCAGCTTATTTCCAGCTGCTCTGTGCCTTTCAGACTAAAGAGTTATCTCAGATAAAAGCCATATTAGAGTGTATCCGGTCCAGTGAGGCTTTCCTCCTTTAAGGGTGATATCATTTGCAGTTTCTATCCTGCTCTTTGTCACTCTCAAATTCCTGAGATAAGCTTCTCTGCTGCTATTGGAAACAGAATCAGACAAGATGATTTCTAAGGGACATTCTTATTCCAGGTGCTCTGGATCCAGTTTCAAGGAGTAAGTAGATTGTAACGTACATAGAAATGAATCTCTGCATTTATTGAAGAGCTATAAATTGTCATTTTAGTACAATATGTATTGTACTTCAGTGCATACTGACTGTTCTGGATGGAATATTATCCAGGAGTATAATAAAATGGAAAAATAGGATAAATGTGCCCATATAATGATTGGTCTGATTCCCACTTTCAGAGTCAGTTTGGAGTATTATGTCTTCATGATAATTAACTGTTTAGTCAACTGAGCAAAGTAAGTGTCTGACCATAAAGAAGAGATCAGCACAATGTAACCATCCGTGTTCTCAGACCCCCCTTAGGAAAGACAGAAGTGCTCCTGCGCTGGTTCTCTGTTGCTGCCCCACGATCCACTGAACGTGGATGATCTCCTAGACACCAGGTCACAGTGCACAGCTGGCAGGAGGGGAGTAAGTGGGGAAAGGATTTATGGCTCAGTGACCAGCAGACATCTCTAGTGGCCTGTTTCTGTCTCCTCTCATTAGCTTCTCTGAAGTCCTATTTCCCTGTGACTGTAGGCAGCTGCGAGTGGCTCCCTCCTTGTTCAGACAGACCTCTAATAAACCCAGTCTCAGGTAGTACTTGGTCCAGGTGCCAGAGACAGAGTTAGTAAGAAGAACGGCTCTTCTCTGTGAGGATCAAGGTCATCAACCTCCATCTGCAGAAAGGATGCTTAGAGGTAGCCTATCCAGATTCCTTTTTCTCTATTTTATTAAGTACTTCTATTGTTCTTCTTTTCTCACCATAAGATAAAATCTTACACAATGTAAAAAATAATGCAGAAAAAAACATAAAGAGCATATTTTTGAAGATGGCCCTTCATCTTACCACCCAGAGGTTGTTATAAATGTTCTGCTGTGCAAACTCATACGCACATCAGATGCACATACAGCTTCCACTTTGACCAAATGTACATCATCATTAGTTTTAGTGGCAGCGTATTATATGGATGCACTAAACATTATGTTATCAATCCTCTAGTGACAGGTATTTTTTAAGATCTTAGTACATATATTTTTGAATTTTTATTTTACTCATTCTTATTTTTTTGTTGTTGAGGTGTAATTAACAAATATATTTTTACTTCACAACATGTAATAAATATAAATTAAAAATGTAATATATTTAAAGTGTACAACATGGTGATTTGGTATACATCCCACAATGTAGCTAATTAACACACCCATCCCCTCGCACATGTATCCCTCAAGCATTTTTTAGAAACTTACTCTCAGCAAAATTTCAGGTGTACAATACAGTATTATCAACTATGGTCATCGTGCTACACATTAGCTCCTCAGAATTACTGATCCTTTAACTGAGAGGGTGAACCCTTCGACCAACCTCTCCCTATTTCCACCCCTCCCCCAACCCCAGTAACCGTCAGTCATTCTACTTCTGTGTTTCTATGTCTTTGACTTTTCGATTTTTTTAGGTTCCACATGTAAGTGATACCATAGAGTATCTGTCTCCCTCTTTCTGGCTTCTTTCACTCAGCACAATGCCCTCCAGTTCCATGCATATTGTCACAATTGGCAGGTGTCAATGGACACAATACTTAGGTTGTTTCCACATCTTGTCTGTGGGGAATAAATCTCAGCATATAGTTTAATTCTTCAGAGACCCTTCTTAATCATGTAAACTTCAGTTATTCATTAATACCATAGCTTATTTTAGTTCCCTACAATGCATTTATCATTACTTCATGTTTTTATGTTTGCCATTGATTTACTTGCTCATTGTGATTTTTTATAGATTACAAATGACAAGAGATTAAGGACATTCTTTTGTTCATCCCTCTATCCCAAATACCAAGAATAGTGTCTTGCACAAAGAGAGGTTTCATAAATCTTAGTAGTGTCAATGAAAAGTGACAGTGTGGCGTCCCAACTGCTTTGAGAAGAGGGTAAGAATACTGGCCAATATGCCTGTAACTTCAGACTCAGAACCTGTGGGTCAACATAAGTCAGACATTAGGGCAGAGAGATGACTTGGAGGGTGGAACAGGCTAAGGCAATCATCTAACAGAGAAGTGTAATTTCAGGGAAGCAAATCATCTGTAGAATCTCCAACAACAGTGCTGGGAATGTAAGGAGGAAGGATTTCAGGCAACAGCCACAGATAAAAACAGGGGAGCAGGAAGCCCAGGCAGCTCAGCAGAATTCTCATTTCTCTTCCCTTCACCCCCCAGCAGCCATGTCCCTGGGGGCTCAAAGCCCTATATATTCCCCCAAATATTTCACCACTGATTCAGATTCTCACCCAAATTATTTTTGGCATTGACAAAGTAAGGTCCCAAGACTGTTGCCTGAGACCTAACTGGTCTTAGACTTGTGCTGGAATATTCTCTGTGGAGAAAAGAACATAACCTGAGTATGTGAGGGAGGTTGACATCAGTAAGATCCAAGATTGTTATCCTAAAATGCAGTACCCATTAAAACCAGCTCAGATCTTCACTGAGCACGTATTATGTGCCTGTGCTAGTATTCCCAGTTGTTTGACCTCCCAACGGCCCAGGTAATTGCTGTAAGAGTGAAAGGCTAAGGCTGTGGAGCACATGATGGGACCTAGATCCAGATCGTGAGACATGGAGGACATTGGGGTCACTCCCAGCTGTAGGTGGTAACAGGAGCATAGGGACAGAGAACGGGATCTGCCCAGACAAGGACCTGGCATCAAAGATGCAAAAGGGAGGGGTGCCTGGGTGGCTCAGTCAGTTAAGAGTCCGACTTCCACTCAGGTCATGATCTCATGGTTCATGGGTTCAGGCCCTGCATTGGGGGGGGGGGCCTCTGTGCTGACAGCTCAAAGCCTGGAGCCTGCTTTGGATTCTGTGTGTCTTTCTCTGCCCCTCTCCTGCTTGTGCTCTGTCTCTCTCTCTCTCTCTCAAAAATAAATAAACATTAAAAAGAAAAACAGAAAGATGCAAAAGGGAGTGATCTGTGTCCTGAAATGGAGCCAGCACACAGAACAGGCAATAAATCACTGAGTAGAAGGGAGATGGGCACTGAGCCAGGACTCCAACCCAAGAGTTTTGGGAACCGAGGGTGGAAATGAAGGGTGGAATCAGTCAAAACAAGCCCAGAGTACTGTTGATTGATTCACTGCACATGTTACCAAGGCAGGAACTCTGGCAAGGATGGGGAAGTCCACATATGGGACCTTCCATGGCAAAGATGCCTTTGCCAGCACGGGCAGGAATCAACATGGTTTCTGTGTTTGGGGTGGCTGGAGGCCAACCTCGGAGCATGGTTTCCTTAGGAGGTCAGTATCGGACAGGGCACTTCAGCATTTAGTGTCAGCAAACCTTAAGGGACTCCCGGGGCCGGCTGGGCAGAAGCAGCAAGTTACCACCCTTCTTTCCTTCGTAAAAGATCCCCTGCATTATTTGGCAACAACAGCTCCAGTTAGGAACTGCCTTTCCCAGCCTCTCCCTCAGCTGTAACTCGCTCACATGGCCCTCAGCAACACGTCAGATATGTCCAAACCGATGCCTTGCTCTGCGGGACTTGCAGGACTGCTATGGAGGCTGCTCCGGCCGCTCCAACTTTTTCTCTGTCTGCTTTTCCTTCTTTATGCTACTGACGGCTGTAACCATTAACAGCCATGTTGGGCCAGGAAGTGCCCTTAAGACTGGAAGCTGGGCCTAAAGATGTACTAAAACTTGCAGAGGTCCCAGAAGCACAGGTGGAGCTGCCAGACCCGTCAGGACACAGCTTCCTCCGAATTTACTTTCATTGTTGACACGAAAAAGAGATAAGGCCCTTCTAGCTTTAGCCACTGGTTTTTCCATTGTATGCCTCTCTCCCTAACCTGCATTGATAGGACCGGTTATGGGTAGGGTGGGGCATGATCCCCACCTCCTGCCGCTCATGGCCTTGTACAGCTATCTCCCTTGCCTGTGGGCAAAGCCTGGCATTTGCTTCTGTCTAGTCGAGAACAGCAAAGGTGACGGGATGCACTTCTGTGTTTATATTACATTCATAAGACTGTGTCTTGTTAGCAGAGTCACTCTAGAGATGGTCTCCCTAGCTTCCTGTGAAGAAGTGGCCATGCTGGCATGGTACCCACCTGGCACAGGGCTCAGGGTGGTGTCCAGGATCTGAGAGCGGTTGGCATCCAACAGAGGCAACAAGCCAGGGTCCTCAGTCCTACAACCGAAAGGACTGTGGCCACCCTGAGTAAGCCTGGAAGTGAATTCTTCCCCAGTTGGCCTCCAGACGTTGACGCCACTTAGCCAACACTGTGATCACAGCTTTTGGAGACCCTAAGCCGGGAACGTGGGTAAGCTGTTCCCAGACTTTGGGCCTCCAGACACTGTGAGATAATGAACGTGTGCTCTTTTCAGACCCTGGGTGGGTGGGTGCCGCAGGAACTTGCTTGCACAAGGACTCTAGACTTCATCTGTGGGTCTCAAAAGCTTCTTGTGGTTGCCGTTTGCCTTAGCCTATGAGTTTATGACTTCATTATTTTGCAGAATGTGTGGATGTGGAGTTCACAGTTACTTGGCTTCACCTAAAATATAACAAATATTAAATAAACATTAAAAAGTGAAAGTGTGATCTTTATCCCCAAGAAGTCTGTGAAATGCTCTTGCATGCTCTCTAACGCCATCACGGGCAGGAAAGTCGCCAGGGCCCGTTCAGTCTCGAGAACAACAGCAGGTGAGACCCTCCTTTCCTTGGCACAATATGCCACACAAATGCGATGCTGGACAAAAAGTGGGCATTCTGAATCAATGCACTTTTTATACTTAAAAAGGAAAAAGCAAAAAAAACACAGATTCACTTCTCCCCGAAGACAGAATAAAGACAAGTAAACACTGAGATTTTCAGACAAAAAGGCGCTGTGGAAGTGCAGAACGTTATTAATTAACATAGTTGTAAAATTTCAGGTTCCAAGGAGAGAAAAATCTTGGAAGCAATTATAAAAGTCGTTATATAACATTTAGATTAAATAAACAGTTCTCTTAAGGAAAACAAAACATTGAATTTTCCTTTGATTTTCCAAATATGAGTAATCCAATTCACTAGCTCTCACCTGACACTCAGTGGTATTGAAAAACTTGCAGATGACCCAGTAAACACAGAGCTCCTAACAATGTCACCCCAATCAAATGTATTGCATTAAATCAAACATAATTGCTCCCCGTGTCATAACAGAATAACATAAATGTCACAGAGGCAGAGGCAAAGGACATGCATTCACTTCCTCTTGACTTAAAAAGTAAATAAATTCTAAATAATAAAGCAACTTGTGAGCCAGTGCTTTCCCACAAGTTATTCTGGGGAGAACAGGCATGTATGAGAGTGATGGGTGTTTGTATTTAATTTTTTTTTTACTTTTCAAGAACTGGAAGTTCTGGGGCACCTGGGTGGCTCAGTCGGTTAAGCGTCCAACTTCGGCCCAGGTCAGGATCTCACAGTCCGTGAGTTCGAGCCCCACGTCGGGCTCTGTGCTGACAGCTCAGAGCCTGGAGCCTGCTTCAGATTCTGTGTCTCCCTCTCTCTCTGACCCTCCCCCATTCATGCTCTGTCTCTGTCTCAAAAATAAATAAACATTAAAAAAAAGACCTGGAAGTTCTAAGTATGTTAATTATCCACACTCTATGTCCCAATTAGAGACGAAATACATGAAAGGGCTAGTTATCAGTCCAATATTTATAACTAAAATAAATCTTTTTTTTTTTTTTTATAAGTTTTTTTTTTTTTTAATTTTTTTTTTCAACGTTTTTTATTTATTTTTGGGACAGAGAGAGACAGAGCATGAACGGGGGAGGGGCAGAGAGAGAGAGGGAGACTCAGAATCGGAAACAGGCTCCAGGCTCCGAGCCATCAGCCCAGAGCCTGACGCGGGGCTCGAACTCACGGACCGCGAGATCGTGACCTGGCTGAAGTCGGACGCTTAACCGACTGCGCCACCCAGGCGCCCCTAAAATAAATCTTTTGACATGCAGCTTAATTTTATAGGTTCAAAATATTTTTCCAACTAGGAATTTTACTACTACAAGTTTGTCTCAGCTATGACCTACATCAGTCTTCGCTTCCTCCTCCAACCTCTACCCCACCAAAAGCAACAAACAACTAGAAAATTTGCTATGCTGATCCTTAAATATTCCATATGATTCTTTGGAAATAAAATATTTTAATGGAAAAACGTGTCAGCCAACAACTGTACATCTTAATTCTGTTCCCTAAGCCTTATGGTTGGTGAGAAAGTCCTCCACATCTGGTAACGGGTTAACCATCATTCTCAGCTGTCGGTGATGGTATAAGCTGTTAATGTTTTGTAACTTTGGGAGAAATTATGTACTGGGAGTGGAGGGGAAATAACGTGGTGTCTGAGCTGGTGGTGTTTGACTCATACCAACATAAGTGGGTCATGAGATTAATATTACAAAAATTAAATTTCCACATGCTTTTAAGTTTCTGACAAATGATAACATATAAGCCTCATGTATTTTGTGCCAGATTACTGCTCTTTCCTGAGCTTGGGAATCTGGTCCCTTTTTAGCATGATGTTTTATGTTAAATAATTGTCTATATTAATGATAATAGTTAATTGTTAAGTCTTAATTTATAAGGAGTTTTTAAAAAGATCATGCTGACTCTTCAGGAGAAGGAGAATGGCTCAAAGATCCTAAAGTGGAAAATAACAAAAACAAAAATGAAAATGAAAACACCTCAAAAAAAAGAATTCAGGAACATAGGTCAAAGACAGTGTGCTTATGAGAGAGAAAGGGAAGTTCAAAGAATGACAGCTGGGGACCAAAAGGGGGAATCAGGCTGCATGCTCAACCCACAGATTACATCGAAAGGTGTACACTCTCCATGAAAACTTTCTCTGAAAATACAGATAACATTGAATAGCATGTGGTAATTTATAGAGGAGTTTCTCATCCATTATCTTAAGCTTGAGAGTCATTCTGAACCTGTGTAGTTGGCATTAATCATTCCCGTCAAAGGCATTCATGGTCATACACTCATAAGTGGCTCCAAGTGTTTTTTTTTTTTTTTAAATGGGTGCATTTTATCGTATATAAATGGTATCTCAATAGAGTTGCTTTTATTTTTTTTAATGTTCATTTTTGAGAGAAAACGACAGAGCATGGGGGTCGGGGCAGAGAGAGAAGGAGACACAGAATCTGAAGTAGACTGTAGGCTCTGTGCTGACAGCTCAGAACGCACGAACCGTGAGATCAAGACCTGAGCTAAAGTCGGACGCTTGGGGCGCCTGGGTGGCGCAGTCGGTTAAGCGTCCGACTTCAGCCAGGTCACGATCTCGCGGTCTGTGAGTTCGAGCCCCGCGTCAAGCTCTGGGCTGATGGCTCGGAGCCTGGAGCCTGTTTCTGATTCTGTGTCTCCCTCTCTCTCTGCCCCTCCCCGTTCATGCTCTGTCTCTCTCTGTCCCAAAAATAAATAAAAAACGTTGAAAAAAAAAAATTTAAAAAAAATTAAAAATAAAAAAAATAAAGTCGGACGCTTAACTGACCGAGCCACCCAGGCGCCCCTTGAGTTGATTTTAAAATACAAGATCATGGAGTATTTTTTAAATGTCTTCTTGCTTACTGTTTTGAGAGTGGCCTCTAACATTGCATTTATTTATTTATTTATTTATCTATCTATCTATCTATTTATTTATTTATTTATACTTCTGGTAGACCTTTTCTACACATTTATTCCGTGGAGACCCTGAAGGAAGAGGCCATGTTATCCATCATTGCATCTCACACAAAGCATGGAACACCATAGAAAGTCTATACTATTGTTCTTAGCAATGAGCCTAAGGCTTCACAGATTTCTGGGTGTGTGTGCATGCATAAATAAAGTGAAGGCACAGTAGAATTTCAATAAAATTCCAGAAAGAAACCCCTGCATTACTACCAACATCTTGACTATATCCATGCTCATAATCATCCTACTTAATATGATAAGAGATGCAGGAAGGGCCTGGAGAGCTCAGAGCTTCACAGTTTGGGAGAGACTATCTCATAGGCCAAGTATGTAAGTAATAAATAATTAGCATAGCCTAATCTGAGTGTTCTTGAGCAGTGTTTCTCAAAGCTTATTGAAGATTTGTTAAAATGCAGATCCTATGTTAGTAGCTACAGTCTGCACTTTCTAACAATCCCCAGGTGGTGCTGACATTTCCGGTTCCAGGTAGCTCACACTTTCACTGGCAAAGTTTCAGACTGGATACCGTGATCTTTCCATTACTACATGCAGTCTCCTCTCTCCTTTCCACAGCTGCTGTCATTTGTATCAATATTTTGTCACTTAAATATGTCATCTGTTGTGTTATTTTTTCTATTTTCTCACGTATAAATATACCACTTTTCAGTACAGCATCTGATAAAGTTCTTTTGAATAAATGAACTATATTATAGGAATCTGAAGGGTATAGTCTGTGTCATGTAAGCCTTTGATTTCTTCAATGCTGACAACATAGATTATATAGAAAATCAAAATTAAAAATGTTTAAATAAAAAACTGGAATAAAGTTTGAGCTCATGGTTTTGGCTCTCCAGAGATATTCAGAAAAACAGGAAACAGTCCTGGACTGAGAAGAGACAGGAGTCTGAGGCAGAGTCAAAGAAGAGGGCGCACCCCTAAGTCAAAGTCAAGACTCACAAGGCTCGTGAAGCTGAAACTCCACCTCTCATTACCCACCTGCTGTGGTTTGTCACCTTGATCAATCCTGACAATGGCAGAAGAGCAGTGAAGGCAGAGACCTTGCCATCAAGGTCTTCACCAAGACACATGACACAAGAGACTCTGTGCCCAAGTGAGGTGCCCAAGCACGACACACAGTCTCCTGACCCCTGGACAGCGTTACCCAGCGTTCCTGACACTGCCTCAAGTCTCAGTACTCGACCTGCCTGAAACAAAGATTTTATCCAGACACAAGGACACAATTCACCTTGCTGCCTAATCAACAGATTAAACAGTGACAGACACAAGGAAGACTGTGATTCTCTTATAACCTACAAGTCACGATTGTTTAGGATATCCTTCATGTAGTCTGGGTGGTTTGGGCTAAATTTAAGAGGGCTGTTGTGAAAGCATGTTGGACTACTCACAATGAGGACAAAACAAGGGATGAAGAATGAAGCTGTGATGTCATGGTCATCGGCCCAGGAAGGGACTTCCCATCTTAGCAAAATCAGGGGAGCAGTTCATGTCACGCCACAGGTACAGAGAACTGGGGTGGACGGCCGGAGCTCTTGCCTCTTGAGCCACTGAGCAAACACTAATCAGAAGTTTGATTTTTTAAAAGTGTTGTAGTAGCTAATAATTTTTAAATTTATGACCTAGTTTTTCTACTCAGTGTGGAAATCATACTGGTTTAAAATGAACATACCCAAATGACTCACAAGATAAATTAGTCCCAGAAAGATGCACTGCCTAAAATGGACAAATGCTGAAAATGTTTACATTTTATGCCTGTGTGATCCATTAGGTGTGCTGCACAGAGCAGCATTTTCCTTTCTCGTAGGACATAAAAGCAAAACATCTTGAAAACAAAGCAATGATAAATAGTTATTTGGCAAGACGATATTGAAAAAATAAATAACCAAGTCAGTGATTCAGATGTTTTTTGGACAAACCTAACTGCTCCCTTCAGTGATTCCAAGTTACTACTTGAAATATTTATATATTTATCAACTTGGATTTAGAGTTGAATCTAAGTTGGTAAATATAGTTTTAAGCCTCTATTTGCATACCGACATATGAAAGATGTAAATGTTTAAACAAAGAAGTATTACTTCCCTAAAATGGACTTCCCCCATAGATGTAAGGTGTCAGCAATATTATTAAATATAATTAATCAGAGTCTCTCATTTTAAGAGGAAATAGGACCATTCAAGTCATTAGTTTCTTTTTCACTATGAAATACAATAACCATTCTACATGTTGTAACTTATTTCGAAGAGAAGAGAATATACTATTTTTGGGGAAAAGACCATTTTGCTTTAGTTTCTTGGTTTGACAGCAATGGTGACCATCACCAAACATATTTCAACAAATTACACTGATGGCAATTCAAGAAAATGGAAAATAAGGCAAATTTAGACATAAGTACATTTAAATTATCAATATTTTTATTAAAGAATAATAGGAAAAATCAATTAAGAATACATAGCCCATGCTCTATTTTTTAATTATTTGGAATAGTAATATTAAAGAGGTTTTACTGTATACAGTATTTTATGAATAAAGATCAGATAATTGAATGGGAATGCAAGCTGGTGCAGCCACTCTGGAAAACAGCATGGAGTTTCCTCAAAAAATTAAAAATAGAACTACCCTATGACCCAGCAATTGCACTATTAGGTATTGATCCAAGGGATACAGGTGTGCTGTTTCAAAGGGACACATGCACCCCAATGTTTATAGCAGCACTATCAACAATAGCCAAAGTATGGAAAGAGCCCAAATGTCCACCAATGGATGACTGGATAAAGAAGATGTGGTATACACACACACACACACACACACACACACACACACACAATGGAGTATTACTCGGCAATCAAAAAGAACGAAATCTTGCCATTTGCAACTACACGGATGGAACTGGAGGGTATTATGCTAAATGAAATTAGTCAGAGAAAGACAAATATCATATGACTTCACTCATATGAGGACTTTAAGAGACAAAACAGATGAACAGAAAGGAAGGGAAATAATAATATAAAAACAGGGAGGGGGAGAAAGCATAAGAGACTCATAAATATGGAGAACAAACAGGGGTTTACTGGAGGAAGTGTGAGGGGGGATGGGCTAAACTGGTAAGGGGCATTAAGGAATCTACTCCTAAAATCATTGTTGCACTATATGCTAACTAATTTGGATATAAATTAAAAAAATAAAATTAAGTATTATGTTGAAAAAAAAGATCACATGGTTGAAGACAACTCTTACGAATATCTTTGAAATAAACTCCTTATATAAGAAAAAGAGCAAAATATGAGATTTTATTTGATTTTTTCTTAAAAGAAGTTATTCTTTTGATAAATTTTCTATCCATTTTAATTAAAGTGGGTAGTTCTAAATTATATGATACTTGGCTA
This sequence comes from Neofelis nebulosa, assembly GCF_028018385.1. Lineage (NCBI taxonomy): Eukaryota > Metazoa > Chordata > Mammalia > Carnivora > Felidae > Neofelis > Neofelis nebulosa. The sequence goes on from NC_080791.1 coordinate 218,698, forward strand.
GATATTATCAGGCATTCATTAAAAATGAATTTGACATATCATTGATATCAAGATAAATATCTAGAAGGGAAAGGAGATTAACACAAGAAACTACAAGCAAAATGCTTAAATCCATAATGTAGATTCAATAATTAACATGGAAAACAAGAGAGAGATACTAGTGTGGCTGGTTTGATCACAAATAGCTTTCGTACAGATTAGTACCCAAATCACTAAGTTATTCTACCTCTGATCTGTTCTTTTTATAGATATGAATAATCTATTAAACCTACTTTAAGTTAAATTTCTCTTTCAAAGCTGACGGTATTCTGCATAGATCAAAGAGCCTCCTAACAACTCATGCCTCTGTATGGGAACCACCTAGTTAATCACCTGCTTAGTATGCGGAGCCGCTCTGGAGGTCCTAGACCACAGACGCCTCTCCAGCTGTTATTTGTCTCATTTGTTAATTCAAGCCTCAGTAGGACAAAGGAAATTCTGTACTTAATCATCCATTTTAATTTCCTGGATTCCCTTACTTTTGACTTGTTGATGGGAAGAACAATAAAGGACAACCTCTCTGGGTACCACACTGGCCTCCTCAGGCTCCTTATTCAGCTCCTCCCTGCACCTTCTGCTTTTCTTACTTTCACACATTCCTTCTTTCCTCCCTCTCTTCCTTCCCTCCTTAATTCCTTTTTTTCTCCCAAATCAAACACATGGCTGAGCACTTTCAGAAATGTGAGTTTGGGAACTGGAAAGGCAACAAAAAAGTCTTGGGAAAAGGCCCAGGTTTGAAACTCACAAACAGTTACCATTGAGATTCTACTATTCACTACCTGTTCTACTCTGGCCTGGTCTTCTCTTTCCTCATCTATAAAATGAAAATAATAACAAAAGTTTTTTATACACTTGATGTAAATATTAAATGATAAGACACATCTGAAAACACTCTTGAAACTTCAAAATCTTATACTGTTACGGAACCAGCCTGCAACACTGGCAGAAAAACCAAGCGGCACTCAGAGATCTTGGTGGATCAGAGATTTACTTAACACCAGTGGGATCAGAGGAGACCATTTCTCCAAAGATCTGAGCCCGGAATGCAAGTGGGAAGGGTAATTTATAGCATCATCGTCTGCATTCGTGGAGGCTTTCGTGGCCGTGCGGCAAACAGGGCAGGAAGAACCCGGACGAGGAGTCTGTAAGCTAGGAACTAGAGCTTGTTTTAGTCCCGTCAGCCATCTTACGGTGCAAAACTTTACATATTTTCCCAACATTACAAATTAAAGAACTACTGTAAGTTGCATATGCCCTCAAAGTAGGTATTAATTGGCCATCGATGCCTAGGATGTTTTTTAGGGTGCCCCATTTGCCTAAAAATGCCTGGAGTTGTCACTCTTGAAGTTTACTTTTAAGTGAAAGCTGGCAGGGAAAACCTTTTAAGATTCATAAGTAAACTTAAAAATTTTCAACAATGTTGTCTATGAAAAGGCAACCTATCTGCTTACTAACATATTAGGAGTGGTTTTTTATCAATTCAGAATAAAGAGCAGATTCTGAAAACATAAAATGGAATTAGGTATTGATGTAAGAGCGAGAAGGGTGGCTGGCAGGTGGGAGAGATTAAACTTAGAAGAGAAGTTCAAAGACCATGAGAAGACTCAAGATTTAAACAAACCTGGGAAGGAAAGGGGGGGGGGTGTCCCAAAGACTCGGGCTTTGATTACAAACCACCTCCCACAATATAGTGTAACTGCCTGTTCACATGTGTGTCTCCCTAAATGAAATGCAAGCACCCTGCCAGCAAGAATTACATTTGCTGACCTCGTGATTCTGTATATAACTGGCAAGGAACAAATAAGTTGGAGAAAAGTCTGTTTCTGTCTTCTGAGACCTGCCCTTCCATCCACCTGCCCACCATCTCATCTTTCTTCCCTTGTCACCTTCCGAGCTCCCAAGCACGTTTGGAGTGAACACCAGGAGGAGACAGTGCATGGAGTGCTGTTACCTAAGGGGAAGGGATGCAGGTCCTGTATAAATGGAAATTCACACATCTCAGCACCTAAATTTCACTGAAATTACTGATGTGGAGTACACTGAGGACTTGTTGCCCCTCGTGCAAAACTGAACTTGGGGCACAAAATAATCTGCTCCAACAAGATTTCAATCTATGAACGATTGTAGATGAGGATTAAAAATGGTCCAAGTGGGGCGCCTGGGTGGCGCAGTCGGTTAAGCGTCCGACTTCAGCCAGGTCACGATCTCGCGGTCCGTGAGTTCGAGCCCCGCGTCAGGCTCTGGGCTGAAGGCTCGGAACCTGGAGCCTGTTTCCGATTCTGTGTCTCCCTCTCTCTCTGCCCCTCCCCCGTTCATGCTCTGTCTCTCTCTGTCCCAAAAAAATAAATAAATTAAAAAAAAAAAAAAAAATGGTCCAAGAGACTGTTCTTTTCCAGTGACTAGTTTCAGGAGTGTCCGTCCCAGAGAGCTCAGGCTCAGACTGCTTCCCCAGGCCAGGGAGGTGGGTGTGTCACAGTTTGTTTACCGGGTCAGAGGGGAGTTGGTATGTTTGCCGTCTAGTACCGCTGTGTGCATGGTTATTTGTTAAGTGTAATTAGCAGTGCTCCACAGTGAAACTCATTTCCAGCCACTGTGATATATGGGGAAAATGCCTGCAGCTTGGACAGACGCCATCCATGTGTCTTTCCTGAGGACAGCGACGAATGACTCTGGCTTTGAGCCAGGGTCACTGTCACTGGCATGCCTGGGAAAATGCTAGAACAAGTCATGATAAAGTCAACTTGTAAATGCATCTAGAAGAACATGGCTCTGTGAAGAACAAAGGTTGTAAAATTAATCTTGTATGCTGAAGTCCAGAGTCACATGAGTTGGGTAGTTTAAGAAGATCTGTTGTAGTTAAGTCTATAAGGCTTTGACCCTTCCTGCATGAAACCACCAACCCACTGGAAAACTAATGGAGATGAGCCAGGGAAACAGGAGTGTCCTCCTCTGCAGGGATCCAGTGAAATCATGCTGCAGACTCCACTTACACTGTATGTGGGACATCTGGTCACAGAGGGAGATGGTCCCAGTCAACCCTGCTCTCTGGTGCTACATAGGTACCTCCACACTGTCATAAGCAACATCTTAAGTTTAAAAACCCTCCTGTGACCACACTTCCTCCTCTGGCTCCATTTTTCTGATCATATGTATGAAAATTTCATTGAAAGCATTGTCCATAATCATTGTCTCCAATTCTTCTGTTGCAGAACAAGCCGCATAAATTAGCTGAGGCTGGTGTAAAATAAAAGTGTAGACCTTTTATTCAAATTTATTAAGAATTTCAAGACAGTGATAGCAGGGCATTAAGCCATGGGTAAAACTCTTCTGAAGGTGGGGCATTCATTGTCTGGGGCACCTGGATATCTCAGTCAGTTGAGAGGATTCTCTCTCTCTCTCTCTCTCTCTCTCTCTCTTTCTCTCTCTGCCCCTCCCCTGCTCACTCTCTCTCTCTCTCTTTCTCGTTCTTCCTCAAGGGAAAAAAAAAGGTGGGACATTGCGTGACTGTATGGGTCGTCCATCCATGAAGCTGGCCTGCTCCATTGTCCTCTGAGCCTGCTCTAATCAGGCTTTCATCTGCCACCAATTCCACTAACAGTCTTGTCAATGTCAGCAGTGGTTTCCACTCATTTAAACCTAATAGTCACTTCTCATCTTTACCTTCCTGGATCAATGAATTTAGCAGAGCGATTACTCCCTTCTTCTTGAAGCACTGTCTCTACCTTGTTCTTTATTTTGGACTTCTGACTTCCTTAACTACAAGACATGTTGCTTCAAGCCACTAAATCTGTGGTAATTTGTTGCAGCAGTAAAAGTAGCACACTGTCCTCATCAACACAGTCTCCATATGTTGGTCTGCCCCAGGCTCACACCTAGGACATCCTACTCCTCTATCTATATCCATATCCAAGTAGCTTTAAAATACCAGCTATCAAAATGAAAATCAAAACTACAATGAGTTATCACCTCATGTGTGTGAGAATCGCTAGAATCAAAGACAAGAAACAACAGGTGTTGGCAAGGAATCAAAGGGGAACCCTCTTGCACTGCTGGTAGGAAGGCAAACTGGTGCAGCCACTCTGGAAAACAGTATGGAGGTTCCTCATAAATTTAAAAATAGAACTAACATGATCCAGCAATACCACTTCTGGCAACATATCCACAGGAAATGAAATCACTTTCTCAGAGAAATATCTCACTGCAGCGTTATTTGCAACAGCCAACGCATAGAAACAACGTTAAGTGTCCACTGATGGATGAGTGGGCAAAGAAGATATGGTGTGTATGTGTGGTGTACACACACACGATGGAATATTATTCATTTATTAACAAGGAGGAAATCCTGTCATTTGTGATAACGTGGATGGACCCCGAAGGTGTCACATTGAGTGAAGTTACTCACTTACATGTAGAATCCAGAAAAAAAACCCAGAACTCTGCATCAAAGGCCAGATTTAGTGGTTGCCAAAGGTGGGGAGTGCGTTGAGGGATATGGGTGAAAGTTGTCAAAAGGCACAAACTTCTGGTTATAATATAAATCAGTTCTGGGTGTGAGGGACAGCATGGAGACCATAGCTAAGATTACTATACTATATATTTTAAAGTTGCTAATAGAGTAGATCTTAAAAGTTCTCATCACCAGAAAAGAAATTGTAACTGTGAAGTGATAGCTGTTAACTTCTCATGGTAATTATTTTTCAGTATCTGCATATATCAAATCATTATGTTGTATACCTTAAACTAATATAATGTTACACATCAATTATATCTCAATAAAGCTGGAAAAGAAATAATAAAATAAAATACCAGCTAAGCATTGATGACTCCCAAATTCATCTCTCTGGATCAGACTTCTTCCTTAAACTCCAGATTATTATAGCCAATGGATCACTCGACATTTTTACGTAAGTGTCTAAAAGACATCTCAAATTGAACATGTCCCCAGAAACAGTAAATGATAGCTCCAGCTCACTTCCTCCAGTTTCGTGGGCTAAAAACCTCAGTTGTATCCTTGGCTCCTCTCTTTTTCTCTCCCTCCACCTGTTTGGAAATCCTGGGTCTCCAAAATAAATCCAAAATATAGCACTCCTTACCACCTCCCCTGCTTCCACTTCTGGATGGAGCCACCATCATGGTCAGCTGGAATATTACAACAGCCTCCTAACTGGCCTCCCAGCCTCTAACTGTCCCCCACAATCTAGGGTCAACCCCGCAACCAAAGCGGTTCTCTTACAAGATTTGCAATGCAGCCTCACTTCTTCGAAAAGCTTTTTTAATGGTCTTTCATTGCACTCAACAGGCGTAATCCCTACAATGACCCAGGGGCTCTATGTGATTTGGGGCTTTGCTGCCTCTTTCACCTGCTCCCCTGCCCCCCACCACTCCAACTCAACCACTGTTGCTTCTGCAGCCTCATTGCTCATCCTGGAACATTCTCAAGCAAGTTCTTGCCTCAGTGCAATGAAATGGAAATTCCTTCTACCTGAAATGGAAATGCACACATTCTGTCTTACTTTCTTCTTTCTTTCAGGTCCTCTGATCAGCTGCCATTTTATTCCTGTCACTATCCCTGAACACTTTCCCCATTCAACTCCTTGTCTTTTGTATCCCGTTTTGTCTCCATAGCTCTTTGGCCACGTAACACCCTGTACGCACACTTACTTGTTTCTGTTATGTTTGGTACCTGCTACAAGAACATGGGCTCTATCACAGCAAGAGTACTGACTTGGTCTCTAGTATGTTCCCAGTGCTGGAACAGCTACTAGCTGATGGAAAACACTTGAAAACACTTGTTGAATTAAATGAATGAATAATGGCACAAAGCTAGTAGTACTGGATTCACCATTTGCCAATTTATTTATTTTTCCAATTTGGCAATTTCTAACTAACTTATCAGTGGAGATCCATGAATAAACCATAGCCCATCCCACATTTGAAATGAAAACGAGAAGACTATTACTAAATTCTGAAATGTCCATTAATTTCAAGATAGCCTGTGACCACTGTGACCCAGAGGCTGGCTTGATGAGAAAACTAGCTAGCCTTCTCTCTCTCCCCTAAATGCACATGTCATGGCAGAGCTATCTTATAAATCAGGAATTTTCAACTGGAGGTGATTTTGCCCCGAGGGGACATTTGGCAACATCTGGAGACATTTTTATTTGTCACAACTCGGGGAAGGTCCTACTAGCATTTAGCGGGTAAAGGCCTAGGATGCCACCAAATATCCTATAATTCACAATCCTACAAGACAACCCCACAGGTAAGAATCCCATCTAAAATGCTGTAGTGCCAAGGTTGAGAATGTATATTCTGCTATTGTTTGGTAGAGTGTTTCTAAAATGTCAGTGCAGTCACACTGATCATAGTGTTGTTCCAGGCTTCTCTGTGTCTACTGATTGTCCTTGGACTTGTACTGTCAGTTGAGTCATGGGTGGGGGCTCTTCAACTATCATTGGAGATCGATGCCTCCTTTTAATTCTATCACTTGGCTTTATGTATTTTGAATCTCTGTTATCAATATACAAACATTGCTATGTCCCCTGGTTGAAGCTACCCTCTTATCATTATTGGATCACCCTATTTATTGTTGGAAAGATTCCCAAATCTACTTTATAATAAACATAGCTGCCCCAGCTTTCCTTTGATTAGTGTTAGGAAGTCCTCTTCTGTCCTTTTACTTTCAATCTGCTGGTGTCTTTATATTTAAAATGAGTTTCTTATAGACAGTACATAGTTGATCCTGTTTCTTTGTCCAGTCAAACAACCTCTACCAGCTAATTGTGCTGTTTAGATAATTTAAATTTAATGTGATTTTTGATATGGTTTGGTTTAAATCTACCACCTTGCTAGCTGTTTTATTTCGCCAATCTATTCTGTGTTCACTTTTTTCTTTTTCTGCCTTCTTTTGTTTTCCTTGAGTCTTCTTTATAATTCCATGTGATAGGCACAGTTCTGCCCAAGATTGTTACCCCTGATGTCCACACCCTGTATATTAGTCTACCCTTGAGTGTGGACAGGACTTGCAAATATGATGGAATTTCACTCCCATTATTAGGGTATGCTATGGTAAAGATGAAGAGATTTTGCTACAATTAAGGTTCCTGGTGATTTGATTTTGAATTAATCAAAAATGAAATTATCCTTGGTTGCCCTGACCCAATCAGGTGAGTCTTTTAAAAAAGTATCCAGTTCTTATTAGAAGTAAGAAAGATTCTCTTGCTGACCCCCATGACATAACGATGTAAGTTCCTATGACGTGAGCGGTACTGAAAACAGCACAGTAGGAATATAAGGGCAGCCCTGGGAGCTGAGAGTGGCCCCTAACTGAACAGTGGCAGAGGAGGAGGGGTGCTTGCAATGAATTCTGCAACCTGAACGAGCTTGGTAACAGATCTTCCCTCTTCAGATCTCCAGATGAGAATGAAGCTAAACCAACCTCTCAGTTTTGGCCACATCAGATCCCAAGCAAAGGGCTGAGATAAGCTGTGCCTGGTTTCCTGACCCACAGAAACTGTGAGATACTCAATCTGGTTGTTTAAGCTGCTAAATGTGTGCTAAATGTTACGCAGCAATAGAAAATTAATACATTACATTTTACTTCCTTTATTGGCTTATTAGATACACCTCTTTTTTTTGCCATCATTGCTTTAGGGGTAATAGTGTACACCTTTAACTGATTCCACTTTTAAGTGGTTTTATACCACATTATCCATAATATAGGGACTTAGAGCAGGCTACTTCCATTTCACCAATCCTGATCTTTGTGCCATTGTCTACATTTGACTTCTATGTGATAGAAACCTACAATACACTGTTACTATTTTGCCTCAAGCAGTCAATTATCTTTGAGTTATTTTTTAAATAAGAGAAGTTCTCCCTCCCTTATCTGCACCTATTTTTACCATTCCCTGTGCTCTTCAATTACCATCTGGCATCATTTTTAAGTTGTCTGAAGGACTAATACTCACATTTCTTGTAGTGCAGGTGTTAAATTCTTGTATGTTTTGTGTATGTGAAAAAGTCTTTATTTACCTTCATTTTTAATGATTCTTTTGCTGAGTACAGAATTCTAAGTCAGCAGAGGTTCTTTTTTCCCCTCTCAGACCTTTACAGATTAGTTCACTGTGTTCTTGCGGGCAGGGATTCTGGTAAGTCAGATGTCACTCTCAGCTCTTCCCTTGTGGCTGTTTTTAGTTTCCTTGTATTACCCACTTCAGCAGTTTATTACACTGTGGCTTGGTGTAGTTTTCTTCACGTTTCCTGTGTTTGTGCTTTGTTGAGTTTGGAGGATTCATAGATCATTTATAGTTTCCAAGAATTTTGAAGAATTTCAGCCATTGTTTTTTTTTCTGCCGTTCCCCAAAGTCTCCTCTCATTACACATATCTTAGGCAGCTTCTTAATGTTCTGTTCATTTATTTTCAGTCCTTTGCTTAATTTGAGTCCATTTCTATTATTATGTCTTTTGCTAATTTTCTCATCTGAACTGTCTGACCTGTGATTAATACCTTCTCAGATATTGAGTGTATCATGTCTAGAAGTTTGATTTTGATCTTTCTGGAAGGGAGCATCTTCTCTGTCTTTTATTAGTATCTTCATGCTTTCCTCTCCACTTTTTGATATAATATTTTGGTAATAGCTGTTTTAATGTCCTTATCTAACAATTCTATCATTTTCATCATTTCAGAGTCTATTTTTATTAATTTCATTTTTGTTCTGATATAGATTATATTTTCCTGCTTCTTTTCATAACTGGTAGTTTTCACTGAATGGCAGACCTTGTAAATTTACATTATTAGGTGTGAAATTCTTTTTATTTCTTGAAGTACTATTTTAGCTTTTTTCGAGGACTCAGCAAAATTATTTGGAAACAAATAAGCTTCCAGGTTCTATTAAGATTTGTTAGGGACCAGGGCAGGCTCTAGTCTCAGGGCGTTTCAGATCTTACTGCATTTATTTATTTATTTATTTATTTTAATTTTTTTTTTTTTCCAACGTTTTTTTTTTTATTTATTTTTGGGACAGAGAGAGACAAAGCATGAACGGGGCAGGGGCAGAGAGAGAGGGAGACATAGAATCGGAAACAGGCTCCAGGCTCCGAGCCATCAGCCCAGAGCCTGACGCGGGGCTCGAACTCACGGACCGCGAGATCGTGACCTGGCTGAAGTCGGACGCTTAACCGACTGCGCCACCCAGGCGCCCCAGATCTTACTGCATTTAAATACCCTCTGAGTACTTGACCCAGTGCCACAGGTATTATGAGATTCCTCTACTCTGGCTCTTGAGCACATGAATCACTCCAACCCTGTGTTGGCTCCAGGAATTTTTCACCTGCTCCTTCACAGTGGCTCTTGTCCTGGCCCCACATCGTCTCCTCGTGTGCATGCTCTAATCAGACGTGGGTGAGAATGGAGAGAAACCATCTCTGGATCTCCAGTGCTGCATCTTTCCAGGTCTTCCCTCCCCCTTGGCATTCCAGGAAGAATTCCAGATGCCTTGTTCTCCCTGAATTCTCTGCTCTGTCTTCACAACTCGGGGAGATCACACACTCTGTTTCGATTACTCCTCTCTGCACTGTGACTTTGGAAATTCCCTCCAGACAGTAAACTGAGGCAATCATAGACTTCATTTCTCCATTTCCCTTCTCTCAGGGATCACTGTTCTATGCTGCCTGTGTCTAATGTGTAAAATCCATCATTTCATATAATTTCATTGTTTAAAGCAGGAGAGAACAACCAATCCCAATTACTCTGTCATGACTAGAAGCAGAAATCTGTATCTAAGTCAATTTTGTAGAACAGAATGGGCAACTGGCTTCACCATATATCAAGTTTTCTTATAAAAATATAGCAATGTAAAGAATATAATGTTAGTGGGGTGTCTGGGTGGCTCAGTCGATAAAGGGTCTGACTCTTGATTTCAGCCCAAGTCATGATCTCACAGTTTGTGAGTTTGACCTCCCATCAAGCTCTGCACTGATGGCACAGAGCCTGAGTGAGATTCTGTCTCCTCTTCTCTCTGCCCCACCCCAACTGGCACGCGCACACACACACACACACACACATTCTCTCTCTCTCTCTCTCTCTCTCTCAAAACAAAAAATAACCTTAAAAATAATATATAAGCCTCTCTTCCTCAAAAACTTAAAACTAGAAGCACCCTATGATCCAGCAGCCCCAGTTCTAGGACTTCTTTCAGGAGAATTGAAATCGGGGTCATGAAGAGATATCTGCCCTCTCACAACAGCTAAGATATGGAAATAGTGTAAACACCCCTTGTGGATGACACATGAAGAAACTGGTGTACACGTGCATACAGTGGAGTGTTCATTCGGCCCTTAAAAAGAAGCGAATCCTGCAATATGCAGCAATATGGATGAACCCTGGGAACACAATGCTGAGTGAGATAAGTGGTTACAGAAGAACAGGGATGGTATGCCTCCACTTCGAGTGGTCAGACAGGAGCAGAGTGTGGAGCGGTGGCTGCTGGGGGCGGGGGGACAGGAAGGTGGACTCGCTATTCAGCGAGTGTAAAGTTTCACTTACACAAGGGGATTAAATCCTGGAGATCCAGGCACAACACTGTCTCTATAATTGTACTCTTACAAATTTGTCCAGAGGGTAGATCTCCTGTTCTGTTCTTACCATAACTGGTTTTAGGAAAGAGCTCCTCTCCTATTAAACCTTAACTCTATCATAGTTTGATTGTGCCCCTGGTCTCAGACTTCTCTGGTGTGCCTTCTGAAAGCCTGAGTCTAGAACAGCTCCCAGATCAGTATTCCTCAGAGCTGAATGGATATTGCCTTTATGCAATTGTCAAGACTTCGTTATCTGCATCACTGTCACGTGACAGAAGTCCTGTGCTCCCCCTCTTTTTGCACTTGCTGCTTTAACTCTCAGGCTGAAGCCCAGATCCTCAAAAGGAGGAGCCACGTCTTTGTATCCACAGTGCTAGACACACCGTAGATGCTCACAAATGTGTGTCAAACGACTGGATCCATGACTTTAAAAATCAGCTCTTTAGGAGTCAGCTCTGCTGCTCTCCACTGCCAATCTACTTCTAGCTTAGGACAGCGTCACCTTTATCTCCAGTACTGGGGGTGACTGTTCTCATGGACAACACAAAGGAGTTCTTTACGACACAAGTACATGGAAGACTCTTAACTTAAAGTATCCAGGCTCCAGATCATGAGTTGCTGATTCATTAGCAAAATATAACACACATTTGAACACCTTTTTTCCTTCTAATCACTGTACATTCGTACCAAAGAATGCTGACACAGATAAAATCATAGCTGGTTCAAGTAAGGATACTTATACTCAGAATATGGTACAGTTTTAATATCCAGATTTTCAGGCATCCATCCCTATATTCCATGATGATAACAGGGAATTACTGAAGGCATTTAGGTAGTACTTTGTCCTTACTCTTATTACACACTCTAGTTTCATATCACTTTTGAAGATTAAATGAGAAAATATCTCCAAGGTTCTATAGAGACTACTTGCAGGGGAAATCAGTTCATTAGCATTTTACAGCTGAGGCTGTCTAGGCTTCCAGAAGGGGTGTGACCTGTCCAAGATCACATAGAAAATGGCAGAATATGAACTGGAACCTAGATCCACCAGCATTCCCATGGCTTATTGCATTTTAGTTCTGTCCAGTCTCCCCACCAAGACAATAGCAACATTGGAGCTGGGTCTGGGGTGTAGGGCTGTCCCCAGGGGAGCCTGGTGGGGCACAGTGACAGGATGTCCTTTCACGGCTCTGTGCCATGGCCAAGGCAGCATCTGAGAGCTGGGGTCGAATCAATAGATCATCATTAAGAGGACCTGAGAGGGGCGCCTGGGTGGCGCAGTCGGTTAAGCGTCCGACTTCAGCCAGGTCATGATCTTGCGGTCCGTGAGTTCGAGCCCCGCGTCAGGCTCTGGGCTGATGGCTCAGAGCCTGGAGCCTGTTTCCGATTCTGTGTCTCCCTCTCTCTCTCTGTCCCTCCCCCGTTCATGCTCTGTCTCTCTCTGTCCCAAAAAATAAAATAAACGTTGAAAAAAAAAATTTTAAATAAAAAAAAAAAAAAAAAAAGAGGACCTGAGATAGAAAGCCAGAGAGACTATCCAGCCAAGCTTTGGTCTACAAAGGGCTCAGCAAAGAGAAGAAACAGAGCACAGCTGGAGAGGTGAGAACAGGGTGGAAGCACAGGCTGCAAGTCCACACCTGGAGGTCACTCTCAGCGGGAGGACACAGGTCTGTGCTGGGGGCAGTGGGCAGGTGGGTACCACGGACCAGATAACCTACAGATAAGCTGCTCCCATCTGCTGTAGCTGTCCTGCACAGGACAGTTAGGGGGAATCTTCCTCTTTACTGCTTTGAGAGCTCACATTCCCCAAAGCAGACAGACTGGAAAGCCACATTTTTGTTCTGTGTTTGGTTGCCCCAAAGTGCAAGGTAAAGTGTGCAAGCCTAACAAAGGAGAGAAGCAATTCCCTCAAGGCATATTTTCTAGAAAATTTTAAGTGAACAGTTAGTGAGCTCACTGACACAAGCCTTAGTCTCAGGTAGGTTTCCTGCCCTCGATCTACCCTCATAGCTTATCACAGATTGCATCCTTCCACTGATGAACTTGAAAATCAAATACATTTGCAGTGGGACACTGGAATGGGATTTTATTGCATGGCTACCGCTCAATTGCAATTTGAGTATTACTGGCCTGAAACCAGCTTTAATTCAAAACATTGTTTGAAACTAGGTCAGATGACATGTCACAGTAGTGGACTTGGTCTCTACTTGTCTGCTTCAGGTTCTGTGACAAGTTGGCACATGTTTTATGTCTAGTGTATCTGTCACCTTCTACATGATATACAGTTTCCTCAGTCAGAACAACATGGCACTGTCTTTGTTCTAGGTTATGTAACCATTAATAATTTATTTTATAAATAAAAATTTTGCTGACATTCCAACTCAGCAAATACTTCCATCCTCAGTGGGAAGGAAACAAAGTGGATGCTCTATAGTAGGGTTGGAAGAGCTAGGATATTGTGCTTCTCAGGCAAAATCTTGCCCACAAAGCAGTGAATGAAATTTATAGACTTTGATGTGATTTTGCCAGGGATGCGGAACTGATAGGTTTAAGGAACTGAAGAGTAAAAACTAAACTGAGAAGTTAGTGAGGCCAGAATTCTATAAATCTTTTTTGTTTTATAACAAAACAAAATTCTCATTTAATAATTTTTGTTATTCTTATTTAATAATTTCAATAACCCTAAAATATAGTTATATTGATATCTACTTTAAAAATGGAAACAAAAAACAAAAAATCCGCAAGCTTCCTAAAAGTTAAGTAATTTGGTCAAGTTACCTGAAAGGACCAAGTTTTATTCAGGGCTTGATCTAGACCTGCCTGACTTCGTATGTGTGACAAAGCAGTGCAAGGTGACATGCCAGGCACCATGGGCCACCCACCAGTACTCATCGTTTCCCCTTCCTTGATAAAGCCCAGTGTTGGTAAGGTGTCCACCCTCCCCACATCAGTGTGCAGGTCGGGGCATCCTTGTCTGTTACTCAAGGGCACCTGAATGGGCAGTCCTCACCACTCCTCTTGAAATGGCAGGGTAGAGCAGGAAAGCATCGCAGGTGTGGTGGTGGCACATTAGGGGAAGTAGGGGTGGGGGTGAAAGGGCAGGGGGTGGGAAATGCTTTGGGGAAAATGTTTCCTCTTTCTTTACAGAGAATAAACAAGACACAATGGTCTTCATCTTTGGGATATAGAGTTGCTGGAGTTGCTGTCAACACCTGACACCAGCCTGGGGGAAAAGCCACTGCTGAAGAGGGCAGGTCAGAGGAACAAGAGAATCTTGGAGCTGATCTATTAAGTAACCCTACAGTGCACTACCCCCCCCCCCCAATTCCCTTCATGAGATAACACATGCCTGCATTCACCCTTGTTTAAATCCTGGTTTCTGTGTCTAGGAGCTGGAACACCCTAACTGGATCTGAGACCACATGCCCGGGCTCAACCAAGCTACCCCTTGTGGATTTCATGGCAAATGGAACAGAAGGTCCCAGACTGAAGCACATTCATCCAAACAGGGCAGGTAAAAGGATCGCTGTGGCCAGGACTTGTCACTGGTACTTGTAAGGCAAAAGGTTTAGGAAATCAGGGGCCAGCTGGTAGAGAGGCAGGAACATCTGTTGGAATAAAACCTGCAGCTCATAGCAAAGCAACCTGGCTCGTTTCCTACACAGAAGCAGAGCATGTAATGGGCACTCAGGACAGGTATCCCCGCCCGTCAAGCTGGGTCATCTACGAGGGAAGTAGAAAGGAATTGCCTGGCATGGCTATGCTCATGTAACCCATCTTCCAAGAGTTTCTTCTGGGCAGCTGTTTTTTTTATATAAAAGAAAATTTTCAAAACCAATTATTCCCATGACCACTCTACATTCATTGGCTTAGAGATGTAATTTAATGTATTAAACAGTGAATTAGTAGCAGTTTTAATATGTCTAATATCTCGGTGAAAATTCTGAGTTATTTAAATTCTGGTTACAATATTCATGCTGATTAGAGAGGGGTGGTGGGAGAGAGAGAGACTGAGAGAAGAAAGAGAGAAAACCTAACAAATTCTAAAGCTCAATCAGTTCTTGTCACTAGTCACATCCCTTCTTTTCTCCCAGGATGCATAACAGAGAAACACACTTGCAGCATCTTATGATTCTATTCGTTAGAAACAAGAGAAATGCCCACCAAAAAACCCTGTGCAAAGACACTGGAACAGCTCCCCTGGGGAAACTGGGTCACCATTAAAGTATAGACTTATACAAACGAATCAACATCAAATTACCATTATCTTCTTCCATGTTCCTATGTTTTTCCATTGGGGTTGACCATGAAAACAGGCCAGCTTCACAGCAGGCCCAAGAAAAACGAGGAAGATAGTGCACCCTGACTTAAAAAGGCATCTGGCCAGATATGATTCCCTGTAATTTTTTAAAGACATAAAAAGAAATACAAATAAATATTTTTAGGTAAACATTACATTTCCTCAGGTAATGGAAATGGTAGGCATAGTTCCCATCTAATAGTGAAGATAAGGCTACCCTACGACTCAGCAATCACACTAACAGGCATGTATGCAAAGAATACAAAAATACTGATTCAAAAAAAAGATGAAGATAAGGTAAGGAAGTTTTACTTATGCTTTCTAGTAATCTCTGATGAAATCAGGAATTGAACTCCTAATGAAAAGCAAAACAAAGGAAGAGAGAAGAAACTTTTTAAATAAATAAAAGAGTTGGGTGAGGGGTGGGGGGGGGGTGGACAGGAGCCCTAAAGATGAGATTATAATACAAATACACTAACCATTGGGCGGGATATTGTTTTTAACCCACATATAACTGAAAATTGTAATTCCTCTTACTAAGACAATTTAACTCAGAGGTGATGGAAGCCACTGTGACCTTGACAAGTGGATCCCCAGGAGGAAGGATTCAATACCACGGCATGTATGCAATTATGTTTCCCACAGTTTTTCCCCAAGGTTTCTATAGCCTGTAGCTGTACTTCAAGACTATTAGACACAGGGCTCAAGTGGAGACTGATACCTAGACACCCAAAGCATCATTACAGTCTCACTGTTAGATGACAGCATCGGGAAACCAGAAAATAAAACAGTCCTGGCCAGGCTTAAAGCGGGTCCTCTAGGTCTACGGATCCATATGGTAGTAACTTCCCTGATCACCAACTATATAACTAAAATAATCATAAACCCCATGTCGGTTTCTTCACCTGTGGGGTGAGAGGCACCAATGGGAAGCTTCTGAAACTACTACCCTCCCCCAGCCAAGATGAAGGCATTTGGAGGTAAGCAAGGGCATCTTTAGTGCTCTTTAGAGACTTAAAAGATGCAGAGGAGCTAGTCTTTATTATGCTTCTTCCTGGCAGGCATGCCTGCAAGCTTAGAAGAACCAGGGGAGATTTGATCCTTCACATTAACAGTCTCTTCTGTTCTAAAAGATACATTTAAGATATAAATTTCCTTCTAAGGTGAATCGAGAATTCAAACTTAGAACAGCTTGAACACCATAAAATAAAACATTTATCTCAAGGAACACTGATTTAAGTCACCTCTCTGCTAAAAGACAATAATTATTGCATGACATCCCATTCTCAGGTTCCATTTCAATAAATGTTCACTGATCGCCCACCAACCAATGGTAGGTACTAGGTGTGCAACAATAAACTATGTAAGTCTGATTGAACTTTCAGAGTAAAGAGAAGCATGGAGAAGTAGTAAGGAATAGAGACCAGACAGCATACACCTATAATACAACAGACTGTGCTGTGCTGAGGTCCCAGGGAACACCTAAGCCAGCATCGGTGGATACGAGTGCGTGGTGATGAACCTGAGGAGAGGACAGGGGTACATGTTCCAGGAAAGGTGAGAAAACTGTTTCTGGCAGAAATGCCAACATAGGTAAAGACACAGAGGAAAGAAGCAGTGTGGTAGATGCCAGGGACAGTGAGAGGCAGCTGTTCTGGCCTCAAACTGCCAAGAGTAGCTTTCTCCTAGAGAAGTACTTCCGTGCATGTTGTGTTTCACTTGGAAGAGGAAGACTCTGGTGAGTAACTTGGAGAGAAGCAAGAGTGCAAAGCTCAGATCTTAGCACCTCACCCTCCCTCTTTTCCTATTTCCCTTGCCCTCACTCCTTCTATCTCCTTCTTTTTTTTTCTTTTTTTTTTTTTTTTTTTTTAATTTTTTTTTCAACGTTTTTTATTTATTTTTGGGACAGAGAGAGACAGAGCACGAACGGGGGAGGGGCAGAGAGAGAGGGAGACACAGAATCGGAAACAGGCTCCAGGCTCCGAGCCATCAGCCCAGAGCCTGACGCGGGGCTCGAACTCACAGACCGCGAGATCGTGACCTGGCTGAAGTCGGACGCTTAACCGACTGCGCCACCCAGGCGCCCCTTCTATCTCCTTCTTTCTCCGTATCTACCTCCTTTTGGGAAAGGGTGATTGCCTTACCTTTGTGTGATAAACAGATTAGAGCCCAGGCCAGCTTTTTTTTTTTTTTTTAATGTTTATTTATCTTTGAGAGAAAGCGGGGGAGGGGCAGAGAGAGAGGGAGACACAGAATCCGAAGCAGGCTCCAGGTTCCAAGCCTAGAACCATGAGATCGTGACCTGAGCCGAGGTCGGACACTTCACTGACTGAGCTGCGCAGGCATCCCGAACCCCGGCCAGCTTTTTAGAGGCAGGTCCAAAGGCGTGTCTGTCTCTGGAAAGCATATCTGCTGTGCTGGCCTAGTGCCCCATCAGACTGGTGGTCCCCAAATCAAGGCTTGTGGAGAGAAGGTTTTAGGAAGGCTGGCAGGGGCTTTGAAGACACAATATCTAACCTGGTTGTTTCCTAAAAGTAAAACAAAGACTTTGATTTCTCACACCTTTGTGTATTTTCTCACCTGAGCCTCCCTGAGGGTAAAAGAGAGTTGAAATCTGATTAGCCAGTATTCCTCTGAACCCCATCAGGTATTAGCACTGGTAGGATGTGAGCCCCTAAAGGGGGTTTTGAGAGAGATACCGCCAAGGTCAGGTAGAAACTCACCTTCACGGACACTAACAGCCGTTGTCATTCACCACACTGTGCGAGGATTGACTTCAATCACAGTCCCGGCCCCTCATATCCTACCTGCTTCACTGATATTTAACCTTATAACCCTTAAATCCCAACTGACACCAACTACTTCACCCTCATCCCTCACAGGACTCACTTGTCAGCATCTCAAATCCTCCCTATTTTGAGGAGTAGATAGCAAAGCAAACAGTAGCCAAATCTGACCAAAATGGTGATGCAGGAGAGCCCCTCCTGCCCTCCACAGGGACAAGCAATTAGAAAGCTGCCTGGGAACAAAAACAGCACCAGGAGAATCTGAAGTCCACAGAAGAAACTTCAGCCACAACAACAGGAAAAAAACAAACAAACAAACCTGAAAATAGCCACACAAGAAGCAAAGGAATTTAGCTTCCTTGTGCCTACAGGTGCCATGAAGCTGGCACCACTGGGCAGCAGGAGGGAACTCCCCAGTTAGACTCCCTAACCAGGGAAGGAAGCCGGCAGGCAGCGCAGAACAGCCGGCCTCAGCTCACCCAGATGAGCTAAGACAAAGCAGAGGGAGAGCCAGGAGCACCGGAGGCAAGCAGGGGTTCCCAAGAGCAGCCACCCAGTGGGAGCAGTCTTGGCCCACCCAGCAGAAAGCCCAGTAGCTTTCACCGCTGAAAAAAAAAAGCAGTGGACAGCACAGTGCTACAGACCCATGACAGTATTGAAAGTCCAGCTAGATCAATCAGCAAGAAAAAGGAAAGGCATCCAAATCAGAAAAGAGGTAGTAAAGTTGTCTTTGTAGACGATGTGATCTTACATAGCGAAAATCCTAAAAACTGTTGGAGCTAATCAATGAATTCAGTAGCTTCGGGAATCAAAATCAACATACAAAAACCAGTCGTATTTCGAAACACTAACAATAAAATATCTGAAAGAGAAATAAAGAAAACTATCCCATTTTCAATAGTATGAAAAACAATAAAATATGTGGGAATAAATTTAACCAAGGTAGGAAAAGATACCTACAATAAAAACTACAAGACTTCGACAAAAGAAACTGAAGAAGACACAAAAAAGGAAAGATGCTTCATGTTCACAGATCAGAAAAATTAATATTGTTAAAATTTCCACACTACCCAAAACCATCTTGTAGACTCAATGCAATCCCTATCAAAATTCCAAGGACATTTTTCACAAAAATAGAACAAACAATTCTAAAATTTGTATGGGAAAAAAGACTCCAAATAGCAAAAGCAATTTTGAGGAAAAAAACAAAAAAACAAAGCTTAAAGCATCTGACTTCCTGATCTCAAACTATACTACAAAGCTGTAGTAATCAAAATAGTATATTGATAAAAACAGACCCACAGACCAAAAGAACAAAAATTGAGAGCCCAGAAATAAATATTCGTGTATGGTGTCAACTAATATTCAACAAGAGGGTCAAGGATAATGCGGGGGGGGGGGAGGAGATTATTTTTTAATCTGACACCAAAAGCACAAGCAATGAAAGCAAAAGTCAACAGATAGGACCACATCAAACTAAAAAGCTTCTGCAAGAGAAACTATCAACAAAAAGACAGCCTATGTAATGGAAGAAAACACTGCAAATCATATATCTGATAAGGAATTATCCAATATATATAACAACTCAACAACAACATCAACAACAAATCTAATTAAATAATAGGTAGAGGACCTGAATAGACATTTTCTAAGGAAGGCATGCAAATGGCCAACAGGCATGTAAAAAGGTACTGGACAGCACTCTTCATTGGGGAAATGCAAATCAAAACCATAATGAAACCAACATACACCTGTGAGAATGGCTGTCATCAAGAGGACAAGAAATAAGCAGTGTTGAGAAGGACATCAAGAAAGGGACTCTTCGTGGGGTTCCTGGGTGGCTCAGTCAGTTAAGCTTCTGACTTTGACTCAGGTCATGATCTCATGGTCCGTGGGTTCGAGCCCCACGTCGGGCCCTGCGCTGACAGCTCAGAGCCTGGAGCCTGCTTCGGATCCTGCGTCTCCTTCTTTCTCTGCTCCTTCTCCATTTGCATTCTGTCTCTCTCTCTCTCAAAAGTAAATAAACATTAAAAACAATTAAAAAGAAAAGGGACTCCTCGTGCACTGTTGGTGGGAATGTAATTTGGTGCAGCCACTGTGGACAACAGTATGGAAATTCCTCAAAAATTTTAAATAGAACTAATATATCATCCAGCAATCCTACTTCTTGGTATATGTGCAATGGAAATGAAACAGGATCTCAAAGAGATATGGTTTCATTGCAGCTTTATTCACAATAGCCAAGATAGAGACACAACCTAAGTGTCCTTCAGCAAATGCATGGATAAAGAAGGTGTGGTGTTCCCATCTACAACAGAGCATCACCCAGCCATGAGAAAGAAGGACATCCTGTCATTTGCAACAGCATGGAAGGAACCTGAGGGCTTTGTGCTAAGTGAAGTAAGGCCAAGAAAGACAGTTACTGAATGATAGCAGTTGTATGTGGAATCTAGAAAAGCCAAGGCCCTAGAAACAAAGGGGAGAGTAGTGGTTACCAGGCACAAGGGGGCGAGGGGAATGGGGAGACGTTGGTCAAAGGGTACAAGCTTCCTTTATACAATGAATAAAATATGGGGAATTACCATACAGCATGGTGATATAGTTAACACTGCACTATATACTTCAAAGTCAGGAAAAGAGTTCTTAAATATTCTCTCCACAAAAAAAGAAAGGGTAATTATGCGATGTGATGCGAGTGTTAGCTAACAGTCTGATGGGAATCGTTCTGCAAGATAGAAATGTATCAAATCAGCCGTGTGTGCATTAAACGTATACAGTGTTACATGCAGTTGTACCTCATCACAGCTGAAAAAATAAATAAACCAGCCAGTAGCTACGCAGGAATATTTATTCCCATGGTCTGTTCAACCTGTTTGAGTTTCAAGAGCTATTTGTCTCTATTTTTAGTAACAGCATATGTACCAGAAATCTATGAGAAATTATCCCTTTAATTTGTATGACATACAATGAAGCAATCTCACTTCCTGGGAAATTTAATGGGTAAAATATTTTAATTTTGTTTCATCAAGTGTCCATAACCGACAAATTTACTGCAAATGGGTTTCCTCTGTCACCAGTTAAGTTACCTTTGGAGAATTATTTTACCTTACTGTGCTTTGGTTTCTTCACGGGTAACAGAATAATATTACTTTCCTTCAGTGTTTGGTGAGGATTAATAAAAATATATGTAGAAAGTCTAACACTTTTCTGGCAGACAACAGTTCTCATTTGCTGAACACCATTATTACTAAGGTCTGGGGATGCTGGAGATGTTGGAGAAAACAAAACTGCCAGGAGAGAGTCCCAGTAGGATTTATTACCCAAATGAACATAGCCTGTGGGTTCTAGAAGATTCACATAACTTGCAGGTGTCAGGTTGGGTCACTGCATGGATGGTGGGATAATTCTCCAGGTAGAAGTGAGCTAGGTTTTGAAGACCTTCAGTCTGAATATCCCTCAGTTATGAGAATGGATGTCACACAGATTCTGAGCTCAAGAGAGGGGTCTGAGCTGGAGAGGAGGATGCAGGAGTTATCGTGTGTCGGTGACCAAGGAAGACACGTGCGTGGAGGAGCTGGGGCTGAGGGCTGAAGAGGGAGGCTTGGGGAACATGGCATTTAGAAGATAAAAGAAGAAAGACAGCTTTGGGCTCTTGCCCTGGAAAGAGTGTTAGACAACAGTCTGCTGGCCCACATGTGTGGGAAGCCCTAAAAAACTATCTTAAAGAAAAGGGAGAGAGGATCTGAAAGAAGCTGTTCAGATAAAACCACTTACTTCTCTGACTTCCAAAAACATAAACAAAAATCTAAATTGAGTCAACAGAACATACCATGTTCGAGAGAAGTGAGACAAACACAGAAGCAAGTGAAACAGAGCTAGAAAGCACCACACACAAACCCACTCCCTCTTGTGTGCTCGGTCCTTGTCCTCCAACTGGGCACTGCAAGCCGGCACGTTTGAGGTTCATGCTAGAAAAGGACTTTGCAAAGGTAAGATGTTGTGACACGGAATGGGCCGCCTTTAAAGGTCCTGAGCTGCCAGTCCCTGGAGAAGCTAGAGACTGAGGATACTTTGTCAGGGAGGTGTGTGAAGGTACTGTGTGATGGTTCATTTTGTGTGTCCATTTGACTGGGCCAAGGATGTGCAGGTGGGAGCGCCTGGGGGGCTCACTCGGTTGAGCGTCCAACTTTGGTTCAGGTCATGATCTCATGGTTCATGGGTATGAGCCCCACGTTGGGCTCTGTGCTGACAGCTCAGAGCCTGGAGCCTGCTTCAGATTCTCTGTCTCCCTCTCTGCCCTTCCCTTGCTCACACTCTGACTCTCTCTCTCTCTCTCTCAAAAATAAATAAACATTAAAAAAAAAAAAAAACAAAGGTCATGAATGCCACCTTCTAAAAAGGATGTGCAGGTGGCTGCTCACACATCATCTCCAGGTGTTTCTGTGTGGGTGCTTCCAGAAGAACTTAGCATCTGTCTCAACACACCTCATAAAGAAGATCCACCATCACCAGCGTGGGCCCCAGGCTGCATCCAATCTACTGAGGGCCCAAACAGAGCAAAAAGGCAGGGATGGGAAATATTTGCTCCTCTGCTTAAGCTGAGACACCCATCTTCTATTGTCCTGGGATTCCAGCATTCCCAATCTCCAGGCCTTTGGACTCAGACTGCGACTCAGCCCTTGGCTGCCCTGGTCTTCAGGCCCATTTTCTTGGTTCTGGAACTTGCAGATGCTACATTGTAGGACTTCCCAGCCTCTGTAAGCATGTGAGCCAATCCCTTGTGGTGATGTCACTGCAGCCCACTGATTCTCTGTGGGAATGATGCTGCCTGTCAGGGGTGGGGGCAGATGATTATGTGTGAATATGTGTGAGTGGTTGTGGACATCACAAAGATTGGAGGGGCACTCTTGATTTTTAGTGATCAGGCACCACGGATGTGAGAAGTTCCACACTGGCTCAATTGATTGCAGAGAAGGTAAACTATGTGATTCTGAGGAAGAACTAATCATACAGCCTCACGAGAGATTGCTAATGCAATGATAGGAAGATTTCAATGAAATATCTACTCCATATAACATTTCGAGAAGAATCAATGATTTAGTAAAAGTTCCCAAAAGCAACTAGGAGTGTGTTGCAATTAACTGAATTTTCCTTGCAGCAGGATGAACATATTATGTGTAATAATAAAGTTTTTTTAATCACACATATTAGCTTTTATAAAGGAATAAAGAGTTTGCAAGGTAATGTTAATTTTCAAAATTACTTGAAATAGATAAAAAAGAATCATCAAAATTAGGTGCTTAAAATCTTTATAAGTACTTCATAGAAAAAAATATTTAATGCCTTTACATTAGAAAAACCAATGGAGCACCAGCGATCTTTAGCAATGTGAATGTGTAGCAAACTTTTGAAAAGCAGCACTGAGCATTTTGGAGATTCATTGCCTTGTTCGTTTACCACATTTAGTCACCAAGATTGTAAATGGGACGCTTCACAAATCAGGGAGTACTATTCAGCGCTATTAATACAATTAAGAGCAGTGTTTTAGACTCTGCAGTGACGTTGAAGAAGAGTTTGAATGTCTTAAACATGGAAATAAGGGGATTCTCTAAAGAAAATTGTTTAAAAGATTTTATTTACTATTTGACACTGTTGTTCATATTTTCACTCAAACAATGAAAAAATAGATATTAAAAATTGAAATAGTGTGACATGATATACATCTTTGATGTGTATTTGAAAAGTTAATGCGATTCTTACTTAAACGCAGAGTACCAAATTAACCTCAGTGAAGCAATGAGAATCATTTGGGGATTTAACCACAGACAATTTATTTATTACTTCAGTCACAGAGGATTTTCAAGTTTCATCTTTGTAGCAGTTAAGATAAGAATGAGCTCAAAGAAAATAAGGGGACAAATCAGTAATACTGTTCAAATAACTAGATTAGCCAAAGAGGACGACGACGACAACAACAAAGAACACTACTGCATTCAGATGCTATCACGTAATGACAGGTACAGTCTCTCCTGCAGGGTCCCAGCTAGGACAAGTGGGTGGATGACACACCTGAACTGAGTGACACAAGGAACACGCAATGAATGATTCTCAAAGACATTGTTAGAGAGGAAAAAATCACAAGAGGTGCTTACTGACACTAGTAAAACTAAGACATCAGCTAACTAGCTCCACAATCAAAGTAATCATACTTGTTGACTTAGCAAGTGGGAAAAAACAGAAAATATGTGTGTGGGTCTTGCCCCCAGTTCCTGCCACAGAGCTCTGAAGCCCTTGACATTTCCTGAGTGATAGGATTGATTTTCTTCTAATAAGATGCCTCTCGTTGGGCTACCTGATGACTTCAGAATGAAGGCTGAGTACCAGAAAGACCAAGCCATGATTAGAACTTTTGCTCCGACTTCCATCCTCCAGGAAGGGGGAAGGAATAATGCAAATCCAATCAATACCCAAAGTGTTATGGATGGAAAAACTATACATATACATGTTTTATACTTATATTATTGTATTTCATATTTATATGTATATATATATTTGTCACTAGTACTTTTAGGCATTTACACTATGTGCTTAGGCATTTACACTATGTGCCATGTTCTATAATTAGTGGGTTTGATTATAATGTCCACGTTTTTATTCATTCTGGCATTACTTCTTTAAAATTACTGAAGGAAGGGCTTAGAAATAATTAAACATACTATAATATGCAATCAGGTAGGAAATTTATTGAAATCCTATGAAATCACTATAAATGTACATCTTGAAAAATGGTTAATGTGGGAAATACCCATACTATAAATCAGTGATTAAAAAATACAAATGAAATTATATGTCCAATATGATCCCAAGTCTATAAATAAAAATGTACATGACCACAAAAAGACTGGAGGGAACTACAACGAATTATTAATGATGATATAATCTCAGAGTGGCAACATTACTTTTCTTCATATTTTTGAAAACATGACCTAACAAAAGTAGGAATAGAAGGGACATACCTCACCATCACAGAGGCCATATATGAAAGGCCCACAGTTAATATTATCCTCCATGAGGAAAAACTGAGAGCCTTCCCCTACAGTCAGTAATATGACCAGGATGTCCACTCTCACCATTACTATTAACACAGTACCAGAAGTCTGTGCTTCAGCAATCAGACAACAAAAAGAAATAAAAGGCATGCAAATCAGCAAGGAAGAAGTTAAACTTTCACTATTTGCAGATGACATGATACTCTATGTAGAAAACCTGAAAGACCTCACCAAAAAATTGCCAAAACTAATACATGAATTCAGCAAAGTCGCGAGATATAAAATCAACCAGCTGAAATCTGTTGCATTTCTATACACCAATAACATAGCAGCAGAAAAAGAAATCAAGGAATTGATCCCATTTGCAATTGCACCAAAAACAGTAAAATACCTACAAATAAGCCTAATTAAAGAGGTAAAAGATCTGTATTCTGAAAAATATAGATGGCTTATGAGAGAAATTAAGAAAGACACAAAGAAATGGAAAAGCATTCCATGCTCATGGACTGAAATAATAACCATTGTTAAAATATCTATCCTACCCAAAGCAATCTACACATTTACTGAAATCTCTATCAAAGAGGTTCTGTATTCTTCACAGAGCTAGAACAATCCTAAAATTTGTATGGAACCACAAAAGACCCCAAATAGCCAAAGGAATCCTGAAAAAGAAAAACAAAACTGGAGGCATCACAATTTCAGACTTCAAGCTATTTACAAAGCTGTAATCATCAAGACAGTATGGTACTGGCACAAAAACAGACACTCAGATCAATGGAACAGAACAGAAAACCTAGAAATTGACCCACAAATATACGGTCAACTAATCTTTGACACAGCAGGAAAGAATATCCAATGGGAAAAAAAAGTATCTTCAAAAACTGGTGTTGGGAAAACAGGATGGAGACATTCAGAAGAATGAACCTGGACCACTTTCCTACACCATACACAAAAATTAATTCAAAATGGATGAAAGACCTAACTGTGAGACAGGAAACCATCAAAATCCTAGAAGAGACACAGGCAGCAACCTCTTTGACCTTGGCCAGAGAAACTTCTTACTAGACACAACGCTGAAGGCAAGGGAAACAAAAGCAAAAATGAACTGTTGGGACTTCATCAAGATAAAAAGCTTCTGCAGAGATAAGGAAACAACCAACAAAACTAAAATGCAACCAATGAATGGGAGAAGATATTTGCAAATGACATATCTGATAAAAGGCTAGTATCGAAAATATATAAGGAACTTATCAAACTCAACACCCAAAAAACAAACAACCCAGTGAAAAAATGGGCAGAAGACATGAATAGACATTTCTCCAAAGAAGACATCCAGATGGCTGACACATGAAAAGAAGTTCAACATTATTCATCATCAGGGAAATACAAATTAAAACCACAATGAGATACCACCACATACCTGTCAGAATGGCTAAGATTAACATCTCAGGATGTTAACAACAGATGTTGACAAGGACGCGGAGAAAGGGGAGCCCTCTTGCATTGCTGGTGGGAATGCAAACTGGTACAGCCACTCTGGAGAACAGTACGGAGGTTCCACAAAAAATCAAAAATATAATCATCCTACAATCTGGCAATTGCACTACTAGGTATTTTTACAAAGGATACAAAAATGCAGACACAAAGGGGCATGTGCACCCCCCCCAACGTTTATAGCATCACTATTGACAATAGCCAAAGTATGGAAAGAGCTCCAGTGTCCATCAACTGATAAATGGATAAAGAAGATGTGGTATATATCTGATGGAATATTACCCAGACATCAAAAAGAATGAAATCCTGCCATTTACTAGATGTGGATGGAGCTAGAAGAATGTATTATACTAAGCAAAATAAGTCAATCAGAGAAAGACAAATATATCATTTCACTCGTATGTGGAATTTAAGAAACAAAACAGATGATATAGGAAGGGGGTGGAAAGGGAGAGGGAAACAAACCACTGGAGGCTCTTAAATATGGAGAACAAACTGAAGGTTGATGGAGGGAGGAAGGTGGGGGATGCACTTAGATGGGTGTTGGGCATTAAGGACGGCGCTTGTGATGAGCACTGGGTGTTGCATGTGAATGACGAATCACTGAATTCTACTTCTGAAACCAATAGTGCACTGTATGTTAACTAGAATTTAAGAAAACATGTTATGTTACCATCAGAGAAAAATAAGCTATTTTAGTCATTATATAGGCACTATAATTACAATGTTCAGTAAAAGCTCTCTTAATGGGAGTCTTGGTTCCCTTGCTCCATATTCTCCTGATTCTTTCACATACTGAGCACTCAGAGTCAGCATGAAGCTCTCCAGGATGCTCCAGCATTAATGGTCCCAACAGTTAAGTAATGTTTACAAGGGTTGAGCGTTGTTTCCCAAGTTTGTGCATGCCAGCTGCACTTATTATTGCTATGCTGTAATTTAATTAACTAGTATATAAATAGTTGAAATGGGAGCAGGGAAACAAAGAAAGCTGCTGTTTTTAAGAACCAAACTGAAGGTTTTGAAAGGACTCCATCAAGTCTAGTCAGTCGAAGGAAGAAAGGGAGGGAGGGAGGGAGGAGGAAGGAAGGGAGGTAGGCAGAATTTGCCTTACTGTGTGGGGCTAACAATTTAAAAGAATGGGGTGGGAGAAGGAGAAAAATCTGGAAAGATTCAGCACTCAGATGACTGTGTGTTTAAGTTCTCCAACACCCTAAAGAAATGGATGCTGGAAGAGTAAATGCTGTCTTATTGGTATGACTTATTCAAGAAAAATTGTGAATAATCCAGTTAATGAGCTTGTACCAAGAGTCCCGTATCTGGCTCCCACATCAAAAGATTGGTGAAAAATGCACATTTAGGGTTTTAATTTAAAATAAAATGTTTAAAATCTATGTGTGTTTTCGTTTATGAATGCCCAGCCCAGGTTTTTCACCAATACTGACAGAATAATAGGACAGCAACCACGTTGTGCTGTGAACGTCTTACATTTAGTCTGGATTAAGCTAGGGTGTGAAGAACGCAGGATGGGGTCTGTGACCTCGGTTATAATCCTCTGTCTCTCACCCACTAGCTATGGACTTTTGTGCATTGGGCACATCTCTTAACCTCTCAACCTTAATTTCCTTACTTGTAAATGAGAACTTTTGGGTGGAACATGAATTCAAGTCATTTGCACTGAAATAACAATTCTACTACTTGTTAATAAACATTTATAAAGTAACCACTAAGCTTACAACAATAGAAAAACAATATTATTTCAATCATTTACAGTATATAGTATCCAATTAAAAGTAGCTTTGCAGGGAGAATATATGAAAGGGGTATAAATTTAGGGGCGCCTGGGTGGCTCAGTCGGTTAAGCGTCCGACCTCGGCTCAGGTCATGATCTCACAGTCTGTGGGTTCGAGCCCCGCGTCGGGCTCTGTGCTGACAGCTCAGAGCCTGGAGCCTGTTTCAGATTCTGTGTCTCCTTCTCTCTGTGACCCTCCCCCATTCATGCTCTGTCTCTCCCTGTCTCAAAAATAAATAAACGTTAAAAAAAAAAAAAAAATTTGAAAGGGGTATAAATTTAGCCATATCAGTTTTTTTGCAAAGGAGAGAAGCAGAAAATCACATTTATAAACTTGAATACATACAATAAATTCATATATCCAGTATTAAAAATCATTGTTAAGACTTTAGGAAATGCATCTCCTTCTCTAAGTTAAATCTGGTGTGAAGCTACTTTATTGCTAAATAATTTAACACAACTGAACTATGAATGCAGATCTATTTCTGAATTGCTCTGGTACCTAGAAAAGTCTCTCAATCATAACTTGCAAAGAAAAAATCTATTTTGTCATTTACTCCCTGCCCAACCCTACCCTAAGGTGTATGAATAATTGAAGAGTTTGTGTGAACATGTTCCATAAATTAACAATTATTATAAACTTGGCAAGGAAGCCAAGTGCCTGGAGTGACCTCCATTCATAGGCCCACTGACTGCAAGGGCCCCACTGACCACCAGGAGCCCACTAACCACCAGGGGGCCCACTGACCACAAGGGCCCACAGGGCTGCTGTTAGGGTCTCTGAATCCTGCCAAATTGCCTATTCCCAACAGAGGAAGAAAAACACCCACCCTAAAGTAGTCCAAATGTCCTGGGGGGAAAAATGCCCCCAAATATCCCCTTCACCAATTCACGTTTTATATAAAGAGCCAATCGAAAGGCAGTCATCAAGCAGCTGATCATTCTGTTGATAGCAAAGTTCAGACTTAAAACTGAAGTGGCAGAAAAGCACGTTCCAAGTAAAATCCGTTACAAACATTTTCACTCGGGTTCAGCTCATCCGAATGCTTCAAGTATGAACCAGTGTAGGTATTGCATGCAGAAGGGCCCAAAATGATGTGTATTCCACTGTAACATTTCAGTGTTTGACTCTCACATGACATGTCTGTGTGAGCATCTTTCACGCTCTGCATTTCGAGAGGTGGCAGCGACAGTGAAAAGAACCTGGAACTTACAGGGAGGGTTTGAGTCAAGTTCCTTGTTTTTTCGTTGCATTACTTTGGAGAAGTCACTTGACGTGTTAGAATCCCAATTGTGTACGAAGAAAGCTGAGACTCTAGTATGTAGGTTGCTTGCATTCTAGTGATTAGAGGAATCTAAGAATATAGCAAGTGCTTTGTAAACTCTAGATTCTACCCATCATTTTCCATACTTAAACATTAGTAAGTATTCAGCTATAAATAATTTGTGCCTATTGCTTATTTCCTTTACAAATTATAACCTCCACAACATTTTACACAACTTGCTATAGTTCAGAGAAGAAACTTAGTTTCTTTTTGTGTATATGTGCTTGCTTATTTATTTATTGATGTAATGAACACCAGGAATACCAGCTCTTCCCCGCTCAAGTTTAACACTTCCCCCAAACGGCTGATACTCATTCTTTGTCTTTATTCTTAATAACATTTTATCATGCATATATTTTTTAGGGGTATGTTGTTTAAGCTGCTTTTAAATTTTTTTTTTTAAGAGACAGAGACAGGGTGACTACACATGGCAGAGGAGGAGCAGAGAGAGAGGGAGAGAGAGAGAATCTCAAGCAGGATCCACACTGTCAGCACTGGATGTGGAACTCAAACTTACGAACCCTAAGATCATGACCTGAGCTGAAACCAAGAGTCAGACGTTTAACCAGCTGAGCCACCCAGGTGCCCCAAAGCTGCTTTTAATTTTTAGCGTGTATCCTGCTATATATATGCAATCTGCTGGAATTTGCTCAAAAAGCTACAGGACTCACTTTGAATGCTATAGTAGTTAAAACAGCACAGGGACAGAGAAATTGACCAACAGGATGGAATAGACAGTTTTCATCAGATCTCTATAAAACTAAAATTTAGTTTCTTCATTTATAAGAATTTTTAACTACAAGATCTCTGAGCTTCCAACAGATGAAGTGATTGGCCCAAGGTTACAGAAATACTGAATAGTCCATTTATAGGATTCATACTTTACATTTGCAGTTTTTATTATAAAAATATATTTGCCTTACAGTCTATTTTCTTGTGGTGGTAGTGGTTGTTTCAACATCTTTATCGAGCAGCTTACATACCAATAAGTTTATCTGTTGCAATTGTAGAGGTCAGCAATTTTTAGTAAATTCACAAAGCTGTGCACCCACACCACCAGTGATCTCAGAACATTTCCTCACTCCCTCTGGCCCCCTTCCACAGTATTGCGAGGTGCCCATTCCCAATCATTACTCCCATTTGTAGGTAACCACTGATTCACTTTCTATTGCTTATAGATGTGACTTTTCTGGAAATATGACATAAATAGAATCACACAATATATAGTCTTTTCTGTCTGGCTTTTTCAATTAGCAATAGTATTCTTGAGGTTTTGCCATGTGGTAGCAGGTATCAGTAATTTGTTCCTTTTTACTGCTAAGTAGTATGCCCTTTATGGCTACATCACATGCCATTCAGCAGCTGATGGATATGTGGGTGTTTCCAGTTTGGGACAATGGTAAACAGTACTGCTATAGATATTGGCAAATAACTATTTGCGGGGGAGCACGTATTTTTATTTGTTTTGTGCAGATACCTAGGATTAGAATTGCTAAATCATATAGTAAAATTATGTTAACTTTTTAAAGAAACTGCAGACTGTTTTCAAAAGCAGGTGTACCATTCCATTCCTCAGGATTGTATGAGGGCTCCAGCTGTGAGTTTGGTCAGCATGATTGTAACCATTCCAGTGGATGTGAAGCTGTACCTTGTTGTAGTCTTAATTTGCATTTTCCAATGGCTAATGATATTTAACATCTTTTAATGAGCTTATTAGTTTGTATGTCTTCTTTGTAAAATGGCTGTTCAAATATTTTGCCAATTAATACAAATTTCTAATTGACTTAATTAGATTGTGTGTGTTATTCAATTGCAAGCATTCTTCACGTATGATGAATATAAACCCTTTATCAACTACATCATTTGTAAACATATTCAACAAGTTTTTAGCTTCTCTTTTCATTTTCTTAATTTTGTCTCTTTTTAACTTAAAATTTTTTTTTTTTTTAACGTTTATTCATTTTTGAGACAGAGAGAGACAGAGCATGAACAGGGGAGGGGCAGAGAGAGAGGGAGACACAGAATCCAAAACAGGCTCCAGGCTCTGAGCTGTCAGCACAGAGCCCGACGCAGGGCTCGAACTCACGGACCGCGAGATCATGACCTGAGCCAAAGTCGGCCGCTTAACTGACTGAGCCACCCAGGCGCCCCAATTTTGTCTCTTAAAGACCGTAAGGTTTTCACTTTGATAAGATCCAGTTTATCGGTTGTTTCCTTTTGTATCATGCTTTTGGTGTTATACCTAAGAAATCTCTGCTTATCTCAAGGTGTCCTTACTTCTCCTATGTTTTCTTCTAGAAGTTTTATTGTTCTCATTTTTACTTTTGGGCGGTGATCAATTTGGAGTTAATTTTTGTATATGTCATAAAGTAAGAATAGAAGCTAGTTTTTTCTTTTTAAACAAAAGATACCCAATTTTTCGAGTCACATTCATTGAAAAGACTATCCTCTTTCCATTGAATTTTCTTGACAGCTTTGTTGAAAATCAACTAACCATAAATATAAGTGCTAGTTCTGGACTTTCTCTTCCATTCCATTGACATAAATGTCTATCCTGATATCAATACCAACAGTCTTGATGACTGATATCATCATACATTGTATAGTGTATGGTGAGCATAAGTCCTCCAACTTTTTACTTTTCTATATTGTTCTGGCTAATATAAGTTCTTTGAATTTCCACATAACTTTTAGGATCACCTCCTAAATTTCTATTTAAAAAGTCCAATGTGATTAGATGTGCCCTAAGTTCTCTCAGCCATATTTTGTAGTTTTTAGTACATAGGTCATCCACTTCTTTTTTTTTTTTTTTTTTTTAATTTTTTTTTCAATGTTTTTTATTTATTTTTGGGACAGAGAGACACAGAGCATGAACGGGGGAGGGGCAGAGAGAGAGGGAGACACAGAATTGGAAACAGGCTCCAGGCTCCGAGCTGTCAGCACAGAGCCCGACGCGGGGCTCGAACTCACAGACGCGAGATCGTGACCTGGCTGAAGTCGGCCACTTAACCGACTGCGCCACCCAGGCGCCCCTTCCATCCACTTCTTTTTTTATCCTAAATAATTTATTTTTATTTATCCTAAATAATTTATTCTTTCTGATGATACTGTGCATGGAAATGTTTTTGTAATTTCCTTTCTATATGGTTCCTTGCTAGTATATAAGAAATGCAATTTATTTTTGTATATTTACTTTGTATCCCCAAAGCTGTGTTTTTAGTTATTTAAATTCCATTTAATTAATATACAGTGTAATATTAGTTCCAGGTGTACAATATAGTGATTCAACACTTCCATACATCACCCAGTGCTCATCACAAGTGCACTCCTTAATGCCCATCCCAAGTTCACCTCCCTGTGGTGACCATTAGTGTGTTCTCTGTAGTCAAGAGTGTATTTCCTGGCTTGTCTCTCCCTTTTTTTATTCCCTTTGCTTGTTCGTTTTGTTTCTTAAATTCCACATATGAATGATATCATATAGTATTTGTCTTTCTCTGTGTTATTTAGCTCAGCATAATACTTTCTAGCTCCATCCATGTCATTGCAAATGCCAAGATTTCATCCTTTTCGATGGCTGGGTAATAGTCCATCATATATATACCACATCTCCTTTATCCATTCATCAGTAGGTGGACACTTAAGCTGTTTCCATAATTTGGCTGTTATTGATAGCACTGCAATACACATTGGAGTGCATGTGTCCCTTCAAATCTGTATTTTTGCATTCTCTGGGTAAATACCTAGTAATATGATTGCTGGATTGTAGAGTAGCTCTACTTTAAACTTTCTGACAAAACTCCATACTATTTCCCACGGTGGCTGCACTACTCGGCATTCTCATCAACAGTGGATGAGGTTTTTTTCCTCCACATCCTCACCAACACCTGTTGTTTCTTGTGTTGTTCATTTTTGCCATTCTGAAGGTGTGAGGTGATATCCCATTGTAGTTTTAATTTATATTTCCCTGATGATGAATGATGTTGAGGATCTTTTCATGTGTCTGTTAGTCATGTGGATGTCTTCTTTGGAAAAATATGTATTCATGTCTTCTGCACTTTTAATTGCATTATTTTGTTTTTGGGTGCTAAGTCTGATAAGTTCTTTATAGATTTTGGATACTTTCCCTTTATCAGATATGTCATTTGCAAATATCTTTTTCTATTCAGATTGTTTCCTTCACTGCGCAGATTTTTATTTTTTGTAGTCCCAATAGCTTATTTTTGCCTGTATTTCCCTCACCTCAGGAGACATATCTAGATGCTACAGCTGAAGTCAAAGAGGTTTACTGCCTATGTTCTCTTCTAGGATTTTTAACATTTCAAGTCTTATGTTTAGGTTTTTAATCCATTTTGAATTTATTTTTGTGTACGTTGTAAGAAAGTGGTCCATTTCATTCTTTTGCCTATGGGTGTCCAGTTTCCCAACACTATTTGTTGAAAAGATTGTCTTTTTCCCACTGGAGATTCTTTCCTGCTTTGTTGAAGATTAATTGATCATATAATTGTGATTTATTTCAGGTTTTCTATTCTGTTTCATTGATTTATGTGTCTATTTTTGTACTAGTGCCATACTGTCTTCATGACTACAGCTTTGTAATATAACTTGAAGTCCGGAATTGTGATGATACCTCCAGCTTTGCTTTTCTTTTTCAAGATTGCTTTGGCTATTTGGGGTCTTTGTAGTTCCCTACAAACTTTAGGATTGTTCTAGCTCTGTGAAAAATGCTGTTGGTATTTTGATAGGGATTACATCAAATGTATAGATTGCTTTGGGTAGTACAGACATTTCAATAATGTTTGTTCTTCCAATCCATAAGCATGGAATATCTTTCCATTTCTTTGTGTCCTCTTCAGTTTCTTTCATCAGTGTTTTATAGTTTTCAGAGTACAGATCTTTCACCTCTTTGATTAGGTTTATTCCTAGGTATCTTATTGGTTTTGATGCAATTGTAAATGGGACTTACTTCTTAATTCATCTTTCTGCTGCTTCATTATTGGCATATAGATCCAAAGTTGATTTTAATACATTGCTTGGTTCTATTTAAATTAGTTAACTTCAAGTTTATCTCACTCATTTCCTATTTATTTTGCTACCATTAGTTTTTGCTTCATATTTTTTCATATACCTACATTTCATTTTATTATAATTGATTAAATTAACTCCATGCAATTGTACAATATTTTGTGCAAATATTCTGAATAAATGTGTGATTCTTAATAGCTTTTTTCCCTGGGTGTTATCCAAGAAGTTCATTCATATCAATTTAATTTATACAAATTAAAATCATGTGGGTAAAGGCATCAAATACTGTTCTTCGATATCATTACAAATATAAATATGTACTTATTTTACTGTCAAAATTAAACTCAGTAAAGTGCATTTTTTGAGAATCTAATTATTTGTGCTTCGGTCGTGAGTTCAGTCTCATAATTATTTGTGCTTCCTCTAGTGTTAAAATAAACTTATGTACAACTTGATAACTTAGTTTAACTTAGAAGTTATATCCAGAGATGCTGTGGTCTGTTGACACATATATGAATTTGTCATCATGTACTGAATAATATTCTAATGCATTTTCCCAAACTGTTTGATAAGGATGTTTTTGGTTATGAATAAAGAACACCTTAAGCAAGTAAGTTTGGAAAATTACAGGATAGCAAAGTTAAATAGCTCTTGTTTCTGAGGGACTTCTCAAAGCATTTGTTAATATAGACCACACCTCTCAAGAGGAAAATGCATCGTGTTTTTTCTTGCCACATACGATTTCAAATTCAGCAAAGGTTTTTAGGCAAAAAAGCAGCTATGCCTTAGTGGCCCCTCAGTCTTCAACTTTGTTCTCCAGCCCCATAAATCTAAACTAAAATATTCACTGATTTCTCTGCACCTAGTGCCTTCCTCTTCCCAGGCAAAGTCTGCGTTCCGTGTCTTGCCCCATCCCACCAGTCAGCACAAACCCAGAGGATGAAGTGACTCAGGAAAGAACATCAGCTCAGTTCACTGACTCTCCCTTCACCTGGATTTTTTCCCTTACAGTCCTCATTGGGTCAGAAGCCATCTAGTATTGAAATTTGTGTTTTAATTCATCTTTCCAAATTGTTTTTATCACGAAGACTGGATTATCACAAGCTGTTGCACACTATTCAAAATCTTGTCTATCTGAAGCAAATACGCGAGGAAAGTAAAATAGCATCTATAAATATTGAAAAGTAGGAAAAAACCCTTAATTTCTGATGATATTATTTTGAAAACACCAATGATCAAACTAAAAACCAACTAGAAATAAGGTGGCCAGTTAGAAAAGATGCAGGCAGCTCTGTCTCCCACATGTTGTCCCTGGCTGCTCAGAAACCATAAGGGACCATTATGGGACCATAAGGTCCCCATAAGGGACCATTAGTAACAGCAAAACAACAAAACCTCAGCAAGACACACACAGATTCTTGAAGGAGAAAATTAAACTGCTGCACTAAAAGGAATAGGAAATGACTAAGAGAAGTTAATAAACACTTGAATAGAAGGAATAATAAAGGGCAAATGGTCAACATGTTAAGATGCATTTGAATATGTGATTTGAACAGATATTTCTATGCCACGTTTAATATTTAGCACATTTATTTATTTAAAGCATAGCTAATATGTGAGTTAAAGATGTGGAAAAGGTGGTAAAATTAGTAAACACAGATTCTCCATAAATGTAGTGGGGCCCCTCTGTTTAGAGTGTAATACCTCAGAATCCAAATGGGTTGAGACATGAACAGATATTTCACACAAGAGAAAAAATAAATTTATAAAAAAGTATAGAGTGAAATATTTTCATTAGTTATCAAAATTTTAAAAATTGAATAAATTAATAGTAAGATACTACTTATCATTTATCACATCAATTTAGCAAAAATTGATTTAGCACATATAATACTGTACATACATGAGTGTATGTGTGAAATGATAAGAATTTGGAGAAATTAAGCATTATTATACACAGTAACTGTGTAAATTTTACAACCTATTTGGAAGCAATTTATATATCGAGTCATTTAAAAAATAGCTCCCGGGGCGCCTGGGTGGCGCAGTCGGTTAAGCGTCCGACTTCAGCCAGGTCACGATCTCGCGGTCCGTGAGTTCGAGCCCCGCGTCAGGCTCTGGGCTGATGGCTCGGAGCCTGGAGCCTGTTTCCGATTCTGTGTCTCCCTCTCTCTCTGCCCCTCCCCCGTTCATGCTCTGTCTCTCTCTGTCCCAAAAATAAATAAAAAACGTTGAAAAAAAAATTTAAAAAAAAAATAGCTCCCTTAATTATCTTGGGCAAAAGTCCAGTTTTTTTAAGTTTTTTAAATTTATTTTGAGAGATAGCAGCAGACAGCGGAGGGGAGAGGGGGAGGGGGAGGGAGAGAGGGAGGGGGAGAGGGGGAGAGGGGGAGAGGGGGAGAGGGGGAGAGGGGGAGAGAGAGAATCCCAAGCAGGCTCCACACTGTCAACACAGAGCCTGATGCAGGGCTTGAACTCACAAACCGCAAGAACATGATCTGAACCAATACCAAGAGTCAGCCGCCTAATCAAATGAGCCACCCAGGCGCCCCAGGCTTACTATTATGAATAGTGCATTCAGTTTTTTTTCTTCATATTTATCACATTTAGAAAACAACATCTAAAAACTTCTTTAAAGTTTCTGATTGTAACAAAATGCCAGTTCAGTGCTACATTCTCAGTACCTAGTGCACAGCAAATTATAAGGACTTAAAAAATATTTTTGAATGGAGTACCTGATTCACATCTTCTCAATAAAACATTATATATTTAAGATAACTGAAAAGCCTAAGAAGCAATATAAATATATGTTGCAATAAGTAAATAGAATATAAACTTTTATGTATCTTCTATGTATACTGTCATTAAACTAAGTAAATAATATATATATACATATACAAATAATGGAAGAAACAATATTAAGGTAAGTTAACTATGAAAGGGTGATACCAAGTTATTCATCATGAAATACTGGAAAGTCATAACTGAAATGAATCTCAGTTACCTGATCTGTTACACATGAATGAATTTATAGTTACAGAGGCACATAGGAAGAGGTGAGTCAGATAATATATATAAAAACCATTTTACAAATTACAAAGATCTTCACAAATGATAAGCAGTAATTTTCATGATTCACCATGAGTTATGATCTCCACTGATTACTAGTATTTGTATGTTGTGAATGAGTGACTATTTCATCTGTGGCTTAATGACTTCCCTAGAAAAATAGGAACCAACATTTGAAAGAAGTAGAAAAAGGAGGAGGAGGAGGAGGAGGTGGAGAAGGGAGAGGAGGAAAAATAAGAGATAGATTTATCATCTAGTTTGTCATCTATTTTGCTCTTTTAAGAAATTAATAATAAATTAGGCATGCTGTATATGTCAGTGAGTTTCAAATTTTCAAATCTGGGTCAAAGATTTAGTGTGTGTGTGTGTGTGTGTGTATGTGTGTTTATGGAAATATAGGGAACTGTTTTAAGGAAAACCCAACAACTACTCAAGTGAAGAATCTTGTGTCTCATAGTTTTCATGTCATTAGATTCTCATAATTCTCATTTGCAAGATTATTTTAGAAATATTGAGCATGCTTTGAGTATGGCTATGATGAAGATATTATTAAATTAAACTCTATTAGATAGACATTTTGGTTATTAAGCAATATTTTCAGATAGTTTAATTTTTCCCATTAATTCTGGGCACTAGATATTGAATACCATTGTACTGGTTTAATATATTTTATATTTTTTATAGTTATTATTTTAAATGGTGATAGTGCATAGTAACTGGGCAGTTACTGCATGCTAGACACTTTCATAAACAGTAAAGATAAGGTGTGAGCCAAACCAAAAAAAAAATGTTTCTACTAATTAGAAATCGGCATCTGAACACATTAATATTAGCAAATCTAGCTATTCAGAACAAGAAACTACAAAATGAAAGGACTCTCTGGAGCTTCTATTTATAATATTTATAAATACAGACAAATAAGTTGTTCAAAAGATGAGTCTCTCTTCCCCAAATTATTACAGTTTTCACTTGGCATTTAATAGAATTCATTATTTATTACAATATAAATTCCACTCTCTGCTCCATAGGGATTGGTCCAGCTGCATCCCCTGCCATTAGCATCCATAATATCTGGTGCATAACATGGCACACTGGTATGTGCTCAATAACACTATAAATGTATATATACATATATATATATATATATATATATGTATATGTATATGTATATATATATACACACACACACCACACACATACACACACACACATATATAGCGCTTAATAAAATTATTTTGCAGAATAGGTTTGTTGTCATTTGTTTAGCCCTCTTAACTTTTAAAAATGATGAGAATATGAAATTCAGTGACAAATTTCAAACAAAAGACCAATAATTTGATCAATTCAGTAACATAGACACAACACTTGAGGGAGTAATATCTGTGTACAAACAGAGTGCTAATGGTTTCTTACATAGAAGATCTGTTTTCTGGTAATATTTACACCATGTCATTTTTTTTCTGAATCTAAACACTACAGTCAATTTAAAAATCTGGATTACAATTAGAACCCATTGGGAAATAATCTACCAAATGGATCATAGTACTTTTAGTTCAGATGAAAACTGGATTAATATACAGATTCTTCTCTAGTCAAAAATGTCCAATATGCAGCAGGTATGTCCAGTTGCCTGATAAAGACATGACCATATGTGTGTGATTAACTATATGAGTACTTTTTTCTCAGAGTGTATGTGGATATTCTTTTAGAAGTCAATTTCACTAAACTGATATTTCTTTTCCAATTCTCACAATATAACTATAGACTAGTTTGGGGTGCTTGGGTGTCTCAGTTGGTTAAGCGTCCAACTTCAGCACAGGTCATGATCACAGTTTGTGGGTTCAAGCCCTGTGTCAGGTTCTGTGCTGACAGCTCGGAGCCTGGAGCCTACTTCTGGTTCCGTCTCTCCCTCTCTGTCCCTTCCCCGCTTGCAGTCTGCCTCTCTCTCTCCCTCAAAAATAAACAGTAAAAAATTTTATAACTATAGACTAGTCCACAATCTTGAGAACAGTAAATTATGGGTGAGGGAAGCCCTAGAAATAACTAAGGAGACACATTCAGTTTACTGTGTATCAAGGTGCCATTCACATTAGTAGGAGTGGAAATACTGTTGCCATTTTATTGCAGAATAATGCTTCTGTTCTCAGGGGATTTAGATGATGAGTAGCTCTTGGGAATTGAAGAGTCTTCAGGACTGTTCTAATTATAACATTCCGTATTTTTGCAACCACCACAGAGTTTAGACTTTTAGTTTACAAAGACATCACTCAATGACCTTACCTAGTAAGTTTCCTTTGTAGACCATATACCACCATCAGGACACTCAGTTCAGATTAGTAAAATGTTGTCTTTTGTTTTGTTTTGTTTTTCTTCGTAAGTGTATTCTTTAATCCCCATCACCTATTTCCCCCATCCCCCCATCCTCCCACCCCCTGGTGATCATCATAGTGTTCTCTGTAGTTATTTCTATTTCTGTAGTCTATTTCTTGGTTTGCCTCCCTCTCTGTTTTTCCTTTGCTCATTTGTTTTGTTCCTCAAATTCCACGTGTGAGTGAGATCATACAGTATTTGTCTTTCTCTGACTGACTTATTTCATTCAGCATTATACTCTTTAGCTACATCCATGTCATTGCTAATGGCAAGATTTCATTCTTTTCATGGCTGAATAATATCCTGTCCACTTCTTCTTTATCCATTCATCTGGGCTATTTCCATAATTTGGCTATTGTAAACAATGCTGCAATAAACACTGGAGTGCATATATCCTTCTGAATTAGTGTTTTTACTTGTGAGGTAAATACCCAGTAGTGTGATTCCTGGATCATAGGGTGGTTCTATTTTTAATTTTTTACAAAACCTCTATACAGTTTTCCACAGTGGCTGTACCAATCTGCATTTCCACCAACAATGCAAGAGGGCTCCCCTTTCTCCGCGTCCTTGACAACACCTGTTGTTTCCAGTGTTGTGAATTTTAGCCATTCTGACTGGTGTGAGGTGATATCGCATTGTGGTTTTGATTTGCATATCCCTGATGATGAGTGATGTTGAGCATCTTTTCATGTATTTGTTGGCCATCTGGATGTCTTCTTTGGAGAAATGTCTGTTCATGTCTTCTGCCCATTTTTAATTGGATTATCTGCTTTTTGGGTGTTGAGTTGTGTAAGATCTTTATACATTATGCATACTAACCCTTTTAGAATTTACCATTTGCAAATATCTTCTCCCATTCAGTACGCTGCCTTTTAGTTTGTTAATTGTTTCCTTCATTGTGCAGATGATTTTTATTTTGATGTTAGTCCCAATAGTTTATTTTTACTTTTATTTCTGTTGCCTCAGGAGACATATATGGAAAAAAGTTGCTACAAGTGATGTCAGTGAGTTTACTGCCTATGCTCTCTGCTAGGAATTTTATGGCTTCAGGTCTCACATTTAGGTCTATAATCCGTTTTGAATTTATGTTTGCAAACAGTGTAAGAAAGTTGTCCAGTAGGGGCGCATGGGTGGCTCAGTCGGTTGAGCGTCCCGATTTCAGCTCAGGTCATGATCTCACAGCTTGTGGGTTCAAGCCTCGCATCAGGCTCTGTGCTGACAGCTCAGAGCCTGGAGCCTGCTTCAGATTCTGTATCTCCTTCTCTCTCTCTCTACCCCTCCCTGCACATGCTCTGTCTTTGTCTTTCAAGAATAAATAAACATTAAAAAAAAATTTTTTTTAAAGAAAGTTGTCCAGTTTCATTCTTTTGCATATTGCTGTCCAGGTTTCCCAGCACAATTTGTTGAAGAAACTGTCTTTTTACCTTTGGATATTCATTCTTCCTTTGTCAGAAACTAACTGACCATTATACTTGTGGGTTCATTTCTGGGTTTTCGGTTCCACCATGGATCTGTGTATTTTTATGCCACTACCATACCCTTTTAATAATGACTGCTTTGCAATACAACCTGAAATCTGGAATTATACCTCCAGTTTTATTTTCCTTTTTCAAGTTTGATTTGGCTATTCAGAGATCTCTTGTGGCTCCATACATATTTTAGGATTTTTGTTCTACTTTGTGAAAAATGCCATTGGTATTTTGATAGAGATTGCATTAAATCTGTAAAATACTTTGGGTAGTATTGACAGTTTAACAATATTTGTTCTTTCAATCCATAAGCATGGAAAGTCTTTACATTTCTTTGCGTCCTTTTCAATTTCTTTCATAAGTGTTATGTAGTGTTCAGAGTACAGGTCTTTCACTTCTTTGGTTAAGTTTACTCCTAGATATTTTATTGGTTTGGGTGCAACTGTAAGAGAGATTATTTTCTTAATTTCCCTTTCTGCTGCTTCATTATTAGTGTATAGAAATGTAACAGATTTTTTAATGAAAGTTTTCTCTTTAACAATATATATGGTTTCTGGGACAAAGTTCAGAAAACAAGGTAAGAACTTTGAATTAGATTAATTTTGAATTCTTAGTTCTGGTTTACCCAATGATATAAGGTGATCACCTTATTAAGGCATTTGGTATTATCTTGTAATGTTGAAAAATCACATACACTTCATCCTAGTAATTCTAATTATAGGTATATGCCTGAAGGAAATTCTAGCACATATGCAAGAAGACTTGTCCAAGAACATTGATAGTATTCTTCTTACTAGCAAAATGGTGAAAAACCAAACCCCAAAAGTCTGTTGATAGGAGAAGAAATAAGTAAGTTGTGGTTTATTTGCACAATGGAATAGTATACAATAGTAAGAGTGAATGAACTACAGCTGCATGTAACAACATAGGGGAATCTTAGAAGCATGATGTTGAGTGAAAAACACCACATTTCTCCAGGCTTCATATAGTATGATACCACATTTTATAAAGCTCAAAAACAAATAAAGCTAAACAGCACATTATTTAAGCACATATATGCATGTAATAAAAATATAAGGAATGAAAGTGATAGAATTATAAACCAAAATTTCAGAAGTCATTACCCACAATGGGGGGGAGAGGAGGTTGGATGAGGGAGGAACATGTAAGTACATAAGAGTTATTGGTAATGATACAAGACCTGATTTGGATTGTTGATTGTGATTAACTGTTAATCACATGCTTTATCCTTTGTATTTATTCTTTAATATGAATCAAATACTATATTAAAAGAAAATATATATATAAATAATTTTAAAATATGATTAAAAATTGACTAAATACTATGGCTTATCCAGTAAATATTATTCTCCCGTAGTAATTTTAAATAAGTATGTAGTCTTTTCATTTACTTATTTATTTATTCTCCCCTTACTGTAGAAATACACTGAGCCAGGCACTATGCTAGCTAGGTACTAGGGATTCAAAGACAGTCAGCATCCTTAAGTACCTTATGATCTGGTAAAAGAAGTTTAACAACACGATTGCAATTCTCCATGAATAGGAAGGATAAATAAAATGTTGCATAAAAATGATTAGAACATAGTAACTACTTGAAAATATTAACTATTAATAATATCAATATTAATAATATTAACTAAGATTATTATTACTATTACTGTTGCTATTTGAGTGGGGTGGGAGGAGTAGCCTTGAGGACACAGAGGCTGAGCACTTATATTCTTCAAGTAGTACACTTTTTCTCTTGCTAACCCAAAGTGTATACAATAATGGATGTTTCTGTTTCATACGGCGCCTCTGAGTAAGCAAAATGTGAAAGGTAAGAGAACAAAGCAAACCAAATACTATTTAATCTAAGCTCTACACCACACTGCCCGTTCTTTTAATATTTACTCTCTTTATAAATGTTTGCTCTTCACGTTGCTCTGATAATTCTAAGAATGCAATTTCCTCACAGAGCTCTACTTATCTTTAGAAAAGCAAAACTAGACATAGTTTATAGGCCAAATGGGAGAACAAAAAAACAATACATATAACTGAGAGATTTTCAACTCTGCCTCCTGAGCCACACAGCTCTAATCCAGCAGCCGCCTCTTAAAGTCCTGGGGGTAAACTAAGGCCCCTCGTCAGATGAAGGAACCCACACACATCAACTGATGGTGTTTTAGC
This sequence comes from Neofelis nebulosa, assembly GCF_028018385.1. NCBI lineage: Eukaryota > Metazoa > Chordata > Mammalia > Carnivora > Felidae > Neofelis > Neofelis nebulosa. Next base: position 262,178 of record NC_080791.1, read on the forward strand.
CTGGGATTAAAATTGGGAGTATAAATACAGTCTGCTAAGTAAGGAATATTAAGGCAAAAAAGAAATTAAACTTTTTAGAGAAAGTTATACACTTTTGTACATTCTTACACAGAACAATTGCCACCACTGTATAAAGTAGCTCATGGCCAAAAAACTATTTTACTCAGGTCTCAGTGGACAACATTACCCAAGGCCTGAACCATATAAAACCAAGAGTTTAGATGCTAGATGCCCACATGAATCACACAGATTTAAAATCAAGTCTTCAACCCAGTAATCCTGATCACTGGAAATGTCAAAACTATCTCCGCCCAATGAATAATTTAAACAGAGAAGCAAACATAGCCCTCGACAGAGGTTCCCCCATGAGCAGCCCTGTGGACACCCGCTGCTCCCGGCCACCTGCTGCTTCCTGACTCAAGTTAAAGACTGAAACGGGTGGCTGATTCCACTACAGGGAGCAGCTCATCATACAAAGCTCCCTCACAGAGTGAAGTTCTAGCCAAAGCATGAGTGCTCAGATCCTCTGTTTTACTGGAGTCAGGGGAAAGAAGGGGCTCTCATTTCATCTTTCTTATCTTTTCTTACCTTTCTACAAATAGCCCAAAACAAAGGGGAAATAATCCCTCTAGTGGTAAAATATGTCAACAGCAAAGCACAGGCTGAGGTGGCCCAGCTAGAGTTGCCGGACTTTGATCGCAAAAGGTAGACAACATTCAGAACTGTGAGGCAGGCAGGCAGGAGATGCATGCCAGTGATTTTCGTCATCAGATAAAATACAGATGTCCAGTCAAATTTGAAATAGTGAATATTTTTTGTATAAGTATGACCCATGCAATATTTGGGATATACTCATGAAAATATTTGTTGTTGTTTATCTCAAATTCAAATTTCAAATATACTTTATCTGCGAAATCTGGAAACGATACTAATAATGGATTTCAACAATTACAGCAGCAGTGTCTGAGCTCCAAACAGAAATCCCGTGATCACCATATACTCAGCAAAAATGGTTCAATACACGCCCATAATGCATATGGCCTCCCCGACACAGTCCAAATTCACAGAATACTAGAATTAATTCAGTTAGAAAATATGTTGCACCTTTGAAGTAGCATAAAGTTGCATGTTAAAATATCTCATCATTTCTGTTGCTGATAGATTCAGATGACTTTTCTTTTTTGCTTAAAATTTTTATTTTGCAAAATTAACAGACAACTACGTTACATTATTTTGAAAGCTAGGAAAGACAAGCTAGAAAACAAAGCCTTATAACACCCATATTCCCACCAACCTAAAGAAATATTGATACCAGATGATTTTTCGATATACAGGTATAAGTTCACGCCTTATTTATTTATTTATTTATTTATTTATTTTAAAGGGCGGGGGGGGGGGGAGATTGTGAGTAGGTAAAAGTAGCAGAGAGGGAGAATCCCAAGCAGGCTCCACGTAGACCCCGACTTGGGGATCAAACCCACCAACCATGAGATGGTGGCCTGAGCTGAAATTGAGTCGGATGCTCAACTAACTGAGTCCCCCAAGAGCCCTGCGTGCCATTAATGACTGCTTTTTCATTAATGTATTCATTCTTAAATAGGACTTTGCCCACATGGAACTTACCTTCCCGTGGAAGGAGATGAAGTTACAAATAAAAATATGATCCATGAGAGAACCCATGACGCGAAGGAAAATGAAGCCAAGCAGGAAAGAGTGTGTTGGGAGCCGGGGTGAAGCGCGGTGTTTATGTCAGATGATGACGGCCTATACCTGCCCCTTCAAATAGGGACACAAGAGGGAGGCCGGGAGTCAGCGCTGGAAGCAGTCCTCGCAGTGACCGGTTTTACCTCAGGGAACACAGAAGCTTCCGGAAAGTAAGTCCTGCGCGTGCGCAGCTGGACGCAGCCCGGCCGCAGGGAGGCCCGAAGCCTTCGGGCGGGCGATGCCAGCGGCCGAGCTCGGGGGTGACACGCTCCGCAGAGCCAGCGAACAAGCAGGGGAAGGGACACACGACCCCGGCCCTCAAGGGCCTTCCTGCGGCGACAACCGAAGTTTGGTATTTGTGCGGGAGATTACACCCCCTCCCCCCTCAGAGCGAAGCAGTGCGCATGCCTGCCGCCGCCAGTCTTCCCAGCAGGCTGTGCGGGCCGGCGCGTGACCCGCCTATGACCCGGAGAGCCGAGCCGGCAGGCACCGTGCGGAGCCGGGGGAGGACTTGGACCCGCATCGGGACCCGGCGTGCCCCTGGGTTCTCACCCTGGGCTCTCACCCTGGGCAGCCACGTCCGTGCTGGCAGGCAAGTACTCCGAGTGCGACAGTGCGAGACTATGTCCTTTAAGTGCGGGGGTCGGGCACCTGGGGGCAGCCGTTAACCCTCTGGTTCGGCTCAGGTCATCTCTAGGTTGGTGGGTTCAAGTCCCGAGTCACATGAGCCCCGCTCGCCTCTCTCTCTCTCTCTCCCTCCCTCCCTCCCTCTCTCTCTCCCTCCCTCCCTCTCTCTTTCTCTCCCTCCCTCCTCTCTCTCTCCCTCCCCCTCCCTCCCTCTCTCTCCCTCCCTCCCTCTCTCTGTTCCTGATGGGATTCTCTTTCTGTCTCTCACTTACTTACGCCCTTTCTGTCTGTGTGTCTGTCTCTCTCTCTCTCACACAAAATAAAAATTAGAAAAAACTTAAAGTGCCGGGTTTGCTTCTCAGCCTTTGGGCAAAGATGGAGCGGAAGGGACTTGGAGAAGGCATCATGTGGGGCGTTTCCGGGACAGAGCCGTCCAACGTGGCTGAAACTAGGGGGCAGAAGTGGTACCCACAGGGGGTCCCTGGGGGACTCAGTGGGTTAAGCGTGGGACTTTGGCTGAGGTCATGACCTCCCAGTTCATGAGTTCAAGTCCTGCGCCGTGCTTTGTGCTGACAGCTCAGAGCCTGGAGCCTGCTTCAGATTCTGTCTCCCTCTCTCTCTGCCCCTCCCCTGCTGGCGCTCTTTCTCTCTTTCTCAAAAGTAAATAAACATGGGGCTCCTGGGTGGCGCAGTCGGTTAAGCGTCCGACTTCAGCCAGGTCATGATCTCACGGTCCGTGAGTTCGAGCCCCGCGTCAGGCTCTGGGCTGATGGCTCAGAGCCTGGAGCCTGTTTCCGATTCTGTGTCTCCCTCTCTCTCTGCCCCTCCCCCGTTCATGCTCTGTCTCTCTCTGTCCCAAAAAATAAAATAAACGTTGAAAAAAAAAAAAAAAAGTAAATAAACAACAACAAAAAGAAGTGGTACCCACACTACTGAAAACTTGCCCCATTGTAACCAGTTTTGTGTGATGATGTCTTTTAGGCAGAAATGATGTATAAACCAGATTGGCAGGGACCAAGCACACTGCTCCTGCACACCGCGCCTCGAGACCTTCTTGTGGAAAAGGAGGACACTGCATGCTGATTTGCAGGCAAGTGCATGTCATCTGACAGCCGCCGCTCCCGTGGGAGACCACTTTCCACTCCTGACAGTCCTGACTGATGCTGGTGGTGCTCACGTGACAGAATTCGCCCCCTAGATCTCAGAGGTACCACAGAAGCCACGGCTGGGGAGGGGATGGGGCAGAGCATGGAAATGCCACTGATTAGAAACAAATCTCTTCCAGCCGAAAATGGTCTTTTGTTATTTTAAAGTGCCTTTGAGGAAAATATTCGGCTAATTCGGAGTTCATTCTATCTGTCAGGGCTGCCATTCTTCTCCCAGAAGGCTTGTCTTCCTCCTTCACAGGATGGATTCTGCACACAAAGGGAAAGTCCCACGTGCCTGGGGGTTGGGGGACAGGGGGTCCAGGCCATCTTGGGCAGAGGTCCAGATGGAGAGGATGTGGAGGACACATACCCGCAGCTGAGTCCGCTGGCCTCTGTCCTCACCACCCGACTCCCGGAGTGCTCGGCTGACATCACTGTGGCCTGTGCTGTCCTCATGTCACTTGGTTCTGGCTACACCCCCACCCCCATCTGGGTCTCCCTGCTCTCTGCACCTGGCCTGGCCCCAGCTGGCCGCACTGTGGCCTCTGCCATGTGGCCCACACAGACCTCAGCAGAGGGTTCTCGCTCTGCTACTGTCGAGTCCTGCACGAGAGCACTGGGGAATCTGAGTCTCCCCTGTGCTGGAGAGAGAAGCAATCTCCAGCATCCTCTCTGTCCAAACATGCCAGCTCACCACCTCTCTTCTGTTGTGTTCACTCCCCATGAAGGGGCCTCCTTCCTGAGAACCTTCAGTCTACCTAAGATTTCTCTATTTCTTCGATATCCACCCCCCACTTCCTTCTTTACACAGCTTTAGTGCCCTGTGATTCACTTGCCATGAAACTGATCCCTCGTAATGCCCAGATCAGTGCATTTTCATAAATGCATAGGGGGCACAGCCATCACTGTGGTGCAGGCTCAGTGCACCTACACCTAAATGTTCCCTCACACTCATCTGTAGTGGGTCTCATTCCCACTGAGTCCTCTCTGTGCTGGGCGGAAGCACTCCCAATGCCAGGCTGTTGGACTAGGTACTTAACCAGCTTTTCCACTGAGGACAGCTGAAAATCAGCACTAGGTGTGTGAGGTGTGATGTTCAGATGAATGATAATTTGTATGAAAATTACCAGGCCAAAATGTAGGAACAGGTGAGAACCCACCCAAAAAAGGTACGAATGGTTCCCCAAACTATTTTGGCCCTGAAAACACTTGCCCAAAGGAACAGACAGCCGTGAGCAGAACTGGGGTTTGAGTGGCTTCTTAGAACACAGCAACTAAGGCAGCCGGGGCCCACCTGTCACGAAGCCTGAAGAGCACCACTGTCCCCTCTTTCCATAGGAACCCTCAGAGGAAGAGCTAACGTTTCTCCAGATTTGCAGCCCAAGTATTACAAGGAAGCTGAACACTTATACTTGGGTAATTGGTCGTACAAGACCACCAACATGCAAGGGAATAGGACAACATGAGACATGAGCGGGAGAAGCTAGAAACAATGGACAGACTCATAAACACTTCATTTAGAAATTATACATTCTGTGAATTTTTTTAATCTTTAAAATAACTGAAAGGAATCAGACACTGAAAAGTGAGGAGGCAGATCATATAAAAGAATTAACTAGCAAGTCTTGAGCAGAAGATACAGTAACTGAAACTTAAGTCCCTATGATGCATTTTATCCAGTGTTTTTTGGCAAACTTCCCCAATTCTCATCCTTCCTTTTATTCTTCCTATTATTCTATCCTCCAGCCTCACTAAACTCTGGAATCTGGAAACAAAAGGAGGAAGGGGTATTGGCAACTCATCAATTAATGTGTCTGCACATAGCTTCTTATTTGATGGTTTGTTAGTGCCCTTCCTAGAAATTGACATCCAAACTCTTTATTGGAAAGAAATAAAATAATCTATCTCAAAACTGGGCAGGGATTCTGCATTTATTAGGTTGCTTTCTGTTGGATTTCACAAAAACCCATCTTGAGCTTAAAACATAAAAGGAAATCATTTTAACAACACCATATTATCATGGCATCCAACTACAGAATTGCTACATGACCTCAGAATAAAAGTTGGAAAATGTACTCAAATATTATTCCTTCTCTCACTCCCTTCCATCCCCCACACTTGTTTCTCTTAGGTTCTCAGCCTCCCTGTCCTCTGGAGAAAGAAAATGACCTCATACTCCCTTATCTCAGATCCATCACCCTGGTCCTCTGGCCAGGGTCTGTACTATCTCCAGAGAGAAGGAGATGGGAAAACAAAATATTAACCATCCACTATCGTGACAGCACTCATAAGTGTTAAACTTCTAAGGTTCATCTGTAGTTTCTGTAGGTCTGACAAACTGTATCAATAAAACCATAATCAGTCCTACAGGAATACATAAAACTTCCAAAAAGGAGGGGAGAGGAACAAGAGACTTTTTCTTCTGGTTCCAGCCAACAAGTTTATTTCAGTTAACCATTCTACCTCAGACAAGTAAAAAAGCAGGAAGAGGGGCGCCTGGGTGGCGCAGTCGGTTAAGCGTCCGACTTCAGCCAGGTCACGATCTCGCGGTCCGTGAGTTCGAGCCCCGCGTCAGGCTCTGGGCTGATGGCTCGGAGCCTGGAGCCTGTTTCCGATTCTGCATCTCCCTCTCTCTCTGCCCCTCCCCCGTTCTTGCTCTGTCTCTCTCTGTCCCAAAAATAAATAAAAAACGTTGAAAAAAAAAATTAAAAAAAAAAAAAAGCAGGAAGAAATAGTTTTTAATAGTAAAAACCTGTTCTGACCCGTGTAGATACAGGGTTTTCTTTAATAGTAACTTGGTATGAATTTTTCTGTATGTTATTGTTTACAATAAAAAGGGGTTTAAAATATCTGAATGAATGAATTCCCTAATATGTAAAGTTTCATAAATAACTTTATTTATTTATTTATTCATTTATTTGTTTATTTATTTATTTAGAGAGATAGAGAGAGAGAATCCCAAGCAGGCTCTGCACTGTCAGCACAGAGCCTGATTCGGGGCTTGATCCCATGAACTGTGAGATCATGCCCTGAGCTGAAATCAAGTCAGACAACTGACTGAGCCACCCAGGTGCCCCATAAATAACTTTAAAAATATAAGTAAGGAATAATAACAGGAACATCACAAAAAAGAAGTAAAGAGTCAATCATCAGACAAAAATATGCTCACTTTCACTAATAATCAAAATATGGAGGTTTTAAAGAGGCTTTTTTTTCCATCATCCAACTGTTAAAAATTAAGAAGACTTTATAACCAGGGTTGATAAGAATGTGGGGAATCTGACACTGCAATGCTAGTCTGAAGCACTCCGAACCAATGAACTGTATCTACATACACCATCATAAAAAGATCACCACATCACACTGTTAGCTGTAAAACATAAATTGCCAAACAATTGAAAACCCAAACTGTGTGAAGACAGGATGAGCAGAAAGAAGGGACCTGTGGAATGTAGGTCATAACCATCTGACCATGGGGAAGATGGTGAGGCCCTGGGGCAGTTACAAGGACCACAAATAGCTCAGTGGGCCAGGGGCAAAAGTCTGGAAGCAAGGAGAACAAGACCGTACTCAGGCCATCAGCAGTTTACCAGCATTAAAAATATGTTGAAGGTCTAGGAACCCAGATAATACAAATAAGTGCCTGGAGTTCACAAAATGCAATGTAGCTGAAACTGCATCAGAGACAGAAACAGATATGAAAAGGTAAGTCTGGTACAGAAATCCACAGAAGTTATTCTAACTGTGGGAAGTATGATTGTGCTTGTGCTCTACTGGAGAAGACAAGAAAGGAGGTGACAGTTCATGGGCTGCTCACACAGGAAAAAACCAAGAACTTTTATTCCAAGTATATTCATGGCAAAACAATGTGACTCAATCCATGGGGAAAAAGATGCGGCATTGTGCTATCTCTGTGACCTCTGACTCAAGCCTAAACTCAGCTTTTGGCTACCTCCTTGCTAACCGCAGTTGTACATCAGAACAAAAAGTTCTATCAAACAAACGCCTGACATTCTAAACTTTGAGAAAGGCGAGTACTCTCAAAACATACTGAATTCAGAGGACACATGTCAACAGAAAGTGACCTAACAATTTCCCTGAAGCAGAGAGAGAAGGGATGGAGTTGCTGGCCCCAAGAATACTTTCATTTCACCATTATACTCTCGCCTACAGCTGATTTAGCATTTGCTGCTAACTCCTCACTGCCCACAACTTAACCTGTAGAATGGAGTCTTTTTTTTTTTTAACGTTTATTTATTTTTGAGACAGCGAGAGAGCATGAACGGCGGAGGGTCAGAGAGAGAGGGAGACACAGAATCTGAAACAGGCTCTAGGCTCTGAGCTATCAGCACAGAGCCCGACGTGGGGCTTGGACTCACGGACCGCAAGATCATGACCTGAGCCAAAGTCAGACGCTTAACCGACTAAGCCACCCAGGCGCCCCTAGAATGGAATCTTTTAGATTACAGGAATGTAAAATACATCAGGATAAAAACCAGAGCCCCCTTTATTTTTTTTTTTTAATTTATTGTCAGGTTAGCTAACAAGCAGTGTATACAGTGTAGAATGAGCCCTCATTTAACAGTCATTGTATTTTTTTCTCCATTGCATTTCATTGCAGAAGTACAGCAAAAATAAAAGGTTCTTTGCATTTTTATTCAAAAAATAAGTCATTTCTATCTAGCTATAGGTGATGCAGTGAGCCATCACAGATCTCAACAATCCATTTAAGTGGGTCTTCAAATCCACGTGATGAGATAGTTTTCTTCTAGTTTCTTTTTCAGTAACATCTTCTGCCTCTGGAATGTGAGCAGGGCCCGTTAGGAAAAGTTTCCTTTGCGTCCTCTCTCATCTGTTCCTGCTGCACCTCCCTTCTCCTCCCCCTTCTCTCTAAAGTTAAAATCTGCCCAGTGCAGTTGAGAAGCATTCCTCATAAAATTCTTATATTAGTTATATTATTACAAAAAACATGTAAATATAGAAGTGAATGTGTTAAGTGTAGCCTAACCAACATTATGTTATAGAAAAAAATATAGATAAAATAAGTTCATCCATCATCTCAATACCTGAAAGTATTACTAGTTATATTTTGCGGTGTTTCCCTAATCTTTTATATAAGCATATAAAATGGAAGTGTATTGCATATATTTTTTGAACTTTGTATTCGTTCAAAATATGCCATGAATATTTTAATCTATTAAGTTAGTTAAATACATGACATAATATTCCATCATATAGATATATCATGATTAATCTTATCATACCTTCTTGTTAGATTCCAGGTTACTTAAATGATGTTATATTATAAATAATGCTGAAGTAAATAGCATCTTAACTAAATCTTGTATATATTCCAATTTCTTAAACACAGTTTCCTAAAAATGGAATTACTTGGTGAAAGGTATGAATATTTTTAAGATGTCTGCAGCTTGCCCCATATTGCCCTGCAGAAAGCAGGTACTGATATACACTGACCCAGGCAGTTCACAGAGTACAAACCTTACTTTACCTTCACGGCACTGGGCATCATAATTTTTTAAGCTTTATACCAAATCCAAAAATAAAAATTTGGTAACATTATTTTGAATATTATTGTTTTGATTTTTAGTGAATTAGAATATTCTTATAGTGAAGTACTCAAAGATATTTTTCTTTACCTGTAAGGATACATTATATATTTGCCTTAGTTTTTGCTATAATTTGTCCTTTTCCAAATTGGTATCTCACATTTTGATTGCCCATATCGGGTTTTGTATACAGAGATGTTTAATTTTATGTAGTTGAAATATCTTTTTTTTATGTTTTCCTATTATCTCAAGAGGCCTTCCCCATCCCACATCAAATTAAAATACACTCCTATGCTCCCTGGATTATTTTATGTATACATGTAGCTTTCATCTCAAAACCGTAAGGAATATCTTTAGGTCAAAGGATTCTGCTCCAACAACTACTACTTAGACAAAGCCTAAATGTTTTAAATATCCCACTTTAGGGGCGCCTGGGTGGCTCAGTCAGTTAAGCGTCCAACTTTGGCTCAGGTCATGATCTCACAGCTCGTGGGTTTGAGCCCCGCATCAGGCTCTGTGCTGACAGCTTTGGATTCTGTGTCTCCCTCTCTCCCTGCCCCACCACTGCTCACGCTCTCTCTCTCCCTCTCATTCAAAAAATAAACATTAAAACAGTTTTTTTAGTATCCCATGTTATTTTTTAAATAAAAGTTGTCATTTATTTTGAATTACATTGTCTAAAATCCAAAAAAGTACCATTTAGAAGACACAGGCATAGCCTATCTCAGAAATTACACCAAGCCTGAAAGCTTTAGAAAACTCCAATAATCTCCAATTTGGTGGCACGGAATTGCATTTGTTTTGTCCTTACCAACTGCAACTGCCACTCTGTAAGAAGAAAGTGGCACAATCAAGCTAATGTGCAGACTGTGTTGTTGTCTTTTCCTGGATGTGGGCAAGGTCAAGTAAGGTGTCGGGAATGTTCTAACTGAGCAGCACAGAGGATCCCTGAGGAGGAAGGTGCTAGACAATACTGAAGAGGAGGCTGAAGCACACTGCAGAAACAGGTATTTTCATTTACTGGAAGCAGTGTACTATATATTCTTTTATTTTTTAAGTTTATTTTTTGAGAGAAAGAGAGTGAGTGGGGAGGGGCAGAGATGGAGAGAGAGAGAATCCCAAGCAGGTTCCGAGCTGTCAGCACAGAGCCCCACATGAGACTCAGTCCCATGAACTGTGAAATCATGACCTGAGCTGCAGCCAAGGGTCAGAGGCTTAGCCTACTGAGCCACCGTGTCTTTTGGGTGTGTCTGAACTGGTTGAACTCCTTGGCTAATTTTCTTTGTCATTAAACTTTTTCGTGCTGCTTACTTTGTACACAGTCAGTCATGTTTTACCTGAGAATGTTGTCCAGCCATCATGTGGGAGCACACCACACAGATCTGTTCTGTACCACGTAAGCTAGTTGTGTTGTGAATAAAACCCCGTGTTACACAGCTACTGAAGATCACAAAACCGTAATAATACTTCACTGAGCTCACTTTGGAAAACCGAATAAGTATTTATTTAGCATCAAAAATGAAGTGGCATGGTCAAAAAAAAAAAAAAAAAAAAGAGGAACATTCAGATGAAAACTGAAATATTCAAGCATTGAAAATTACGTCTTTACAAAGTAAAACATCTGCCTAGCTGATGTTGATGTATAATTTTATTCTGAACATTGAGCACTGCATAGAAGTAGCCACATTTCATATTGATATTCACTTCATACTTTCTGTGAGAGAAAACCTGTAGCAGTCTGTGGTTCAGTTTGGATATGCTCTTTTCATCAACTCCACTTCACCCGCTCCGTGGACTAATCGCAAGCTTACTCTCTTGCTGTAAAGCTCACGGGTGCTCTCTGAGGCGGTTGGACATCTGTCCCATGTGCCTGCTCTGCAGCCCCCTCAAGTCCTGTGCCAAACGAGAATGACTTATTTCTTTCCAAACGCATTTATGCAGGTTGTACTTATTGTGTAATTAACATATAATTTCATTAAATATTAGGTAAACGGTGAACTATCAGAGTAAAAAGAAAATCGTTTCTCTGAACAACTCCGTGAGTACTTTAGAAAAACTCAATAAGAAAAATTTTGAGGTGGGTCCTGGTGGCTCAGCTGATTGAGCATCTGACTGGCTTTCAGCCCAGGCCGTGATCTCACAGTTCATAAGTTCGAGCCTCACATCGGGTTCTGTGCTGACAGCGCCAAGCCTGCTTGAGATTCTCTCTCTTCTCTCTCTACCCCGCCCCCCCACCACTCACATGTGTGCTCTCTCTCAAAATAAATAAATAAACTTAAAAAGATTTTTGAAGGTAAAATTGCTGTTGATTTGTCACGGGGAGGATGACTTAATAGAGAACAAGATCATAAAAATCTTTATTGTGTTGCAGTGCTGAATTCTTACTTGACTTAAAAGAAAGTAGGAATAGGAGATGCAGACACTGCATGGTGGTGGTGGGGGGGGATTTACATGAGAATTTGGAGAGCTGGCCCAACCCACGTGCTGTCTTCCCAGGACCTGGAAGAGACTACAGTCTCACCATCACCCCTCTATCAGGACCACTAAACAGAAAGTTGCTCCCCATCCTGCACGCCTGTTGCCTGATAGAAGCCAATGCTAAGCCATCTCCAAAGGCCCACTCTCATTCTCTGTCTGAAGAACACCATCACATGTAGGGAGGGAAGAAGGCACAAGAGCCCACAACTAGCCAACCAGCAAACTGCTAACTTGTTCGCATCTCTGATCCCACTCAATCCTCATGTAGGGCCAGCATGAGAGTGTCTTCCTCATTCTAGTGTTAAAAAAAGGGGGGGAGGGGCCAGGAACAGGTACACACAGCCATGGACCCCTGGCTGAGATGTGGTAGGGTCTGGGCTTCTGACTCCAGAGGCTGGTTCTCTCTGCTTCCCCATTTCTTTAGCAATCAAATACTAACTCCTATTACGAAATACCAAGTTAGAGGAAATTTGATTTCTCTCAACTTCAACCTTTGAGTGTGGTATAATGAATTTTAAATGAGTCCACTAGTCAATAAAAGATAAGAAAGTGTTTTTATTTTTTACTGGAGAGAGAGAGAGCAAGAGTGCAAGCAGGGCAGCAGCGGAGGGAGAGAGAAAGAGGATTTTAAGCAGGCTCCACACTCAGCACAGAGCCCAATACGGGGTTCAATCCCACACTTCTAGGATCGTGACCTAAGCCAAAATCAATAGTTGGACACTCAACTGACTGAGATACTCAGGTGCCCTAATAAAGTATTTATAAATCAATTGAAAGAAACATACCTTCAAAACAGCTATCCCATAAATTTTCAAAATTCACAAGGGTAATCTTATAAAAGAATGTATTTACTTTTAAAGTTTTAAAGTAAAAATGCTTTAAATAATATAGACAAAACAATGACTTTATGGCTAAGAATTTTCCCAATATCCCATTCCAATAAAAAGGGTTTTTAAAAATTCTGTATGCTATATAATATTGAATGCATAACCTCATTATATTATCTGAGACTTTGTCCTTAAAAATGGTATATACTTAAGTGGATTCTCAAACTCTCTCATGTTCCTCTACATGACCAAAGAAGCATCTGCTCTAGAACTTTTGTCTTCTAGTTAAACTTGTCAGCATTGATTTTAATATCACCAAGACCTCCATTGCTTACTACTTCCTGCTTTGACATGATTTTTCCTACTGTACTGACATAGACTGATTGACTAATTCATTCATTCATTCACACACTCATCAACTCATTAAAACATTCACTTAGCAAATATTTCCATTTCTTCTAACACTTAACCACTCTTCTGGACATTGAGGATGCAGTGTTAAGGAAGTCTCTGTGTCCTTGGGCAGTGTACTGTCTGTATTTTCCAGCCCCTGAAAACTGCAAGACAGAGGACAGGAACAAACAACTGGATTCTGGCCAATTGAATAAGGACAAAGTAAACGCAAATTATTTTTGAGCCTGGCGTCAGAATCCTCTCAATGATCCTTAACATGCACCTTCTTCCTCATCTCCTGGATGGATACAGGGATCCAACAAAGGACTTTGAGTTCCTAGGGATGGTGAAGCCACCAGGCAGAAAGAATCTGGGTTCCTAAAACACATGGAAGATCATTTATCCAGCAACCAATACATGAGTGAAAAACAAACATGTATCCTAACTGGTGCTGCCATTATGGAACCCGGCACAGGGTCTCCTGAAAAAACTAAAAATAGGCCCACCATATGATCACAGTTCCACTTCTGGATGTATCAGTCTGGAGGATAATAAGACTGAAACATGTTTTTCAATTTAGTCTGGTTCCTCTTGAATCCCTGAACAAAACTGATTTGTAGCGATGGAATATTCTGGGCATAGGCTTTTTAAATTGTCAACTTAGACTTTGACATATTTCAGTTTGTTACTTTTCAACCATAAAGTTGGCATATTTGCTTTAGAATAACAGTCCTCCTTTTAATCTGTTTATTTATGAAATACACCGCTTTCCTCTGGGCAAAGCTGCAGCTTGGGCTCTGAAATCTAAGCAGTGATTTGACATAGTGTAATTACCTGTAGTCAGCTTTAAGAGGAGACCAGGTAGTGGAGACAGACTCTTCCACCTGTGGGCAGGACACATAAACTCCAGAGGTTAGCTTTTAAAGAAAATTTTAGAAAGTATAATATGACAAAGTCATATCAGCTTAACATACAGACCTCACACAAATTCACACACACACACACACACACACACACACAATGCTAGTGAACAATAGGGGTTATAAAACTACCCAGAATCTTAGAATAAAGTTTAAAGGTCATAATATGGTACTTCGTGTCTTGTTGAAGGCAAAGAGGAAATCAAAATACTTAGAATTGGGGAGGTTTTCTAGAAACTACCCCTTTTATATATTATTGATTAGAGTTTAAACTGGATTAACTTTTTTTAATAAAAATTTATTTTTCTTTTTATTTTTTAAGTTTATTTTTTAAGTAATGTCTACACCCAATCAGTGCTTAAACTGAGTATTCTGAGATCAAGAGTCACACACTCGGGGCGCCTGGGTGGCGCAGTCGGTTAAGCGTCCGACTTCACCCAGGTCACGATCTCGCGGTCCGTGAGTTCGAGCCCCGCGTCAGGCTCTGGGCTGATGGCTCGGAGCCTGGAGCCTGTTTCCTATTCTGTGTCTCCCTCTCTCTCTGCCCCTCCCCCGTTCATGCTATGTATCTCTCTGTCCCAAAAATAAATTAAAAACGTTGAAAAAAAAAATTAAAAAAAAAAAAAAAAAAAAGAGTCACACACTCCACTGACTGAACCAGCCAGGTGCCCCTTGGATTAACTTTATAAAGGCATATTGGGGTCTCCTGGGTGGTTCAGTCGGTTAATCGTCCAATTTCAGCTCAGGTCATGATCTCACGGTTCGTGAGTCCAAGTCCCACGTCAGGCTCTGTGCTGACAGCTCAGAGCCTGGAGCCTGCTTCAGATTCTGTGTCTCCCTCTCTCTCTGTCCCCTCCCCTCATGTGCTCTCTCTCTCTCTCTCTCTCTCTCTCTCTCTCTCTCTCACACACACACACACACACAAATAAGCATTAAGAATTTTTTTAATTAAAAAAATTTAAAGGCATTTTGACAGAATTTTTTTTATTTTATTCTATTTATTTATTTTTTCAATATATGAAATTTATTGTCAAATTTGTTTCCATACAACACCCAGTGCTCATCCCAAAAGGTGCCCTCCTCAATACTCATCACCCACCCTCCCCTCCCTCCCACCCCCCATCAACCCTCAGTTCTCAGTTTTTAAGAGTCTCTTATGCTTTGGCTCTCTCCCACTCTAACCTCTTTTTTTTTTTTTTCTTTACCCTCCCCCATGGGTTTCTGTTAAGTTTCTCAGGATCCACATAAGAGTGAAAACATACGGTATCTGTCTTTCTCTGTATGGCTTATTTCACTTAGCATCACACTCTCCAATTCCATCCACGTTGCTACAAAGGGCCATATTTCGTTCTTTCTCATTGCCCTGTAGTACTCCATTGTGTATATAAACCACAATTTCTTTATCAATTCATCAGTTGATGGACATTTAGGCTCTTTCCATAATTTGGCTATTGTTGAGAGTGCTGCTGTAAACATTGGGGTACAAGTGCCCTTATGCATTAGTACTCCTGTATCCCTTGGGTAAATTCCTAGCAGTGCTATTGCTGGGTCATAGGGTAGGTCTATTTTTAATTTTCTGAGGAACCTCCACACTGTTTTCCAGAGCGGCTGCACCAATTTGCATTCCCACCAACAGTGCAAGAGGGTTCCCGTTTCTCCACATCCTCTCCAGCATCTATAGTCTCCTGATTTGTTTATTTTGGCCACTCTGAATGGCGTGAGGTGATATCTGAGTTTGCTTTTGATTTGTATTTCCCTGATAAGGAGCGACATTGAGCATCTTTTCATGTGCCTGTTGGCCATCCGGATGTCTTCTTTAGAGAAGTGTCTATTCATGTTTTCTGCCCATTTCTTCACTGGGTTATTTGTTTTTCAGGTGTGGACTTTGGTGAGCTCTTTATAGATTTTGGATACTAGCCCTTTGTCCGATATGTCATTTGCAAATATCTTTTCTCATTCCGTTGATTGCCTTTTAGTTTTGTTGGTTGTTTCCTTTGCTGTGCAGAAGCTTTTTCTCTTCATGAGGTCCCAATAGTTCATTTTTGCTTTTAATTCCCTTGCCTTTCGGGATGTGTCGAGTAAGAGATTGCTACAGCTGAGGTCAGAGAGGTCTTTTCCTGCTTTCTCCTCTAGGGTTTGGATGGTTTCCTGTCTCACATTCAGGTCCTTTATCCATTTTGAGTTTATTTTTGTGAATGGTGTGAGAAATTGGTCTAGTTTCAATCTTCTGCATGCTGCTGTCCAGTTCTCCCAGCACCATTTGTTAAAGAGACTGTCTTTTTTCCATTGGATGTTCTTTCCTGCTTTGTCAAAGATTAGTTGGCCATACGTTTGTGGGCCTAGTTCTGGGGTTTCTATTCTATTCCATTGGTCTGTGTATCTGTTTTTGCGCCAATACCATGCTGTCTTGATGATGACAGCTTTGTAGTAGAGGCTAAAGTCTGGGACTGTGATGCCTCCCACTTTGGTCTTCTTCTTCAAAATTACTTTGGCTACTCGGGGCCTTTTGTGGTTCCATATGAATTTTACGATTGCTTGTTCTAGTTTCGAGAAGAATGCTGGTGCAATTTTGATTGGGATTGCATTGAATGTGTAGATAGCTTTGGGTAGTATTGACATTTTGACACTATTTATTCTTCCAATCCATGAGCAGGGAATGTCTTTCCATTTCTGTATATCTTCTTCAATTACCTTCATAAGCTTTCTATAGTTTTCAGCATACAGATCTTTTACATCTTTGGTTAGATTTATTCCTAGGTATTTTATGCTTCTTGGTGCAATTGTGAATGGGATCAGTTTCTTTATTTGTCTTTCTGTTGCTTCATTGTTAGTGTATAAGAATGCAACTGATTTCTGCACATTGATTTTGTATCCTGCAACTTTGCTGAATTCATGTATCAGTTCTAGCAGACTTTTGGTGGAGTCTATCGGATTTTCCATGTATAGTATCATGTCATCTGCAAAAAGTGAAAGCTTGACTTCATCTTTGCCAATTTGGATCCATTTGATTTCCTTTTGTTGTCTGATTACTGATGCTAGCACTTCCAACACTATGTTAAACAACAGTGGTGAGAGTGGGCATCCCTGTCATGTTCCTGATCTCAGGAAAAAAGCTCTCAGTTTTTCCCCATTGAGGATGATGTTAGCTGTGGGCTTTTCATAAATGGCTTTTATGTTGTTTAAGTATGTTCCTTCTATCCCAACTTTCTCAAGGGTTTTTGTTAAGAAAGGGTGCTGAATTTTGTCAAAGGCCTTTTCTGCATCGATTGACAGGATCATATGGTTCTTATCTTTTCTTTTATTAATGTGATGTATCACATTGGTTGATTTGTGAATGTTGAACCAGCCCTGCATCCCAGGAATGAATCCCACTTGATCATGGTGAATAATTCTTTTTATATGCTGTTGAATTCAATTTGCTAGTATCTTATTGAGAATTTTTGCATCCATATTCATCAGGGATATTGGCCTGTAGTTCTCTTTTTTTTACTGGGTCTCTGTCTGGTTTAGGAATCAAAGTAATACTGGCTTCATAAAATGAGTCTGGAAGTTTTCCTTCCCTTTCTATTTCTTGGAATAGCTTGAGAAGGATAGGTATTATCTCTGCTTTAAACGTCTGGTAGAACTCCCCTGGGAAGCCATCTGGTCCTGGACTCTTATTTGTTGGGAGATTTTTGATAACCGATTCAATTTCTTCGCTGGTTATGGGTCTGTTCAAGCTTTCTATTTCCTCCTGATTGAGTTTTGGAAGAGTGTGGGTGTTTAGGAATTTGTCCATTTCTTCCAGGTTGTCCAATTTGTTGGCATATAATTTTTCATAGTATTCCCTGATAATTGTTTGTATCTCTGAGGGATTGGTTGTAATAATTCCATTTTCATTCATGATTTTATCTATTTGGGTCATCTCCCTTTTCTTTTTGAGAAGCCTGGCTAGAGGTTTGTCAATTTTCTTTATTTTTTCAAAAAACCAATCTTGGTTTCGTTGATCTGCTCTACCGTTTTTTTAGATTCTATATTGTTTATTTCTGCTCTGATCTTTATTATTTCTCTTCTTCTGCTGGGTTTAGGCTGCCTTTGCTGTTCTGCTTCTATTTCCTTTAGGTGTGCTGTTAGATTTTGTATTTGGGATTTTTCTTGTTTCTTGAGATAGGCCTGGATTGCAATGTATTTTCCTCTCAGGACTGCCTTTGCTGCATCCCAAAGTGTTTGGATTGTTGTATTTTCATTTTCATTTGTTTCCATATATTTTTTAATTTCTTCTCTAATTGCCTGGTTGACCCACTCATTCTTTAGTAGGGTGTTCTTTAACCTCCATGCTTTGGGAGGTGTTCCAGACTTTTACCTGTGGTTGATTTCAAGCTTCATCGCATTGTGGTCTGAAAGTATGCATGGTATGATTTCAATTCTTGTATACTTAAGAAGGGCTGTTTTGTGATCCAGTATATGATCTATCTTGGAGAATGTTCCATGTGCACTCGAGAAGAAAGTATATTCTGTTGCTTTGGGATGCAGAGTTCTAAATATATCTGTCAAGTCCATCTGATCCAATGTATCATTCAGGACCCTTGTTTCTTTATTGACCGTGTGTCTAGATGATGTATCCATTTCTGTAAGTGGAGTGTTAAAGTCCCCTGCAATTACCACATTCTTATCAATAAGGTTGCTTATGTTTATGAGTAATTGTTTTATATATTTGGGGGCTCCGGTATTCAGCGCATAGACATTTATAATTGTTAGCTCTTCCTGATGGATAGGCCCTGTAATTATTATATAATGCCCTTCTTCATCTCTTGTTACAGCCTTTAATTTAAAGTCTAGTTTGTCTGATATAAGTATGGCTACTCCAGCTTTCTTTTGGCTTCCAGTAGCATGATAAATAGTTCTCCATCCCCTCACTCTCAATCTAAAGGTGTCCTCAGGTCTAAAATGAGTCTCTTGTAGACAGCAAATAGATGGGTCTTGTTTTTTTATCCATTCTGATCCCTATGTCTTTTGGTTGGCGCATTTAATCCATTTACATTCAGTGTTATTATAGAAAGATACGGGTTTAGAGTCATTGTGATGTCTGTATGTTTTATGCTTGTAGCGATGTCTCTGGTACTTTGTCTCACAGGATCCCCCTTAGGATCTCTTGTAGGAATGGTTTCGTGGTGACGAATTCCTTCAGTTTTTGTTTGTTTGGGAAGACCTTTATCTCTCCTTCTATTCTAAATGACAGACTTGCTAGATAAAGGATTCTTGGCTGCATATTTTTTCTGTTCGTCACATTGAAGGTGGCCTGCCAAGTTTCAAAAGAGAGATCAGTCACGAGTCTTATAGGTCTCCCTTTATATGTTAGGGCACGTTTATCCCTTGCTGCTTTCAGAATTTTCTCTTTATCCTTGTATTTTGCCAGTTTCACTATGATATGTCTTGCAGAAGATTGATTCAAGTTACATCTGAACGGAGTGCTCTGTGCCTCTTGGATTTCAGTGCCTTTTTCCTTCCCCGTTCAGGGAAGTTCTCAGCTATTATTTCTTCAAGTACACCTTCAGCACCTTTCCCTCTCTCTTCCTCCTCTGGGATACCAATTATGTGTATATTATTTCTTTTTAGTGTATCACTTAGTTCTCTAATTTTCCCCTCATGCTCCTGAATTTTTTTATCTCTCTTTTTCTCAGCTTCCTCTTTTTCCATAACTTTATCTTCTAGTTCACCTATTCTCTCCTCTGCCTCTTCAATCCGAGCCGTGGTCGTTTCCATTTTATTTTGCATCTCGTTTAAAGCGTTTTTCAGCTCCTCGTGACTGTTCCTTAGTCCCTTGATCTCTGTAGCAAGAGATTCTCTGCTGTCCTCTATACTGTTTTCAAGCCCAGCGATTAAATTATGAGTATTATTCTAAATTCACTTTGTTATATTATTTAAATCCTTTTTGATCAGTTCATTAGCTGTTGTTATTTCCTGGAGATTCTTTTGAGGGGAATTCTTCCGTTTGGTCATTTTGGATAGTCCCTGGAGTGGTGCGGACCTGCAGGGCACTTCCCCTGTGCTGTGGTGTATAACTGGAGTTGGTGGGCGGGGCTGCGGTCTGACCTGATGTCTGCCCCCAGCCCACCGCTGGGGCCACAGTCAGACTGGTGTGTGCCTTCTCTTCCCCTCTCCTAGGGGCGGGATTCACTGTGGGGTGGCGTGGCCCGTCTGGGCTACTTGCACACTACCAGGCTTGTGGTGCTGGGGATCTGGCGTATTAGCTGGGGTGGGTAGGCAAGGTGCACGGGGGCAGGAGGGGCAGGCTTAGCTCGCTTCTACTTAGGTGACCAGCTTCAGGAGGGGCCCTGTGGCAGCGGGAGGGAGTCAGACCCGCTGCCGGAGGGGTGGCTCCATAGAAGCACAGCCTTGGGTGTTTGCGCGGAGCGAGCAAGTTCCCTGGCAGGAACTGGTTCCCTTTGGGATTTTGGCTGGGGGATGGGCGAGGGAGATGGCGCTGGTGAGCGCCTTTGTTCCCCGCCAAGCTGAGCTCTGTCCTCCAGGGCTCAACAACTCTCCCTCCTTTTGTCCTCCAGCCTTCCCACTTTCTGAGCAGAGCTGTTAACTTATGACCTCCCAGATGTTAAGTCGCGCTTGCTGTCGGAACACACTCCGTCCGGCTCCTCCGCTTTTGCCAGCCAGACTCGGGGCTCTGCTTGGACGGCGGGCTGCCCCTCCACCCTGGCTCCCGCCCGCCAGTCCATGCAGCGTGCACCGCCTCGCCGCCCTTCCTACCCTCTTCTGTGGGCCTCTCGTCTGCGCTTGGCTCCGGAGACTCCGTTATGCTAGTCTTCTGGCGGTTTTCTGGGTTATTTAGGCAAGTGTAGGTGGAATCTAAGTGATCAGCAGGACGCGCGGTGAGCCCAGCGTCGTCCTACGCCACCATCTTCCCAACCCCTTGACAGTATTTTTTAAAAAGTATATGCCCTTTGACACAAAAACTCCACATCCAGAAATATAACTTGTATAGACACGTGCAAAATGTACATTTTCAGAGATCTTAGAGCACTCTTACTGAAACTGATAGTTCCAGGCCTACATGGTCGATGCTTTCCTAGTGTGCTTAGAGTTCATCACCTGTGCGTAGGGCCTCTGGTAGACCTCTCTCAAAAATAAATAAACGTTAAATTTTTTTTATTCAAAATACTATTCTAATGGAATTTTTATAAGCATTACATTATAAATTAATATACGAGTTGTCTTTTATAACATTTAGCATTTCCATTCAGGAATGTGGTATATAGCATAATTTAATCACTTCTACCTTTTAGGGCCCATGGTATATTTTTTTCAAATCCATCTTGCTAATACAATATTAAAGAATAGAGTAGGGGCACCTGGGTGGCTTAGTTAACTGTCTGACTCTTGATTTCGGCTCAGGTCATGATTTCACAGTTCGTGGGATCAAGTCCTGTGTCAGGCTCTGTGCTGACAGCCCAAAGCCTGTGTGGGATTCTCTCTCCCTCTCTCTCTCTGCCTTTCCCCCACTCGCATGCACACATGCACGCTCTCTCTCTCTCTCTCTCTGAAAATAAATAAACATAAAATTTTTAAAAAAGAGTGAAGTATAGAAAGCCAATATAGAAAAGCAAATAGATTCGTGTAAACAGACATACACACATTGCACATACATACCCACCTATGTAACGATAAAGATTTGCGTTAGCACCTGAGATGTTTTCTGTACTGCTTGCTAGTCACTGCTGACATATTGGAAACCCACTGGCTCATGTATGTTTGTTTATTACCAGCTTCATTAGTTGGGGTCATGGCAGAAAAGTAAATGGCACACTCAAATGGATAATTGATAAGAATTTTAAGAAAAGTCTCTTGATGAAGGCATGAGCAGGATTAAGAATGTAACATGAGGTGATAAGACAGCAGGGACTGGCAATGCTGGGAATCCGTTACCTTAAGCAGCCTGCAGGAGCAGAAGAGTGTTGTGTTATGTCTCCAGTGCCCGGTGAGAGCCGTAGCCATGGGGAAGACCACCTGAACAAACCCATGGCCTCCCAGGGAATAAACAGTAAATACCATGATCTCATTCTGCTTCTACACACTGCTCTCCAGCTGACGCTTCCTATTTGCTGAATCCAACCAGATGACAAAGAGCAGAGGTGGTGTGTTTTGAAGAACTCAGCCTCCCTACCGGGGAGAAAGGTGCAGAAAAGGACAGAGCGCTCTCAAGACCTAGAGAGAGCAAGGGAATGAACAAAGCATGGCTTTTTATTAGAATTGAGACCCATGCATCTGTAAAAAGAGTGAAGAAGACTTACACATCTTGACAAGATAAATACTGAAAATAGTGAATAAAATCAGGTTAGAAAATACAAGTTCAGTAGGCTACAAATCATGTGTGTTTATTCTAATGACTTATGAAGACCCAGAAAGCAACAATATTAATTGCATGTACATGAACCTTATTAAAAATAATACCAAAAAGTAAAAACATGGAAGGGGAAAATACATACTAACTTCAGGGTTGCCTCTGGGATTGGAGAGAGTGAACAACATGAGAATGAGAAGGCTTTCACTTCTCTATCATTTCATTACATAGGCATGTGATACTTTCTAAAATCCACGTGGTGGTCATGAATTTCTGTTAAACTTTCTCTTGACTTTTTCATATGATTTTAGTACTTCATAATTAACTATAAAATTAAATGTTGGTGCAGGAAGGAGAGAGTGAAAGAGTAGTCACCTTAGAAAAGGCAGTGGCGTATATTTCTGCAGGTACAGATCAAGGTCTGAGTCAGGATGCCCAACTGCAGAGCAGAGAGTGTCTTCCTGTGTTCCTCCAGCACATCTGGCCCATCGGCCCTGCCTGTGTGTCCTTCTCGGGCCACTGTCATCTCCCTCAAAGTCAGAGGACTTGCAACCACATTCTGATCTTAAGTTTTCCTAAGCCTTAGTTTTAAATGGTGCTGACACTTTTTCTCCTTTCCTGTGACTTGGTTGTAAGAAGTCATAGGGGCGCTTGGCTGGCTCACTTGGGGGAAGTGTGCAACTCTTGATCTCAGGGTCATGGTTTCAAGCCCCACATTGGGTGTAGAGAATACTTAAAAACAAAATCTTAAAAAAAAAGAAAAAAAAGAATCCAAGATAACCTGCATTGGCTGCTGGTAATGATGGTTGGCACTGTTTTAGACTGAAGCTCGTAAGAATGAATCATTGTAAATGAATGAGTTTGTGTTAAGGTTCTGAAGGCATTGTAGTTTATCTGTGTTCTGTTCTCTTCCTTCATAGCCTATAAATTCCTGTGGGGCACAAAACACTTTTCATTTATGTGATTTATCTTTGTGTCTCAGCACCTGGCACAGTGACTGACATCAGTCAGAGAAACACTTGTGTTCAAGCTATAGTGAAAATTTAGGAGTGTGGAGCATTGCACAGTAAGAGGAGCAAAATCAAAAGAAGGGGACTATAAGAAAATAATTTGGGGAAAGGCTATATCTTACAATGAAACACACTTAATGCTAATTAGGACAACATTTATAATACATTTATCCTGTGTGTGCCTTGGTTGTGAGGTACCAATGCTATTCTATAATGGGTGCAGGTGTGGACTTTAGCTGTTGCCTTTTCCTTGATTTTGTTTTAGTTTCTTTACTTTCCTAAATTTGAAACTAATGGAAACTTGATAAAAATAATACAACAAGCACTTGTGTAACCTTTACTTAGAGAAGAATGGTCCTTTATACCTGTTTTCCCCATGGATTCAGCCAGTGGATTATGCATTTGGTTTGATGGTCATGCCCCCTTAGTCTTCTTTAATCTAGATGGGACCCCCCCCCCAAAACACACTTTCTAAATTCTTCATGACATTGGCATTTCTGAGGAGTTCTGGTAATTTGCCTTGCAAAACGTATCTCCATCAGGATTTGTCTGATGGTTTCCTCACTTTTAGATGCAAGTTAAATATTTTTGGCAAAAAATGTCGTTTAGATGATTTTGTGTGTCTCAAAAGATGTTTACATCACTGCAAGGAAAATGTAATGTCAGTTTTGTTCCAATATTAATGATGCTAAATCTGATCACTTGATGAGGTTAGCATTACCACAACACTCCTGTGAAGATAATCGCTTTCTGTTTGTAATTAAAAAGTAATCTGTGGGGTGATGTTTGACACTGATTGTGCCGTTATTGCAGTGAATCTAGCGTCCATTGAAAAATCTAGTTTGAATTAATTATTACATAGGTTTTGCAAAATAATGATTTTATAATTCTATCACTCATTCTACATTTAGTAGCTGCAAGAGTTTTCCCTGAACACACAGCTTTATTGCTGTAGTCACAGATTCTGATTCTGCCTTCAGTGTGGGATAATCCATTACACTGTTATGATTTTGTTGCTCAGATTGCCTCACGTCTCACCAGGAGGAACTCCTTGGCCTCTGGATCGTTTTAACGCACCGCCGTAAATTCTTGAGCGCTTCTTTGCTTTCTGACCCAACAGTGTGTTACAGGCTGTTGTTTTACGTTCCCTTCTCCACACCTGGAGACGGCCTTTGCTCTGGGGACCCTGGTGCCTGTGCCTGTTAGTAGGGCCATGATTCAGATCTCAGGGCCGCTGCAATAGACATGCTCACAGCGGCATAGCAGGAGGCCACGTGGGCCCCACCACCACTGCCTCCATGTGTCTCCACTGCAGTAACTCCAGTGCATCTTCTGACAAGCAGTTCAGCTTCCCCTCAACAAATTCATCACACTGTGGTCAGAGTGACCTTTCCAAAAATCACACCCGTTCCTGTCATACCCAGGACAGAAGCGTGTGCATGGATGCACCCGGGCACTGCA
Organism: Neofelis nebulosa; assembly: GCF_028018385.1. Classification (NCBI taxonomy): domain Eukaryota; kingdom Metazoa; phylum Chordata; class Mammalia; order Carnivora; family Felidae; genus Neofelis; species Neofelis nebulosa. The sequence continues at coordinate 286,645 of NC_080791.1, forward strand.
TGATACACTTAAATCCATTTGATGGCTGCCCTTTGGGGTAGGATAGACACCAGAATCACTAGCATCATCAGAAAGACCCCGCAAAGCCTGTCCTTCCCGACACTCCAGTGGCTTTGGGCTACTTTACCCCAGCGCCACATCAGTATGATTCATATCTTTATAAGAGGAGGAAATTTAGACAGACATGAACAGAGGGAAGATGGTGTGGAAAATAATGGAGAAAATTACCACGTGCAAGCCAAGGAGAGGGGCCTGGAACAGACCCTGCCTTCAGGCCCCAGGAGCCCTGCAAACACCTCAATCTCAGATCTCCAGCCTCCAGACTGTGGGAAAGTAATTTCTATTGCTTCAGCCCCCAGTCCATGGTCCTCTGTCATGGCAGCCTTAGCAGATGAATCACTGCCTTTCCACCTTGTTAGCTCACAGCATTTAGCACGGGGCATCTCACACCACAGACACTTAACAAATGTTTTTTCGTGTGACTGGAATTAATCACCATGTTATAGTATATGGCTTCCCAATTACAGTGTAGAGACTGTGGCCTTCAGAACTGACTTCAGGGGCACCTAGGTGGCTCAGTAGCTTCAGTGGCTGACTTTGGCCCGGGTCACAATCTCAAAGTTCGTGAGTCTGAGCCTCCCCATTGGGCTCTGTGCCGACAGCGTGGAGGCTGCTTGGGATTCTCGCTCCTTCTCTTTGCCTGTTCCCCACTCATGCTGTCTGTCCCTCCCTCCCTCTCTCTCTCTCTCTCTTTCAAAATAAAGACATAAAAAAATTTTTAAAAAAAGGAAGCGCCATCTGCCTCTTAGCAAGTTTTAAGTGTCCAGTATTGTTAACAGTGGCCATCATGCTGTGCATTAGATCCTCATAACTTATTCATCTTGCATTACCGAAATCGGTACCCTTCGACCATCTCCTCATCCCCTACCTACCCCCCATGCCTCTATGAGCTTGACTATTTTGGATTCGGTATATTGGTATATTGGTAACTGATGATTTCTCTCACTTTTTTTAATCCTTTAAGGATAGACTAGGATGCTTCTGTGTCCCTGTGAGTCCGTGTGGCCCTAACAGGCCAAATTTTCCTATAATTATTCAAGAAAATGTTCTAAAGTCCATTGGGGTAACATCAGTTGGCTTGCTGCTCTCACAGCTTGCCTGGACGTATCCACTCCACTTGAAATATCACAAATCGGGGCGCCTGGGTGGCGCAGTCGGTTAAGCATCCGACTTCAGCCAGGTCACGATCTCGCGGTCCGTGAGTTCGAGCCCCGCGTCGGGCTCTGGGCTGATGGCTCGGAGCCTGGAGCCTGTTTCCTATTCTGTGTCTCCCTCTCTCTCTGCCCCTCCCCCATTCATGCTCTGTCTCTCTCTGTCCCAAAAATAAATAAAAAACGTTGAAAAAAAAAAAAGAAATATCGCAAATCAACACTGTTCTTACTTTTGGGAGAATGGCGTCTCCTGCACTCAGGCTAGGCTCCTGCTCTGTAGTCAGAGGTAAAGAATGTACAGGGGCTCCCCAGGTAACACACCCCAGCACACCCAAATGCCCTTTCCTGCCCACGTCCATGAGCATGCCGTATTCCAGATTACTTCACTTTCAGAGTTGCTAGATCGTATTCCACCCCCAATTCACCCCCATGATTTTTATCCCCAGCTGGGACGACTTCCCACCCGCCCCCATGAACCATGAGACATTTACCCCCACAGGAGAACCATCACCTCTTCCTCCCTTATGTCCAGTCATTTGGGAGGTAAAAAAAAAAAAAAGGACAACAGAGATCTTTAGGGAGTTTTCTACGGAAAATTAATTACTTTCTACTTTTTATATTCAGGGAGAAGTACTCTGTGATTAAAAATGAGTGGGAAAAAGGCTCACGTTCAAAAATAGACACAGCTTTCCATCTGCACCGATATGCCCTTTTATAAAGACGTGTGTTCATTTTCTTTCAATAATCCCATGTCCTGTGACTGATTTCTGAGAGAATGTGGTGTTACAAACTCCAGGTGGGTCACAGCCCAGTAATGATATCAGAGTATAAACCATCATAATCCTTCCATTAAACTTTGAGCAATCACAATACCACCACCAATGATAGTGAAAGAAAAGCCTTTTTCTCGAGAAGCACAGACCATTTATGGGAATGTTTGAGCTGCCTTTCAATAAACACAGACACGTGAGTCAGCCGTGAGCTTGAGTCTGGGGGCGGGGGAGAAGGTGGCTGACAGCAGCAGGTTTCATGACCCATGGGTACATGGTGCGTACATGTGGTGGCCCTCACCATGAATATTTCAACCCTCCGAGGCTGTGATCTTTTCTCTGAAAATGAACGCTGGCTTCTAGATATCTCACGGCTCAGTTCGTAATAGCTATATTTGTGCATTTAATTTACGGTGTTTCCTTTGATCATCCTTTAAAAACTCTTCACTAAATTGAAAACTCTACCCATCAGGTATAGCAGATGCCACTGCCCTGTGTCTCGTCCCCACAGCTGCAGCTGGGATGACCGGTCTGGGCCAGCTGCCAGCACCCCATCTAAGGCATCTCATCTCCACTTGTGCACACCAAGGCCTCTTCAGAGGCAAAGAGCTTGCTCAGCCCTGCACAGCACAGCCCAGGAGCGTGGGGCAGTGATGGCCAGAGCCACGCTAACCAGCGGGGTGTGGGACCAGGCAGAGAAATGCCCTTTAGATGCACAGTCCCAGGCAGCATTCCCTATGTTTCTCAGACGTTTTTGCAAAACTGCGCCGGCCTCGACTTCAGGGACTCCTCATGATGTGGGTCTTCCTCTCTGCCTAGCTCATGGGCGCCCTCCCAGTCAGAGGACCTGCTCCCAGCTTCTGGTCTCAGGCTCCGCTTTCAGGAGAGGCCAAAGACAACAAATACCTTCAAGTCTAGTGTCATCTAGACGTGAAATTTAGATACTGAGTCAAAGACAGTGAGAGCAACTTGGAAAAAGTGTCATCTAACCATTAAGCACTTTGTCAGTTTAGCGCTTACCAGCTTACCACTGCTGAGCGCTGTTGCAGGCACTGGGGACCTGCTCCAGGAAGTGGCTATTAGAAATAGCAATTCACTGAGTTAATATTTGTAAAGCACTTAGCACTGTGCCTAATATATATTGAGTAGTATGTGCCCATTAAACAAATAGAAAATAGATAAATGGACTATGTCCTGAGTGTCTACTGATTATATCTCCAAGTATAAAACCATCTCTCAGCTTTTCAACAAACTCCAACAGTCTTTTTAATTAAACTTTTGAGATAATTAGACATTCAATAAAGTCGTAAGAAATAATAACAGAATGACCACATGTGTCCTTTATCTGAATAGCATAATTTTAATTACAGTGCTAATCAAAATAATTCAATTTCCCTATTTTCTTTTTTCATTTTGCCTGAAACACAGGGTCCAGTGCTTTTTTATTGAGGTGAAATTTTCATAACATAAAATCCATTTTGAAATGGCATTTAGTGCATTCATAACATTGTGTGCCTACCCATTCCAAGTTCCAAAACATTTCATCAGCCAAAAAGAAAATCCCGAACCCAGTAAGCAAGCACTCCTTGTTCTTCCCTTCCCCCAGCCCCTGGCAACCATCAACCTATTTATTGTCTCTGTGGATTTACCTGTTCTGGATAGTTCATGTAAATGGAGCCATGCATTCTAAGACCTTCTGTGTCTGGCTTCTTTCACTTAAGCACGATGGTTCTTAGATTCACCTACATCATAACATATACAGATACTTCATTCTCTTTTTTTGCCAAATAATAACCCATTGTATGTACATACCACGTTGGTTATCCATTCATCCACTAATGGACATTTTGATTCTTTCCACCTCTTGGCTATTGTGAAAAGTACTGCTGTGAAGATTCCTGTACAAGACTTTGTTTGAGTACCTCTTTTCAATTTTGGGGTGGTGAATATGCCTAAGGGTGGCGTTGCTGTGTCATATGGTAATTCTATGTTTAACTTTTTCAGAAACCACTAAATGATTTTCCACAGTGGCCGCACCATTTTACATTCCTACTAGCAGTGTGCACAGGTTCCAGTTTCTCCACATCCTCGTCAACATTTGTTAATTTCATCTTTTGTAGTAGTAGTAGTAGTAGTAGTATAGCCAACCCAGTGGGTGTGAAGTGATATTTCATTGTGGTTTTAGTTTGCATTTACCTAATGACTAATGATGTTAAGCATCTTGTCATATACTTGTTGGCCATTCATGTATTTTCTTTAGATATATGTCTATTCGGCTTCTTTGCCCAAAGTTATCTTTTCACTTTCTTGATAATGCCCTTTCATGCATTAAAAACAAAAGTTTTTAATTTTCATGGCATTTAATTTATTTGCTTTTTCTTTTGTTGTTTATGCTTTTGAATTATCTAAGAATTCATTGCCAAATCCATGGTCATGAAGTTTACCTCTTCTTCTAAGAGTTTTATAACATTAGCTCCTACATTTAGGTTGTTTATCCCTTTTGAGTTATTTTGTATAGTATGAGGTAGGGGTGCAACTTCATTCCTCAACACATGACTACCCGGTTGTCCCAGCGTCATCTGTTGAGGGAACTATCCGTTTCCTTTACAGTGGTCTTGGCACTGCTGTTGCAAGTCAATTAACTGTATATGTGAAGATTTATCTCTGGGCTTTTTATCCTGTTCCATAGATCTTCATGTCTATCTTTATGTCAGCACCACACCGTTTTGATTACAGTAGCTTTTTATTAAGTTTTGAAATCAGGTAGTGGGAGTCCTCCAACTTTGTTCTTTTTCAAAATTGTTTTGGCTCCTTTCAATACCATATGAATTTGAAATTTGGCTTTCCTATTTCTTGAGAGAAAAAAAGGCTATTGGAATTCTGATAGAGATTACATTGAATCTGTAGATCACATTGGGTAATACTGCTATTCTAATTATATTAAGTCTTCCAATCCATTAACATAAGTTGTCTCCATTTATTTAGGTCTTTAACCTTGATTATATTTATTTATACCTATTTTGGATGCTATTGTAAGTGAAAGTTTTCTTAATTTTGTCTTTGGATAATTCGTTGCTAGTGTATGGAAATAAAACTGATTTTTGTGTACTGATCTGCAGTTTTTTAGAATTTGTTTATTAGCTGTAATTGTATTTTGTAGAGTATTTGGGATTTTATATATATAAGATCATGCCATCTGTGGAGAAAGGTAGCCTTACTTCTTCCTCTCCGATTTGTATGTCTTTTTTTCTTTTGCTTGCCTAACTGCTCTGGCTAGAATGTCCAGTATAATGCCATGCTGAAGTGGCAAACATGGGCATTCTTGTCTTCTTCCTCATCTTATGAGGACTGCTTTCAGACTCTAACCATTCGGTATGTTAGCTGTGGATTTTCCATAAATTCTCTTTGTGAGATTGAGGAATTTTCCTTCCTCCAAGTTGGTCAAGCTATCTTTATCATGGAATGCTGCTGAATTTTGTAAAATGTTTTCTTACATGAATTGAGGTGACCATGTGGTGTTTTTTTTCTTAATTGTATTAATGTGATATATTATATTGATTTTCATATATTGAGCCTCACTTGAATTTTGAATACATCTCATTTGGTCACAGTGTATAATGATTGTAACATGCTGCTTGATTCAACTTTATTGAGGATTTTTACCCATATGTTCATAAGGAATGTTGGTCTCTAGTTTTCTTTTCTAATGATGCCATCATCTGGCTTTGGTATTAATGCTGGTTCTAAGGCAGGATAGGATATAGCTGGATAATATTTTTAACCCATTCTGCCAGTCTTTGACTTTTAATTGGAGTTAGTCCATTTACATTTAAAGTGGTTACTACCAAGGAAGGACTTCTGACATTTTTCTGTTTGTTTTCTATATTTCATCTTTTGTTCCTTAGTTCCTTCATTATTGCCTTCTTTTGTGTTTAGTTGTTTTTCATAATGTATCATTTTGATTATTTTATTTTCTGTATAATTTCTAGTTATTTTCTTACTGGTTATTCTCTGCTGCTATAACTCTGGCTCTATACAGCTCTATCCCACCCCTTTATGGCATTGTCATCATGAATTAATCTTTGTATGTCATGTAACCATTAGCATAGATGATAATTTATGTCTTATGCATTTCTCTTTTAAGTCATACAGGGGGAAAACAGAGTTACAAACCAAAAATACAATAAAACAGTTATGCTGTCTCTTGTATTTACCTATGTATTTGATTTTACCAGTGTTCCTTATTTCTTTGTATGGCTTCAAGTTCATTTTCATCTGAAGAACTCCCTTTAGTATTCCGATAGGGCAGGTCTACTAGTGATGAACCACTTCAGCTTTTGTTTATTGAGAAATGTCCTAGTTTCTCCTTCATTTTTCAAGTATAGTTTTGCTGGATATACAATTTTTGGTTTGCAAGGTTTTTTTTCTTTCAGCACTTTATATATGTCATTCCATGCCTTCAGATTCCATGGATTGTGCTGAGAAATCAGCTGTTAATCTTGAGAATCACTCATACATAATGCCTTTCTTATCTCATTGCTTTCAAGACTCTCTGCCTTTGACTTTCAGCAGTTTGATTTTAATGTGTCTCAGTATGGTTATCCTTGTGTTTGTCCTCCTTGGAGTTTGTTGAGCTCCTTGGATATGCAGATTTTTGTTCAAATTGGGGGAGTTAGGGACCATTATACTTCAGATATTCTTTCTGTCCCCTTCTCTATGTCCTGTCTCTTGGGACTCCTATGATGAGTATGTTTGCATGCTTGATGATATCCAAAAGGCCTATCTTTCTCCATTCCTTCTTTCTTCTCCCCACCCTGGATAATTTTAGTTGATCTGTGTTCAAGTTTGTTGGTTCTTTCTTCTACCTACTCAAATATGCTATTGAAACCTATTGAATTTTTCATTTATGTTTCTGTACTTTTTAGGTCCAGAATTTCTGTTGGGGTCCTTTTTATATTTTCTGTATCTTTATTGATATTCTCTATTTGTTGAGACATCATTTTACTGGTTTCCTCTATCTCTTTGCCCATGGTTTCCTTTAACTCTTTTAGCCTAATAAGTCAGTTGGTTTAAAATCTTTGCTTCATATGTCCACTGTCTGTGCTTCCTAAAGGACAGTCTCTGTTGATTTCCTCCATGAATAGGCTATACTTTTCTACTCTTCTCTGCAAAGTGCATATTTTTGTGGAAAACTGGATATTTGAATATTATGATAACTAGAAATCAGATTCTTCCCCCTCCTCAGGTAATTTATTTTATTTTATTTTTGCTTGTTGTGGTTGTAGTGGTTTGTTTCTTTTATTATTTTTCTAAACTATTTTTGTAAAGTCTGTATTCTTTGTTGGGTGTAGTCTCAGAAGTCTCTCTGTTCTTTTGGGTTATAGTCAGCTAGTGTTGTAGAGGTTGTCTCGAATACCTAAATGACAGGAAGGAAAGGTAAAGGCTGAAAGAGATAGGAAAGGAAATGAAAGAAAAAAGAGCCTCTCCCAATGTTTGCAGATTAGTGGTCTAAGTTTAGTGCGTAGCCAGGCTATTTACAGCTCTGCATTAGCCTGCACTTTGTGAGAGATGAAAGCTCCAGGTGTTCTCTGGTCTTTCTGGGTGTGCATTCTGCCCTGGGCGTGCACATGGCTTTCTAGATTCCCTGGTGTATGCAGACACTTTGCAATACCCTAATCTCCCAAGGAAACTCTCTCCCCAGTTTCTCTTTCTAGACTGTTGGAGTGTCAGGGGTTTTGTTTTGGTTTGTTTGTTTGTGTGTTTTGCCTCAAATGCAGTCTCTTGCCCCAGAAGTAGCACATTGTTCATTTGCCTTACAGTGTTTCCAAGGAATGCCCTCTACATAGCCACTCTTTCACTGTGACAGAGCTCGAAGTCAGGTGGAACAGAAGCAACCACCCTACACCAGCCCTTCAGGTAGTCTCCAGATGGGTCAAAACAGACAAAACACAGTTCTTTGAGGATATTATCTTTTCTGCTCCTTCCAGAACCAGAGACCGGGGTCTACCCTGGGAACTCAGGCTTCTATCTTCAAGATCATCACTAGGCCAGGAAGGGAAGTCAGGCAAGAGCAAGCAAAATTCCACAAAGTTTTCCTTATGTGTAAGTTGCACTCCCCACCACCACCTTTTTTGTACCACATTTGCTTGCTTTCTGTCAACCTTTGGCTGTTTTCCAGAGTTCTGACAGAATTGCTTCTGACAGTTTTTGCTTTATTTTTTGTTATTCCCATGAGGGATGGGCTTTTGGAGTTACCCACTCCATCTTGTTTGCTGACATCACTTTCCCTGGTAGTTTTTAAAAATTTCATCCTTGATTTATAGAAACTTTCAGAGAGGTAAAAAAACTGGTAAGTATTATCACCAGCCACCAGATAATAACTTTCACATATGTCTCGATAATCACAATGTCTTGACCATATCTATTTATACAAAATATATTTAAATATGTATTTAGAAATGTTTGTAATAGATGTCAGTATCATTTGTGAAAATGCACATACCCGAAGAGCAAAAGCAATTTCAATGGCGTGGGCTTCCACCTCTTTAACACTGTTCCATTTATATATAGGCTTGTGTCAATTCCACACTCAAAATCCCACCACTTTCTTGGAACAAAAACCCACAGTCAGGGCTTGGGATGATGGCAGAAAAACACTCTGCCCACTTTAACATGACAGGACATCGACCAGCTGCCCATGGTCAGCAGCAATGGGTGAGAGAGGAGCAGTGAGTCAGCAGAGTCTGTTTTCAGCCTGTGTGCCCTACCTCCCTCTCACCAATCCGTCTACTCATCCCTCTGGAATCTAGATCCAAGTGAAGATAAGCCATCGTAATGAAGTTTGAGAAACACTCTCATATGCACTGATCTCTCTTTCCTCAACTTCTAGAGAACTTATTTCTAAAATTTATTTTTGTTTTTTATAAAATAATGTACGTACCTAAAACTCTCAAATGATAGTAGGGTAGTACTCTTTAAAGATTGAGTCATTGAAGGCAGAAAGAAAGGAAAAGAAAGGGAAGGGGAGGGGAGGGAAGGGAAGAAAAAAAAAAACCTATTATAACCTTTTACTTCTGTACCCTTCTTGAAGCTAGACAAGTGGGATGCATTCCCAAAATACCCTGATATCATCTTCCTTGATAGGCCCACAGACCACCACCTTAGTCATGAGTCTCCATATTCTTAATAGTTTTCCAGCTCCTATTTTCTAAAAATAACATAAATGACAAAATTATAAATGTGTCATCAAGGCAAAAAAGTCATCAATTTCATAAAAAGGCAAGTTCATACTACATATCTATGCTTTTCCTCCACTCCAGCCAGTCCAAGCACCTTAGACTCACATACCTACATTTGAGAAAACAACATGTTTTCCAATTTTGCTTCAAATGGTTGAAGTATTTTCAAAATATATAATAAAACAAATAGTTGGAAAAATGTATGTACCAAGAAAATGTTATTTAAGGAAAAGTAACAAGCATCACAAACATCTTTTGGTTTTTGTTTTGTTTCTGAGTCATGCACAATTAATAACCTGTCCAATTGTCTTTTTTCCATCTGAGAGAGATGTTGGGGTCATAGTGATATGGAGGTTGGAATACTCCCTAGTATGGCCAGGGGAATAAATCTGCACAGTGCATATGATAATAAAATATGGATTATGAAAAAATGAGTAAAATGCACTCACTTATAAAAGTGTCCTTGGGGGGCGCCTGGGTGGCGCAGTCGGTTAAGCGTCCGACTTCAGCCAGGTCACGATCTCGCGGTCCGTGAGTTCGAGCCCCGCGTCAGGCTCTGGGCTGATGGCTCGGAGCCTGGAGCCTGTTTCCGATTCTGTGTCTCCCTCTCTCTCTGCCCCTCCCCCGTTCATGCTCTGTCTCTCTCTGTCCCAAAAATAAATAAAAAATGTTGAAAAAAAAAAAAAATTAATAAAAGTGTCCTTGGTCTTTTTTAAACAAGAAAAGGACAAGAAGCAATTAGTATATCTTCAAAGCAAGAGTCAAAGAGGTAATGAAATCCTGTAGTTGAGGTTCTTAGCTTGTTATCAAGGGTTTTTTTAACCCAAAGAGATGAGAACATGTTAATCAAATTAATAAATTAAAGTTTTCCACACTTTGAAGAGTGGAATCGAAAAGCTCATCAGTCTGTGCCTTGTAACAAAATTCCTATGTGTTAATGCACTTTAAAATTATACATTAGTGTTTTTTTTTAATCTGACAGTTTGATTTGCCATGAAAAACATTATTCCTGGTTTCGTGTGATTTACATGATGAACAAAGGATCTGTGGAGCTCTCCTTCAGAACCACTATGTCCACAAAATGGTGTTCTCCCTTGAGAACATATACAGAAACTTAAAATAATACCCAGAAAAATTGAGGCAATGGTAGGCATGAAATGGTTAACTAGTATTATGTATTATTTGCGGTGTTTTTGGGTTTTTTTCTGGCAAAGATTTGTAATGTATTCATCTTCTCTATAGTTTTTGTTTATGGGTTCTTCAGTAGGCCTTTAGTCTCTTTGGATGTTCGTGCATTTTATGACTGAACAAAACAGTATGTGCCGAAGGTATATTTATTTTAATGAAGATAGGCTGCAGATTTAAGTGACTCTAAATGGAGCCTTACAGTCATCTTTTACATAAAATTGCTCTACCTAAGATCACTGAAGACTTCCTACTTATCCAATAAAAGCATTTTCAGTAGCAGTCCTGGCAGTATTGACCAGCTGACATTTTTTCCTTAGCTTCTCCAGTGACACTCTCTACCAGTTCTTTACCTGCTTCTGCTCTCACAACCTCCCTGTTGTCTTCAGGTTTCCCTTCCTCCATCTGTCCCTTACATATTACTGCCCACACTCCATATGGAGTTAATTATCAAACAGATCTTTCAATGTAGGGGGAAAGTGTTAGAAGAAAATGCTAGAAGCTACTTAAAAATGTTTTAATGTTATTTATTTTTGAGACAGAAAGAGACAGAGCATGAGTGGGGGAGGAGGAAGGGCACAGAGAGAGACACACACACACAATCTGAAGCAGGCTCCAGCCTCTAAGCTGTCAGCACAGAGACTGACATGGGGCTCAAACCCAGGAACTGCGAGATCATGACCTGAGCTAAAGTGAGACACTTAACCTACTGAGCCACCCAGGTGCCCCTATACAAAGCCACGTTAAAATGGTTGCGTTTGAGGTTGTAGATATATAGGTAATTTTTCCTACCTTCTGCTATTTTCCAAATTTTCTTCACTGAAAAAAAAAAATACGATTTTTTTAAGTTTAAAGAATGAAGGGGAATTCCCCAAGTTCCATTCTTAAATGTTTTTCTCTTCCTACTATATGTGTACTCCTCTGATAAATGCACTTTTCCTCTGTTTTCTGTCAACAAATTTGCAGCAACAAATTCTAAGTCTACATAAGCTGTCTCCTTTCCAAAAAGTGTGCCCAAAAACTTAATGTGTGAAAGGAAAGTAAAAATTATATGTACATTTAGGGAAATTTACACTTCCAAAGAGCTGAAATTTGTTAAGGAAAGTCAAGCCAGGTGTCTCTCCTAGTCCTACATGGATCTATACATGGGTCATAGGGATGAGAGTAGGATATCTCCAGCTTAACATCCTTGGAGCACCTGAAAGAACCAAAAATGAATACATCTTCATTTTGTCAGTCTTTTCAAAGAACAGTTTCCTGCTCTCATTGATATGTTGTATTTTTTTTAAGTTTCTGTTCCATTTATTTCTGCTCTAATTTTTTTTTTTTCAACGTTTTTTTTTTATTTTTTTTTTTTATTTTTGGGACAGAGAGAGACAGAGCATGAACGGGGGAGGGGCAGAGAGAGAGGGAGACACAGAATCGGAAACAGGCTCCAGGCTCCGAGCCATCAGCCCAGAGCCCGATGCGGGGCTCGAACTCACGGACCGCGAGATCGTGACCTGGCTGAAGTCGGACGCTTAACCGACTGCGCCACCCAGGCGCCCCTGCTCTAATTTTTTAATATTTCCCTCCTTCTGCTGGTTTTACATTTTGTTTGTTCTTTTTTCTAGCTTCTTTAGGTGTAAGGTTATGTTGTTTATTTGAGACTTTTCTTGCTTTTTCAGCTAGGTCTGTATTCCTGTATGCTTCCCTCTTAGAACTACTTCTGCATCCCAAAGGTTTTAGATGATTGTATTTTTATTTTCATTTGTCTCCATGTAAGCTTCTATTTCTTCTTTGATTTCCTGGTTGAACCATTCATTGTTCAATAGCATGCTGTTTATAATCTCCATGTATTTGTGCTCTTTCCAGATTTTTCTTGTGGTTGATTTCTAGTTTCACATCATCATGGTCAGAAAAGATGTATGGTATAACTTTGATCTTTTTCAATTTGTTGAGATTTGTTTTGAGGCCTAATATGTGATCTTTCTGGAGAATGTTCCATGTGCACTTGAAAAGAATGTGTATTCTGCTGTCTTATGATGAAATGTTCTGAATATATCTGTTAAATCCATCTGGTCCAGAGTGTCTTTCAAATCCGTTGTTTCTTTGTTGATTTTCTGTTCAGATGATCTGTCCATTGATATAAATGGGGTGCTAAATCCTCTACTGTAGTGGCATAACTATCAAATATTTCATTTATGTTTGTTATTGACTATTTTATGTATTTGGGTGCTTCTGTTAGGTGCATAAATATATACATATACTAGATCTTCTTGTTGGATTGTCCCCTTCATTAAAATATAATGTCCTTCTTTGTCTCTTGTTACAGTCTTTGTTTTAATGTCTAGCTTGCCCAATATAAGTGTTGCTACCCTGGCTTTCTTTTCATTTCCATTTGCATGGTAGATGTTTTTTTCCATCCCCTCACTTTCAATCTGCAGGCGTCTTTAGGTCTGAAGTGAATCTCTTGCAGGCAACGTATAGATGGGTGTTATTTTTTTTTATCCACTCTGTCACCCTGTGTCTTTTGAGTGTTTAGTCCATTTACATTCGAAGTAATTGTTGACAGCTATATTTATTGCCATTTTGTTATATATTCATGGTTGTTTTTGTAGTTTTTCTCTGACCCTGTCTTGTCTTGCTCTCTTTCATGGTTTGTTGGCTTCCTTTAGTGGTATACTTGGATTCCTTTCTCTTTATTCTTTGCATATCTATTACTGGTTTTTGGTTTGTGGTTACCATCAGGTTTGTATATAACTTCTTCTACATATAGCAAACTGTATTTGATGGTCACTTAAGTTTAACCCACTTATTATTCCCCACCCCCCCACCCCCACAATTTAGGTATATGGTGTCATATTTTACATCCTTTTATTTTATGGATCCTCTGATTTTTTTCAGGAATACTTATTTTTATACTTTTGTGCTTCTACTTTTCATACTCTCACTTATGGTCTTTCTTTTCCACTCAAAGAATCCCCTTTCATATTTCTTGCAGGGCTAGTTAGTGTCATAAACTCCTTTAGTATTTGTTTGTCTGGGAAACTCTTTATCTCTCCTTCTATTCTGAATGATAGCCTTGCTGGACAGAGAACTCTGGCTGTAGATTTTTCCCTTTCAACACTTTGAATATATCCTGCCACTCCCTTCTGGCCTATGATGTTTCTACTGAAAAATCCACTGATAGCATGGTGTGGGGTTTCCCTTATATGTATCTGTCTTCTTGTCTCTTGCTGCTGTTAAATTCTTTTCTTCATCACTACTTTTTGCCATTTTAATTACTGTGTGTCTTGCTGTGGACTTCCTTGGGTTGATTTGGTTGGGGATATCTCTGTGCCTCCTGGATCTGGATGTCTGTTTCCTTCCCTAGATTACAGAAGTTTCCAGCTATTATTTCTTCAAATACATTTTCTTCCCCCTTTTCTCTCTCTTCTTTTCCTGGGATCCCTGTAATGTGGGTGTTACTGTGCTTGATGGAGTCACTGAGTTCCCTGAAACTGTTCTCAGTTTGCGTATTTTTTTCTTTCTCACCTGCTGAGCTTGAATACTTGCCATTACTGTCTCCTAGGTCATTAATACATTTCCTCTGCTTCCTCTAGCCTGCTATTTATTCCATCAAGTGTTTTTAATTTCATGTGTTGTGTTCTTCATCTCTGATTGGTTCTTTTTTACCTCTCTGTTAAGGGTCTCACTGATGTCCTCCCCTTTTTTCTCCAGTCCAGTGAGTATATTTATGATCATTATTTTAAATTCTATCAGGCACGTTACTTATATCTGTTGTGCTTAGGTCTCTTGCTATGGTTTTGTCCTGTTCTTTCATTTGGGACATAGTCCTCTGTCTCCTCATTTTGTGTAACTTTCTGTATCTGTTTCTGTGTGTTAAGGTCAGCTAATTTCCTGCTCTTGAAAGTAATGGTCTTAGGAAAAGAAGGCCTGTAGTGCCCTGCAGTGCAGTGTCCCTTGTTCTCCAGAACCTGGAGCTTCAGGTAGTGTCTCCTATATGTGTTGCGTGTGTTCTGCTGTTGAGTCCTGGCCTCTTTTTTCCTTCAGGCTAGCTGTCTTTAGAGGCTTTCTTTGCCTTTTGTGGGCAGTGTTTGGTCCCCAGCTGGGTGCGATGTGTTTTAACAAGGTGTGTTCTGGTCTGCTTGTGCAGTGAGACCTGCCACCACAGCTACTGCCAGAACCAAGGCCCTGCGAAAGGCACCAGTCAGGAGATGTGCTTTGGCCAGGTTTATGCATGTCTTCTGGAGGATAGGACCTGCAGCTCTGGGACCGAGACAAGCCTGACTGAAAGGGCAGATCCACCGAAGCACAGAGGTTGGGGCTTGGTGTTATCAAGTTAGGTAGTGAGCGTTGGCGCTGCTGGTTCCTGCAGGTAGCTGCATGTTTATGATGGGAGGTGGGGGGAAATGGCACCTGCCAGCTCCCTTGCTCCCAGAGGGTCTCTCCTAGACGTGCTCTGAAGTGAGTAAATCACTCTCCCTCTCATCTGCCTCAGGCATTTTTCAAACTGAGGTTTCTAGGCTGTATCTCCAGAGACTGTTTGTTGTGCTGTCTCTAAGGATGGGGGATCAGCTTCCTAAGACCCTCTGGGTTCTCCCAGAGCCAAACCCACTGAGTTTTTTAAGTTCCAGATGTTAAGTCCTGCTGGTGTAAGAACTCACAAAATTCAGCCCCCCTCACTTTCAAAACCAAACATTCTCTACCTTTAGTTGTAGAATTTGCTCTGCCAGGTCTTTGGTTATTGTCCAAGTTATTCACCCTGATGTGCGTGTCATCTAGTCATATCCATAGGACGAGGTGAACTTAGGGTCCTCCTACTGCACCCGCTTCCAAGTGTCTATTTTGTTTTAGGGTGATATTTCTATATTATAAATTTGATGAATAATTGGCTTTCACTAAGTATTCGCTGAGTGCTTGAATTCGAGATTGGTGAAAATCACTATCCCTAATCTCAAAATGCTTAAAATATACCTGGAGAAACAGAGACTGACAAACTAATCTAATTTTTCCACTTAAGCCATTGTACATTTATACTTTTTATTACTTTCTAAAGTGATCTTGTTGCATTAAGATACTTTGTATTGAAAATCATTTTAACTAAACTCCTTAATAAGTTGATATTTTAACAGGAAATGGTCATGGTATGTCATAGTAATATATTTAATCTTTTTGTTTGTTTACTTATTTTGAGACAGAGAGTGTGTACATGCAAGTGGGGGTGGGGCAGAGAGAGAGAGGGAGAGAGAATCCCAAGTAGGCTCCACACGGTCAGTGAGGAGCCTGATGTGGGGCTCGAACTCACAAACTGTGAGATCATGACCTGAGCCGAAATCAGAAGTCAGACACATAACCAACTGAGCCACCCAGGTGCCCCATAGTAATTTATCTAATTATTAGGATCTAATGAGGGAAAAACCTTGGCACACTCAGTATGTTATTCATGAATAAGTACCAGTCATGTTACAGGGTATGGACAAGGGTTTTACTGTGATTCAGTTGAAAGTCTTGGACTCAGTCTGCCATGTGGCTTGTGGTAGTAGAGATTTCTGAACACAAATATACCTGCTCTATAGCACTGAGTGGCATAATCTCTTAAAGCAGCTGCTTGGGAAGATCCTGACTTGTTCTAAATAACTGATGGTTAAATATGCAGAAAAAATGTTCTGTAAATGGTTATTAATTTTTTTTTAAATTTTCTTCTTACTTACTTGGTTTTTATACGTATATAATATTCCATTGATTGGCCCAACAGAATAATGTATCAGGAGCCAGAGCCTTTCTAAAAAGGATATTAATGTCACCAGCAATGGTGATGATAAAAGAATGGTCCATTGAGGTTCAAAAAATGAATAAATACATATATACATAGAGAGATTCCAGCAAGTACATCTTTCTACTATTAAGCTTAAAGTAGCACTTTACTTTTACAATGACCACCTACTGCTTTAAATTCCTCTCATTAATTTAACTTTTATAAAACTTGTAGTTTTGTTTTAATTTGTAAATTTGTGTTTGATAGTCCTAAAAAAGCTCAAGTAGGAAGGGATTATAATTTCATGTGTGTACATATTTAAGAAATACCATAATATTTAAATCAACAGTGGAAGTCATTGAAAAATATTTCCCTATAAATGAATTTCTGTATTACTCAAGATTGAGAAACACAGTTAAAGATGATGGACAAACACTGAGTTTTAATTAGGAAAAAGTAAACATGTTTGGCATGGCATAAATGATTACAGAATCTACTCCAACTTTATTTCTGCCATTTCCCCAAACTAGATAGATTCCTGCCCAGAGCTCCTTGTTGTCCTCTAAACGTGTCCATCCGCTCATTGGTCCAGCCTCCACGAAAGAATGGCAGTAACCTCCTAAGCCTCCCACACTGCTCAGTGCTCACCTATGCCTCTGACCTGTTGCAAATACCTGCTGGGAAGTACCCAGTCATTCTTACAGACTCAGGCAAGAAGTGACATACTCATTCACAGCCCCTGCCCCCAAGAGTGGCTACTCTCATGGGAGAAGGAAACCCTAATCAAGTGATGAAGGAAGGGTATTCTAGATTTAGGAAACACCATTTTGTAAAGAATGTTGTTGACAGCAAAGACTGAAAGAATAGTGAGAGAAGCAAGGGAGGGAAGGGGCCAGTGTTCAGTAGGAGATGGACCTCTAAGTTTTGGTGATGGTTGGGTGAGCCCGGTGAAGGCTCCACAGGAGTTCCAAAGGACTAAGTGGACAGCAGGGTCTTTGATTCAGGAGCAGGATGCCACCAGAGAAGGCCAAATTCTGTTTTGCCCCTGCTTCCTCATAACCTGAGCTTAATTTCCCTGCCTTGACATTCTCCTCAGTACAAGTGACAAGGAAAAGAGGAGGGGGTGAGGATAGGGCAGAGGCAGGAATGCGAAAGACACGCAGGTTTTGCAGAATTATTACATCTTTTGCTTGGCTATTTGGTGACCAGATCTACCTACAGTAGTTAGCCTGGAGTATTAAAATACATTCTCATCAATGTTTTGAGTAACTCTGAAGCTGTGTCTGGCTGTGGGCACGCTGAAAACCTAGAATTCCTGCCATTGTGGTTTGCATTTCTGTGCCACCTCCCGTGAGTATTTTTACACATGGAAGGTTTTTATCCCTACAATTTTCTGAAGATAACTCATGATGGCTTCTGGAGACCAAGGGATTTAGAAAGGGACCACAGTGACAGTCGGTGACAGGCCATTAGCTGCTCCTGGTAAGAACACCATGAGTGAAAACACTTAGCAATAAAAGATTTGGGGCTGACCCTCTAACAGAAACATTATCTTTACAAAGGTCACAATCACCAATTATTATTTTCATCTGAAAGAGTAGGGAAACCATTACCAGACCTGACTATCATAGGAAGGTCATCCCTGATCCAGGCCACACTCCCTGACCTTGGGATTCAGATGGGAGCAAGAAAGGGGGGAAGAAAGTCATGCTGGACAGAAAATAGATAGTCTCACAAGATGGCATGTGGCCTTTAGAATGACCAACCCATGAGGGCCTGGAGAGTCTGAGTTGGCTGACCCACAAGCAAAGTACAGAATTTACATTTCAGCCTCAAGCCTTTGCCAGAAGCTTGAGAACCAGATGCCTTTTGACTCTTCACACTTGCTTCTCTAAATAAAACATCATGAAACATGAAAAAAATAATGGCATTACCAAGGAAAAAGTAGAAATGAATTGACATCCTGGAGTATAAGGATTACAGGAGGCTACACAGGAAGTTAAGTCTTGCCATGTTTCAGACCTGATGGGAGCACTGTGTCCTTGGCTTGGGAGCCAATTCTTAATTATCTATTTGCATTTATTGTAGCAAATAGGAGAAGCTGAGTATGATGGAGAATTATCAGTTTGCAGATTTCCTGAATTACGCCAACAGAAGAAAGTGAACAAATAGGAGTTCCCAGAGCTAAAAGGACAGACTCTGGAAAATAAGGTGAATGACCCAACCAGCAGGGACAGTTGGCATTTGTAGATGGAGAGGTGAGAGGGAACCATTTACATGATAAGTGCTTTGCTATAAATAACTTCTAGACTTTAAGATAAGGATGTCAAGCACACAATGATTATCATATCGTTGAGACAGGAATCATTGTGTAATCTTTTTGTAGCCCCTACCACATGTAGCTTCCTTGTGAGTTTATATTAACTGAATTTAAAACATCATAATTCTCTTTGTCCCTTTTTTCCACATCCAGATTTGTGTTGCCTTCATCTATCCCAATTCAGTTGCATTACTAGTCTGCTTTTAAATAATTGGCAAACACCTAAAATAGCACACATCGCTGGCCATATAGGCTATCTCATCTGACACCTAACAACAGGAAATATATTTTATATGGCACAAGTCAGGTAATCAGCAACCATTTTTTTTAAGGTCCTATTCATCCACTTTACGGAAAATCACCATTATTATCTATTCACGAGCTTTGATGCATCTGAGTACATGAGGCTCTATACTGCAATTACTTTTAGTAAATATAAAAATAAAATATGTTGCCACTCATCCTTTGTTCTGAGTTTGTAGTTTTTAATCACATAAATTTTTGTGAGAATTACACAGGCATTCAGTGACACTGGTTCCACCTCTTTTCCTTCATCATCTTGTCGCAGGGAACCCTCCCCCCACCCTCCATATATAAATTTAGGCTGAAAAAAAGCATCAGTAGTGGTACGTGATCAGTGTCTGGGCCACTTGTTCATGTAAGCCTACCTGTGTCTTGTGCACAGGCCCTAAGATGTACCACTGCCATCATACCACAGAAGGCTTCTCAATTCCCCTGATCTTATGACTTGGTGTATCTGGCAGCATCCAAATCATGATGGGCACTGCTGGACTCATGGCCACTTACACCCCAGGGTGCGATGCTCAATTTGTTTTAGAGCCCAGGAACCAGGAGCTGTTTGAATGGTGTGTGGTAGTTGTGAGCTATATAAGGCTTGTCCTTACTCCAGAACTGTATAGGTCTGCATGCGTTTCTCTATTTGGTCTTCCAGAAATTCCAAACACCATCTTTCTTTACCAGATACCTCTGGAAGTGTGGGATCTGCTG
Organism: Neofelis nebulosa; assembly: GCF_028018385.1. Lineage (NCBI taxonomy): Eukaryota > Metazoa > Chordata > Mammalia > Carnivora > Felidae > Neofelis > Neofelis nebulosa. The sequence continues at coordinate 306,117 of NC_080791.1, forward strand.
TGTCATGTAGCCCAAGTAGCAGAACTGCTCGTACTGCAAACTAGACCAGCTACAGTGTCCTTTCTTGACCTTGACCTGAGTCCCTCTCAGGGAGAGAATCCTTTCATTTCACTAAATACATTGAGCATTAAAGTAACACCTAGTGGAGAATGTGTTGACTACAAAATCCAAAGAGCCCTACCAAACTTTGTGGGAGTAGGAAGTACAAGGTGACATAACTGTCCCATATTCTGGAAGGCACACGAAGGTAAACCTGGACCACTAGATCCCTAAAAACTCTACTAATGTGTCACGTCCCTGAATTTCTCTAGAAAAACACGTGTGGTTTTTCCTGCCTTCTGGAGCAGAAATATTTTTCCAAAGCTTTCAGAATACTTGCCAATTCTTGTTCATCTGATCCCATTAGCATAACATTATTAATATAGGGAAGCAGTGGTCTTCTGCAGAATGTCCAGATAATCCATGTCTCTTTGGACTAAATTATGACTAATAGTAGAATTAATGTAGCCTTGGGTAAGATATTATATACTGCTAACCCTCTCTTGTGACACCATCTGTTTCTAATCTTCCTTCTTGATGAGTAAGCAACAGAATGCATTTACTGTATCAATGGCTCACACACCATGTAGGCAGAGCAGTGAATCTGCTCTAGCAAAGATACCACGTTCAGCACAGCAGCTGCCTAAGGTTATCTTACTTGGTTAGGTTTCTGGTGGTCCATTGTCAATCATGTCACAGACGAGACTTTAGCTAATCTGACAGGTTGTTCTGAACCTAGAAGGGCTTTTCAGAACTGTCCTAAAATGAGAGCAAGAGGTCAAACCTTTAAACACCACCACCCCCACCAGCCAATCACTGGCAGAATATTGTTCCCTGGGCAGGATAGTATAACCCTGAATGATCCGTTCCCTGAAGTATCTGGTAGGGAATTAACAAATGTATGCTTAGATGTAAATGACTAGGAATGATAACATCACAAAAAATATGCATTTATATATGATTATTAGGATGTAGGCACGACACTCTACTAAATGCTTTACATGCATTATTTTACTTGATTCTCACAACAGATCAAACTATAAGGTAAATACCAAAAATGACGTTGAAACCCAAGCAGGCTGACCTCAGAGTCCCTGCTTTTCATCTGAAGCTATAACCAGTAAGTCCATAAAATGGAAGTAAACCATTCTGAATGACAAATTTTTAAAGGAAAACTCTTATTTTTTTTAATTAGCCTCAATTCTCTCATTTTTCCCAAACGTATTCAAGTTCTTAGAGTGATACTCTAGAGTCTATGGCATGCATTTCCATCCTATAAATATTTTCATGCCCTCTTTGATCTTTTGGCATCATTTCAAGGTACCACAATAAATACTAAATGCTGATGTCTAAAAGTACAAGGGAGGCCACTGCAGGTCAGCATGATATGGCAAGAGGCCATGGGAAGAGAATGTTGCTAATGAGTCACCCAACTTTTGAGAGACTATTTTTTTTTTTTTTTTTTTTTGGGGGGACAGAGAGAGACAGAGCATGAACGGGGGAGGGGCAGAGAGAGAGGGAGACACAGAATCGGAAACAGGCTCCAGGCTCCGAGCCATCAGCCCAGAGCCTGACGCGGGGCTCGAACTCACGGACCGCGAGATCATGACCTGGCTGAAGTCGGACACTTAACCGACTGCGCCACCCAGGCACCCTTGAGAGACTATTTTAGACGTCTTCTTAAAGCATGAGTATCTTTATTTACAGGTTTTCCAGCAACAACGCTTAGTTCTAGTCTGCCTTCTCTTTAAGAAAAGTTAGCTGCAGTATAAGCTTGAAAGTGATCTGTAATGTAAGAGAGAACTGCACCCAGATGTGGGACATTAATCAATGTAAATTGAAGGGATCAAGCCATAACTTCCCTTTTAGGAAAATAAACGTTTATTTTTAGAGCTCCATGATCATTATTCCCCGCCCCCCTTGGTTAGGATGTTTCACATCAGGATGGTGGGGAGACTTCTGGTTTCAGTCCCTAGGCGCTTCTGTAGGGCAGCTGCTCACGGGTCCTGGGGTGTACCTGCTACCACCAGTGAGTTGTCCACTGACACCAGCTCTGGGGAGAGTACCTTCCCCCAGCTACTGCTAAGAAGTTTTATTATCTGTGATAGGGATTTTCATCCTCCTCACCTTCACCTGAATCCCTCTGTCTAAATAGTGGCTGTCACGAAGTAGGCATTCAATCAACTGTTTTGAATAAGATAAATAAAGAAATAGATCTTAGCAACTGCTACCCCTCCCTTTGGCAGAAACCACTAATGACATCTGCTTCAACATCCACTTTACCACTTTACCGCTCTAAATTTTAGGTATTTCTTGCCTCTGGACAGCTCTTAGATTTCTGGCAGCTGGTATCTCAGAGGGAATTTCTAAGTGCTACTTCTGTTGAGCAATTCAGGAAAGAGTCCCTGCCGATTCCTCCAGGTAAAACCCTCAGCAGCTCTTTCAAACAACAGCTCTCTTCGGCCGCGGACCCAAAGCTCTGTAGACTCGTAATCTGAGTACAAATCCAATAGCGATCACCAAGTCACAGGGCTAACTGTTAGTTTCCTATTCCTGTGTGCCAGGTCGGCACACCACCCCCTCCGCTCTCTAAGGGAACCCCTTCGGGTAATTGAGGTTAACACTAACTCAGTTCAGCAGATGTGTCCTGAGCACATACTATGAGGCAGACATTCTTCCATACACTTAACGTACGTACAGCTCATTAATTTCTCCTGAGGACTGCAAACCAAGTTAAATGTGAGAATTAGCTTTTAAAAACCCCAGATTCCCCTGCAAATATGGTTTGGTTTCTTACATTTAGCGCTTTGGAATTCACAAAACACCTTTACGTATATTTCATAACTTAGAGCCTCTCATCAGTTCTGTGAGATGGACGTATTCTCATTTTACAGATGAAAACACTTAGAATGAGCAGTTGCCTCAAGTCACCACCTCATCACCTGCATTTCACATCTGCAGAGTGCTTCCTAAATGTGTACTCTACAAATTTTTGCCATTCATACTTCTGTCCTCCTCAGTAGACAGAAGACAGCAGAGTTGGGTGTTTTACTCAACTCAGGAATGTTTTCCACTGCATCTCTGTCTACTTTTAGGGACTATGGATTTTATTGTTGTTGTTACTCAAAGTAGATATTTATTGATTTACTTATATGTTTTATTTTCTTAAGTACCCATTCAAGATACTGGAAATGCAATCTATAAAGCACCTTTCTAATAGGAAAATTAGAATAATTTTAGAATTTTAGAAAATTAGAATAAAAATTAGAATAATAAAATAATTAGCACATTCTAATAGGAAAAATAAAACACATTTAGGTATCTATGAGCTAAAACAGGAAGTGAAACATGCCAAAAATAAAAGTATATGAGAGATATCACTTCCAGCTGGGGAAAGAACACTTAAGATTTTCTGCAAAAAAAGGACACTAGAAATATGTGACTAAAACCAAAAAAATTCTATTTCATGATCTTTGCAAAACATCCTACTATTTTAGTAAATTACAAGCCAAGGGGGAAAAAAAGCAGAAGAAAACCGTGACCCATTTAAAGTTCATGACATTCTTCCTGCATCAAAAAAATTGAACATGAAATACATATGCATAAGTTTCTGCACAGGCAAGTTGTGGATGCTAAGTTAGAGGGTCTCCAGCCACCCCAAACTCATTTCTCATGGAAGAAGAGTGTAAATTGATACAAAATTATTAGCTTCCCACTTTAGCTGATTGAAAACCCGTTAGAGATAAATTTTAGTGCTGGCAGAATCATCTTCCTCCTGGTTAAACTGCATGTGTTAAGTGGATTTCATATTCTTCCTTGTTCATTCACTTGATTATGCATAACACAAAAAAGTGGCAGTCATGTACAATCCAAATTTGAGCCAACCATAAGCACATCCTTAGAGCCAACGCAATTACAGTCGGCTTAGACACCAGGTGGGAACTCATCAGCCACTATTGTCCTCTTACAGCCAGTGTGCTCATCAAAAATGTTCTTGCATCAACAACTAGCCTGTCTTATTTTTCATGTCAATTTTTCTTCCAACTTTAAAGTATTCTCCTAGAACCGAGAAGAGACATAGTTTTGTTTTTGCTTTTGAGGCGACACTTGCAGCTCCTGGCTGTTTTGTTGTTGTTACATATGACTCCAAGGACAGTTACTGTTTGTTTTGATATTCTTTCAATGGGCCATTAAGATAGGAGGTAAAATCATTTTATCTGAAAAGTTTTGAAACTTGACATGAAAGACCCCAAAACCATTGGAATACAGCTGGGCAATCACAGACTTGAAACCGGGAGTGCAGATGGAGGGAGGACCTGAAGCCCAACAGCACATAAGCTCATTTTATGACAATAACCACAATTTACATCACTGAAACACTGAGGAAGATTGTAAATAAAGCAGTTTGACTACATTTCACATCTGCAGAGTGCTTCCTAAATGGGTACTCTACAAATTTTTGCCATTCATACTTTTGGATGTTTTTATATGCATATTAAACTTTAAGCAGATATTTTCCTTTTTCAATTGTAGAAACTAAAGTTCAGAGGGCTAGGTTTTGAGCAAAGCCACATGATGAGCAGGTGGAGGAGTCAGGACATGAGTGAATCTCGGGCTTCTGGTTCCCAGCCCCGGGGCTGTCACCACCTGCACTCACGCTCACACTGAGTGGTTTCAAAATGTGAAAATGCAGAAATGCTTCACTGGGCACAAGGGGTCCTGAGCAAGTGATGTACAGACTACCAGTAAAAAATGGGCTCACAGTACTTAAATCCTTTTTAAAAGATTAATTGAAGCTACTCAAAGAAAAAAATTAAAATTAAAAACAAAAGGTTGGGAAGGCTTGGGGTCATCAGATGACAAGTAGAAAGTAAAAGTTGGCGTAGGGTCATTTTATGACAAGATTGAATAAGATTTGTTATTAACAGACAATGATAATTGGAACTTATTACTTCTGAGCACTGTACTAAGTTCCTCAAGCACATACATCATTGAACCCTAACAGTTTTATGAAGGAGGTACTACTGTGGTCTCCGTCTTACAAATGAGGAAATGAACAGAGAGCTTATGGAATTTTCCCAAAGTCACAAAGCTGGAAAGTACACAGACAGGATTTGAACATAGGAAGTCTGAGTCCAGAGTCTGAATCCCCACCACTCACGTTACCTTTACCACAACTAGTCGCTGAATCCAAACTGTGTCAAAATGCTCTGCCATGTATGTCCCACACAATCGCTACTGGGGACCCTGGAATAAATGTAATCCTCATATTATACATTTTATGCATAGAAAAAGCAAATTTTAGAGACTAAATGGGAAATGAAGGGGTCTGAGGAGGGACTTCCACAGAGTCAGAAGAGCAACAGGAGAAAGTGGTCTCACAGAAGCCAAGGGAAGGAGGCTCTCAGGGGAGAGGAGGCCTGAGGATGAGAGAATGAGGCTCGAGGAAAACAGGATGCCAGGTGTCCGTCTCACAGATCATCGGTGAGGGTGACGAGGCAAGAGTCCTTTCAGGGAAGCCATTTTGGGGAGGGGTGGAAGTCAGCACCAGGGTCTAGTGGAGGCAGCGAGGGAGGGCGTGTCAGGACAGCAAGACAGCCTCGGGGAGGGAGGGAGCAGGACATCACTATAAAGACATTTGAGCTCAAGTGGGGACAGGAAGAGTCTCTATGTGGGCAGATATTTGACATAAAAGAAGGGGACAAGGCAAATCCCTGAAGGGGGGAAGCACCCGTGAGGGGTCGCCCTCAGTAGGGGGAGGGCTGGCCGGTTCAGGATGTCTCCATGTCAACAGGGGACTGAGGAACTGGAAGGAGATGCTAAAATCTTGGTTTATTTTGATGGGTGGAGAGGAGGAGAGACGGCTGGTGGAGAGCCATCTGAGCGCACAGGGTCATGGGAAGACTTTGTTCAAAGGATGAGAAAATCGCTATCAACAAAAAGCAGATCAAAGCCTGACGTTGAGAACACAAGGCCTGTGGGACAAGATTAGTAACAGTCTGTCACTGGACACAGTACCCTACCCCACAGAACACTCATGTGTTTCGGGAAATGAATTTATTAATCTTCACCATGCTATCTTAGGACAGGCAAGATCACTGTGAGTCACTGGTTATGTGAAACTGCTCCCACCATGGAATTTTGATAATTGTTTCCAAATTAATTCTTCCTCAAAGATGTCCTGCTGCCTTTGCCTGTGCAGCCTGCCGCCCGGAGCCTGCTGGCCCTCAGCCCACCCACCTGCCGGCCCTCAGCCCACCCACCTGCCCCCCTGGCTGCCCCCAGAGGCTGCTGGCCCCCAGCCCTCCCTCAGCTGTCCCATGTTACCCAGAGCCTGCCAGTAACCCCCTGCCCGGCTGCCCCAGAGGCTATGGCCCCCAGCCCTCTCCCCTCCTCCCCAGCTATCCCCTGTCCCCATGGGCTGTCTGCTCAGACCCTTCCTGCCGGGATTAGTGTCTCTCCTGGGCCTCACTACTGCAAGGGGGGTCTGCAGACCCGGAGCCTGGACAGCTGGGAAAGGCTCCAGCCTCCCAGACAGACTCATCAGGATCCATATTGTACCCACACCCCCAGGCCAGCTGTGCACACAGTATAGTTTGAGAAACACTGGTGTGGACTTCTGTGCATAATCGTCTTACCTGTAATGAAGTCAGCTTGCTTCTGTCTCTTCCAGTTTCCAATTGAGATTTCCAAAAGAAAAGCGATCATCTCTCATTCATATTCCCTACAGCTCATTTGCTTCTGGAATAAAGTTCCAAAGTCCCTCAGCTTAGTGTAGACCTCTCCTCCCTTCATCTTCACTCTCAGCTTAGTGTAGACGGCTCCTCCGTTCGTCTTCACACTCAGCTTCTACTGTTACAACCGCCCAACCCAAACTGCTTGGCTCTGCCCGCAGTCACACTCGGCCGTGCCACCTCCTAGTTCCTCTTGATCATACAGGTGCACTGTCACCTGTGCACAAGATCTCATCCACACACCCCACACACAGACGGGCTCTTCCGGCCACTATTATTTCTCTGCGTTAGAGTTCTGTTTTGTCAATGTAAACCCTGTAATACGTATTTCTTTATCTGCTTCACCACGTAAAATATTATGTTGATGATGGCAGAAACTGTATTTTATTCTTCTTACAAACCTAGCATGAATTCTAGCACCTGGTCAACACGGTTATAATGGAGCTGTTGATACAGGTATGGATATGAGTGTAGAGATTGCTTTAGGTGGCTTACTATGATGTTATATATTTGGTTTATTTAGGGTATATTAGAGTTTATACATATAATACTATTTAATTAGTGTATATATTAGTGTACACTTAATTTGTATATATCCAGTTTATGTGTGCAATTCATAAGTATATTTGGTTACGTGTTTCTGTTTGCGTGTCTTTAGTGGATGTGGATTAGCTGAGTTTCTCAGTAGAAAATATGAAGAGAAGATCGTGAGACTGTATTAAAGATGGGGGGGGTGGAGAAGGCACTTTATTCTCACAATGACTAATACAACTGCATAAATACCATGAGCTTATGGCGTTAGTTTTTGGCCAAGTCTTCAGATGCTAAATAGTTCTGCAAATATCTAAACCATCTTGGTTGTCAGACTACACTTGGCAATCATTTTACATCAGGCCCTGCATGACTTCAAGTTCTTCCAATTCCTAATGAACACTTGCAATGAAAAACTTGTTAAAACATATTTTCAATAACCAATAAATGAACAAGTGTTCATAGAAAACTTGTACAAAAGTGGAGTCAGAGAAGGAGAGGTACGTGCCCCCAGGGCAAAGGAAGGAGGGGTCTCTGCCCCCAGAGCAAAGAAAAGGAAAGAATTCTTGGAGCCCTACTGTATGCCAGACGTTACCCTGGACATATGACCTCACCCTCTCTCACTCTTTCCCTCATGACAGCCCCCAAAGGTAACAGCTGTGTTATCCTCCAGGAATATTTTTAAGTCTATGTATTCATAAATTATTAATTATTTCATAGAAAGGGTCACATATTGAAATCGCTAGAATAAAAATGATCATCTTAGCACTCATCTCTCAGGAGGAATAACAGTGCCCATCTTACTGTAGACGGTCTCCCAACTTCAGTGCAATCTCTTAGGCAACTTTCTGCATCACAAGTAAACATTGACCTAATACTGCTTTAAGAGCTGAATGTGGTGAGAACCTTACTGGGAAGCTTTTTTGGTCAATAAATACTAGTTTCCTTTCCCTTTACCCCAGGTCTGCCAAGACGCAGTAGATAATTACCAAATCAATCCTAGAGTTTTATATAACTATTACAGATTGCTATTCAGAGACAATAATGTAAAAGAAGCTCAGTCTGCATATTTTCACACAAAAAATATGAAAAAAAATGTTTTTAATGTACCTGGGTGGCTCATTTGGTTGTGTCCAGGCTCATTTGGTTGATTTCAGCTCAGGTCATGATCCCAGGGTCATGGGATCGAGCCCCAAGTTGGGCTCTGCTCTGAGCATGGAGCCTGCTTGGGATTCTTTCTCTTTCTCTCTCTCTCTCTCTCTCTCTCTGTCTCTCTCAAGTAAAAATAATTTTTAAAAAAAAATATGAGTGCGTAGGGGTGCCTGGGTGGCTCAGTTGGTTAAGTGTCAGTTAAGTGTTGGTTAAGTGTGGTCATTATCCCACAGTTTGTTGGTTCAAGACCCACATCAGGTTCTGTGCTGTCAACTCAGAGCCTGGAGCCTGCTTTGGATTCTGTGTCTCCCTCTCTCTCTGCCCCTCCCCTGCTTGAGCTTTGTCTCTCTCTCTCTCTCAAAAATAAAACAAACAGGGACGCCTGGGTGGCTCAGTCGGTTAAGCGGCCCACTTCGGCTCAGGTCATGATTTTGCGGTCTGTCAGTTCGAGCCCTGCGTGGGGCTCTGTGCTGACAGCTCAGAGCCTGGAGCCTGCTTCGGATTCTGTGTCTCCCTCTCTCTGACCCTCCCCTGTTCATGCTCTGTCTCTCTCTGTCTCAAAAATAAATAAATGTTAAAAAAATTTTTTTTAATAAATAAATAAATAAATAAAACATTAAAACAATTTGTTTTAAATATGAGTGAGCAGTTCTTCAGCAAATAGAGACTCTTTAATAAACTAATGGGGAATTTCTAATTTGATACCACCCAGTAGGTCCCAGTATCAGTGTATCAAGACCTGTTTTAAATGGTGTCATTAATGTAGTCTCAGAATATGAGTTTCTCTCAACATTATTTTCAGCTGTGGTTTCCTATCCCTGTAAGTGTAATGCTTTATGTACCCCTGGCATCATATGATTTCTGTGAGATCATATCAATCATTTTACACAATGTATATTATGTTTACAATGAAATCAGTGTTGCCCACGAGCAAAGCACTGTTACCAGACCTGTGCTCTCTCTGCGTACCCGCTACCAGTGCCGGCGTCTTGTACCATTTGGGTTCAGTCCTTCCCTGACTGGTGAAATCGACTCCAAGTCTGAGAATCATAACTAAGGAAACAATAAATTCTTCTCTTTTTTCAGTAAAATAATAGGTATTGTAATGGATTCTTAGTTTCAAATTCACTTCTTTCTCTCTGTACATCCATACTTGTTAAATTTTTGTTGAATGCATGACTTCACACTCTAATCTGATTACAAAAACCAGCCCTAATAATGGAATCCATGTTTGTCTATGATAAATAAAGTACAATACATAGGTGCACCTGGGTGGCTCAGTTGGTTAAGCATCCAACTTTGGCTCAGGTCATGATCTCATAGTGTGTGGTTCAAGCCCCACGTCAGGCTCTGTGCTGACAGCTCAGAGCCTGGAGCCTGCTTCAGTTTCTGTGTCTCCCTGTCTGTCCCTCCCCTGCTTGAGCTTTGTCTCTCTGTCTCTCTCTCAAAAATAAATAAGTTTGTTCCTCTTATTTAAACCTCTTATTAAACCTTTTGTATAGTTTAATTCACCCTTTAGTAGGCTTAGACCAATTTTAGGCTGATAGTGTGTGATCATGGGTAAATTTAGCTCGATAATGTGCACATTTATGAAGAGACAATATGCTCCCCCATGAGAAAAGTAAAATGGTAGTGTGTTAAATGAAACAGCATGATTTTGTACTCTGTTTTATTTCATTCACCTTGAGTTGTTAATCTCATTTATAAACAACAGAGAAACAACATGTCATGGGAAGGCATGAGCAGTAAACCATCTTTTCTGTGTCTCTCGCTTTTCTTTGCGTTTTCCCATTTCTGTCCCTCTGGCAACCACAGCCCCACTGCCCGGTGCTCAGGTCCAGGTGTAGGAAGAGCAGCTCTGACCGCACAGCTGGAAAGAACGAGGTCAGCGTCAGAACACCCCCAATACCCAGAGACGTTCAGGCAACAAGCAGGGTCTGGGACCTGCCTCACATAACCGGCCTTCATGTTTCTGCTGCCCGAAGCCTATGCCTTCTATGTTTTCCTCTGTGATCACCAGAAGAGTCCTACTTAGGAAAATCGGCTGATAGAAAAGGCCTTGTTCTCTTGGGTAGTTGATTTTTCCTGGGACCCTTTCTCCTGATTCAGGAGTAAAGAGCAGCATCCAAATACACCTTATGTCTCACACACATTGACTTTTGTTCCCTTACAGTCCGTGAGCTACACAGCACCTTATAAATGTTAGCAGCAACTTCACTTTTCCAAGAGGTATTTAACCTTGTTTTTTAACACAAGCAAAGATTCTCTCATAAATCAAAAACTCATTCCACTGACTTAACTGGATAGCACTTACAAGAAAACACTAACGGAGGAAGTTTCTCATGGTACTGTATGTTGTTGCAAGTGAAAAATTTGAATGAGTGAGGATGTCAGACTTGTACTCAGAGCAACCAGAAATCTGGTGGAGAGGATACATTGAGCCCCTGGGGAAAACGGAGAGAAGTAACAGAAAACATCCTCTCAGCAGCCCTCAGCTCAGTGAGGAGCACAACATCACAATGTTCCTAAGAAACATGACTTTTCCAGTAATTTTAGAAGTAGTAATGTTCCTATTATGTTCCAGGGAGAAAAGGTTGATCCCACACATATTTTAGTGAGCAGTGAGGCTTTGGATATCACAACTAATTCAAATACATGGAGAGATGAGGAAGAAGTCTTCCCTACTACTAAATTACATTCTTCCAAATTCATTCTGACTTCACTTCAGAGTATTGTATTTGCCAGGTGGCTCTCCCACGTCAGCCTGCATCATCAGGGTTATCTGGAGGGCTTGTTCCAACAGAGCAATGAACCCTAAGCCCAGAGTTTCTGATTCACTAGGAGTGGGATGGGGCCTGAGAATTTACATTCCTAGCAGGTGCCCAGGAGATGCTGCTGCTGATGGTCCAGGGACCTTGCTTTGGGAATTACAGGAGGCTTAAATAATAGACTACTGTATTTATGACATCACTCTCTAAAATTGATGATTTGTTTGTGATGAGAAGTTACCAGTTAAATGGAAAAGAAAAATGTCTCCTCTGATGGACTGACGATGGTAAGAGAAATTTATATTAGGTGATTTAAAAATTCATTCTTTCAAAATACAAGATGCTGTCAGGAATCCTGTAATTGGTCAGCTGCTGGGACAGTGGTAAAATGCCTAGTGCTAACCCCAGGTACCAGGTCAGCTTACAGTGTCATGAGCTTCACGTTGGAAAGACCCTGAGTGGGTAACCAGCCAGTGTCACTGGTGCCGTTCCCAAAGCAGAGACTATCTGAATAGGAGCGATGAGGAGTATGAAGTGAAGAAGATGAGCTGAAGGAGCATGAACTGAAGAACTGAAGATGAGGGAGAAGCAGGGCTGTGAGAGAATCTTGGAAAAGCCACGTCTCACCTTGGAAAAACCACCCTCCGCCCCCACCTGCTCCAGGCCACGAGAGAAATCTTGGCTTACTTCCGAAAATAACCTTTCCACTCTTGGGTCTGTGGCGGTTGTCTTTCCTTTCCTAACAGTGGAAACTTCCTGCTGCTGTTTTTGACTAAACAACACCACCATCAGAGCCACATAAAAGTGATCTGTTTCATCTGGTTTTATTTAAAGAGGATTCGTGTTATAACATTCCTGGAGGGGAGTTTGACCGTATAAGTCAAAAGCTTTCTAAAAAGCATATTCTTTTTGACCCAGAAAATCCATTCTTGGAATTTATTCTGAGGAAATCAACATGAATGTATCTTCAAACATGTAGCAACTTGGATATTTGTCAGAGAAGTGTTTACTTTTAAGACAATGGAGGGGCGCCTGGGTGGCTCAGTCGGTTAAGCGTCTGACTTCAGCTCAGGTCATGATCTCGCGGTCCGTGAGTTCAAGCCCCGTGTCGGGCTCTGTGCGGACAGCATAATAAGTTCATGCTCTGTCTCTCCCTGTCTCAAAAATAAATAAAACGTTAAAAAAAAAATTTTTTTTAAATAAATAAATAAATAAATAAATAAATAAATAAAACAGTGGAGAAACCTAAGTGTCTAATGATTTAATCTTTAAAGATTGCTGGTACATTAATATTGGCATTTAAATATTGTAGAAGAATTTTTAAGTAGCTTAGAAAGATATTTAAGAGAGAGTGTTACATTTTAAAACACAAATTTAAATAGTATGCTCTAAATTATTAATTTTTTAAAAATGTGATAGGGACATGTGAAAGTCCATAAGCATCCAGTCTCTACTTAGACACTAAAAATTTTTTAACACTTTTTTTACTTGTCCACATTTTTAACACTTACTTGCATTAAGTTTTACGTGAAGAAAAACAAAAAAAATTTTTTTACAGTGCCAAATTTAAAAATTTATTATAAAGTCACAGACTCAAGAGTGTATGGAATTTGCCTGAAGATAAATATGCAAATCAACAAAGCAGAATTCAGAATCTAGGAAAAATTGTTACCGGGTCATGATCTTATGGTTGGTGGGCTCGAGCCCCACATTGGACTCTGTGCTGACAACTCAGAGCCTGGAGCCTGCTTTGGATTCTGTGTCTCCCTCTCTCTCTGCCCCTCTCCCATTCATGCTGTGTCACTCTCTCTCTCAAAAATAAATAAACATTAAAAAAAACTTAAATAAATAAATAAGGTTAATTTTGTTTTCACATGTAAATTAATTGTTTGGGCCAGGTAATGTCAGGATGGTAACTCTGTTCACAAACAACAGGAAAAAAAAAACTAAGTTGATCAGTGGAAATACTCAACAAGACAATTTAACTCCATTTAACAAACAAAAGCTTTTTTTTTCCCCTGTGAAAATATCCAAGGGTGAATAGGAGCTAACCAATCTTTAAAGAGAGTCACATCAGGGGCGCCTGGGTGGCTCGGTCGGTTGAGCGTCTGACTCTTGGCTTCAGCTCAGGTCATGATCTCGCAGTTCGGTTCGTGGGATCGAGCCCCTTGTGGGGCTCTGCGCTGACAGTGCAGAGCCTGCTTGGGATACCCTCTCCCTCTCTCTGCCCCTCCCCTGCTCGTGCGTGTGCGCTTTCTCTCTCTCTCTCTCTCACAATAAATAAATAAATAATAAAACATTCAAAATAAAAAGATAAAGACAGTCACATCACTTTATTGAACGAAACCCTTGACTATTAGGATTCTGCCAGATACATTATCTTCTCACTAAAAATAAATGAACAAAATATGTGGGATTGTGTTTATTTGGTGTCCAGTAGACAATGCTTCTGCTCATAAGAAGGCAAATATTCCAATACCTACAAATTAAAGAATATAAACCTAATTTCCTTTCATTGCTGTGTCCTCAAATGTCGTACATGAAGACCTGGCTGGCACCACCGTTTGCAGCACGGGAATAGAACCCGCCCAGGAGCGTGGAGGCATGTCCCCTCTGGGTTGGAGCATCAGGGCTGGCCCAGGACTCTGACCAGGACCCAGAGCTTAAATTACTGCGAGTTCTTCGTGATTTAAGACGACCTCAGAACTGGATTCTACCATCTGAGTTCTGTTTACAGTTTCCATAACTGCTCTGTGGTTGTGTAATTACTCAGACAGCCCTAGATTCTCGGACACCTCAGCTATAATTGTTTCAGAGAGATGATTCGAAAAGTTTGAAAAAGGTGATCTCTAAAGCAAAAGATTATCTCTGGCTCTGCCATCTTTATTCTAGGCACTCTTTGGTGCTCGTTAAGTATTCTTCACTTTACAAAAGTGCCACAGACGTGAAATAATTACACAAATAATGCACATTATTCTAGTGGGTCTTTTTAAAAATACAAACTGGAGACAATTCTAAAGCTATTTATAAAAACTCACTATTGGAAATGGAATTTTCTGTTTGTTCTGAACTAAGCAATGAAAGACAACTTCCTATTAAGAAATCAAAGACTAAGGAAATGCCTACAAGCATTAATGACAGTTTTCCATCTATTTTTAAATTAAGTTCATTAGTGACTTATTTTAAATATCTCATTGTAGACTATATTTAATTTTTATGTTTGTATGTAACTGAGTTTAATCCTCATTTTTGAGCACTCAAATGAATTCCTATCCTTGATTTAGTTTTAAAAAAAAAGAGCATCCCTTCTGAAGTTTCGGGGTCCTGTTTGCTTAACTATTACCTTGAGTACCACTCAAGTATTCATGAAGCTTTTACATTTCCACAATCCATTCACATAATTTATTCTTGTGAGTGTCAAATCACATAATTTTGCACAGGCAAAAAACATAATTATTTTTATTTTTTGAAGTCGAGGAATGTAAAAGAAAACTAATATTATAGTTTACCACTTAGTCACTGAGTTGTTTTTTTAAGTAAAAGTTCTCATTTAAACCTCACTGAGACTGGCATTCTCTAGATGAGGAACATTCTCTAGATGAGGAAACAAACTCAAGAATTCTGAAATAAACAATAATAATGGGTTTGGGGTAATAATTGGTTAAATACATAAAAACATCTATATTTTATGACTTCATTTATTTGGGTATTTCTAAACTTCAAGTTAAAAGATACTATAACTCCTTTAGATATTTGAAAGTTTTCCACTTAATATTCTGAAAACAAATATCCTTATCTTCAAGGCAATTCAAGCATGTCTTTGTACCTTGCAATCTAAGGATTCTTAAATCATTTATTAAAATAGTCAACATGAGAAATTGCAGTATTCAAGGCACCACGTATTTGCAAACATCGATAAAATAAAGTTCTCCAAAAGTTAATTTTGTTAGGCAGATTAATTCTTCCTTCTCACCCTTCATTTCTCTTATTCATTTACCCATCCATCCATTCGCCCATCCATCTGTCCATCCCTCCCTCCCTCCTTCCCTATTATGGGCAGTGACTGCACCATGGGTTGAGATGACAGAGAACCCCCTGCCTCCCAGGAGCAGGGGAGAATCAGAGAAAAGTGACATAATTTGAAAAAAAAAAAAAAAATGACATTATAGAATGTGACCAAAGAGCTTAGGGCCTACACAAAGAAGAGACTATAAATATTTATATTTTTAGTGTACCTTTGCCAGTCCTTTGTCATTTTTTAGTTTGACATTTGAATAATGTCTAAAATACCTGATAAAAGCATCACTAGTCCCATTATGAATTTTAGTTGCACAAAGCAGCGGTTTTTAGTGTTTTCCACAAGTGAGTTCCATATAATGTGAAACTGTTCGATATGAAGCCAGAAAAAGAAATGGAATTGATATTTTACTTTTTTTAATGTTTATTTTTGGGAGAAAGAGTGTGAACTGGGGAGGGGCAGAGAGAGAGGGAGACCCAGAACCCGAAGCAGGCTGCAGGCTCCAGGCTCCAAGCTGTCAACCCAGAGCCTGGCGCTGGGCTTGAACTCACAAACCATAAGGTCATGACCTGAGCTGAAGTTGGACACTCTACCCCCTGAGACACCCAGGTGCCCCTGGAATTGATATTTTTAAAGAACGTATGCAAAATTTACCCAAATAGGAAACCCACAGTGATGGAAGTTTTCACAACCAATGATAGGACCAGGACACAAGAATGTAATGTTTGCCTCAAAAATTCAAAACCTGCACTACCTTAATTTTTCTGTGGTGTATATAAAGAATAGGATACAGAGGGGCACCTGGGTGGCTCAGTCCGTCAAGCGTCCCACTCTTGATTTTGGCCGAGGTCATGATATCACGGTTTGTGAGTTCAAGCGCCACGCCAGGCTCTGTGCTGACAGGGTGGAGCCTGCTTGGGATTCTCTGTCTCCCTCTCTGCCCCTCCCCTGCTCACGTGCACGGTCTCTCTCTCTCAAATAAATAAACTTAAAAAAAAGAATTTAAAAAAATACAATAAAGAAAATAAAGGACTTATTGTGGCCCCTGTAATTTCCAGGTGTATATGCTTGTGGTGCTTCTGACCTGGAAGAGATCCCAGTGACACGATCCTCCTGCACTAATTCCTGAACAAAACGGGGGCCTTGGGTGAAACAGAAGCGGCAGTTTTGAGACGTTAGTTGCTGTGATCGGCCTGCAGAAAGAGCAGAGGCCAGCAGTCTTTGGAATTCAGGTAAGTCCTGGGGAACTGGACTCCAGGAGGAAGACGGCGCCACGCGTCAGTGCACCTATGTCTCCGCCAATGGGCGCGCCCTCCTTGCGGGACCCTCCCCACTCGTGGAACACCTGACTCTCCACCTTCGAGGGTCCGCTGGATCCACAGCCCCTGCTGCCCCCGCGTCAGCTGATCTGGAGGGTCAGGGCGGGGGTCAGGGTGATGGTGAAGAGCAGATCCTGCGCCCACCCGCCTGCATCTGTGTCCACACCTGCCGCTCACTCGGGAGGTGCAGGAATTTAGGCGAGGAAACAGCCTGCCCTGATGAGAATTCCAAAGCACACACAGCGTGACAAATCGGTTCCACACACGCTTCAACGGTTCGTTTGGTTGTCTGAGCTGTGGATAGATTTCGTGTCCGGCAAACCTGCGGGGCAGAGGAGGGACGTTGTTAGAGACTACCGACAGCTCCATGTGTAAATTCAGATGCGGGTTTGGGGTGATGCTCCCATTTGACGATGATGAGGCCCCCAGGGTGACTTGAAGGATCAGCTGTTTCTGACTCATATTACTGCATTCTTTCTCTTATAACATATTGGTAAAGAAGGAGAGAAGTTATTTGGCTTTGGTTGTTTCGTGGGGGTTTTTTGAGTATAGTTGCCATAATGTCATGGCAGTTTCAGGTGCATGACGCAGTGACCTGGCCAGTCCGTCCACCATGCTGTGCTTGCTACACATGTCCCCACCTGTGACCATCCCAACTCTTACCATATGAAATGTGTCCCCCGTGCTGTGCCTCTTGTTCCTATGATCTACTTCCATAACTGAAAGCCTGTGTCTCCCACCCGAAACCCTTCACCATTTTGCCCACCCTGCACCCCCTCTGCTCCAGCAGCCACCAGTTTGTTCTCTGTATTTATAGCCTAAAAGTTATTTGAATGGTTTAAGGACAGGCCCCCCCATATGTCAATAAATTGCTTCTCAAAAGCCTTTCAAATACTATTTTACAAAATCATGAATGTGTCAGATATTCTTAGAAGCAAAGGGAAAGATCTATGAATAAGTTCAGTTGTCCCTAAGGTGAGTAAAATAGACAAAGACTCGCACATACACTGTAAAAATGTGAACATATCGCCTGGAGAATAGAATCCAAAAGTATAAGGTATATAGCGTGACCCATAATCCTAAAAGGATAAGAGCCCCTGACACAAATGATCTATGGAGTCTCTTCTACTCAAAAATTCTGCTCTTCTATTATTAAATTTGCTAGTAGTAGATAGCTAGATCCTTGTGGCCAGTGTTTCTTAATTAGCATGGATTGGACTGTAATTACATACTATTTTAAGCTTCAAAAAAAGAATGAAATTAACTTCTATTTTAAGACAATACTAAAATGTTTTTGTCCTTTCTGTCTTTGGATCACTGCATTTTGGAACTGAGAGGACGCATGAACTTTATACTACAACAGAGGACTAGCCACAAATGCACTTGTATCGGGAAGGTCACGTTACCCCTTCATCACAGTAAAGCACTTCTCCAACCACAGATATCTGAAGCTGTGCACCAACATTTAGAGAAATGTTCTTCCTCCAGCTTCTCATTCCCATTAATATATATATATGCATACATATATATTATATATTATCATATATTATGCCTATATATATATACACATATAGGCATCTGGGTGGCTCAGTCAGTTGAGTGTCCAGCTTCAGCTCAGGTCACGATCTCACAGTTTGTGGGTTTGAGCCCCATGTCAGGCTCTGTGCTGACAGCTCAGAGCCTGGAGCCCACTTCGGATTCTGTGTCTCCCCCTCTCTCTGCCCCTCCCCCACTCGCATTCTGTGTGTGTCTTTTTCTCTCACCAAAATAAATAAACATTAAAAAAAAATTAAAAATATAGATATATATCAGTTAGAACCCAAACATAATAAATTCAGTATAGGAACAAGACACAAAACAGGAGAAATCAGGAAGTATCTTCATCTTCTTTGAGCAAACTTCTTAACCTCCCCCGGGGCCTAGGTTTCCTTTGTTACAAAAATTAAAAGGTAGGGAATCCAATCTCCTCCCTTTCCCCCCATCTGCCAAAACTTCACTCAGCCTGGACGTGCCTCCCTCAAATTACTTCTGCCTGCTTGAAAAGACGGTGGAAGAAGACCTGGAAAGGGTGGAATGAGTCCTATAGAACACAGTGTTGACTCACAGAGCCGCGATTCTCAGATCAGACACAACGATTTTGCCTGTATTCAGAAATGGGAGGTTGAAAGATGCCGTGAACATGTGATTTGAAGACCCACAGCTGTTTGGGAGAAAATAGCAACAAGAGACCTTTAGGGATAGATTTAGTCAGATTATTCATTCGTACCCCGTTGTGTACAGAATCAGCATACGAGGTAAAAGGGCGGGCTGTCCTGCTCCCCAGAGAGCAGGTGAGTGAAGCACCAGAGCTACAGGGAGAGATTTAAGGGAAATAGTTATGTTGGTGTTTACATAGTTTTTTCTATGTTGTGTGTCAGTTAAAATTGTTCGAAGAGGAAAAATAAAACCAACATATTATAACTTAGATTTGAAGATTAATATTTAACTTTTTAATCAAATGTATGTGTTGCCTGCAGCCAGGCTCAACAAACTATAGTTTGTGAGCCAGTAGCTATTTTTGTAAAACGAATATTTATTGGGGGTGTAGAGAGGGACGTGAGCATCACGCAACATCGGACATCCTTCCTCGTCTGGCCTCATCCTGACAATTAAATGTTGTATCAGTAGCTTATGGAAAGGGAGTGTGTTCTACCCCAACCTTTGTACCATTTGACCTTCACCCATCTCACCCACCCCAGCCCATCTCCAGCAACTCCCAGTCTGTTCTCTTTGTCTCTGAGTTAGAGGCCACACATAAGTAAGATCATGTGGTATTTGTCTTTCTCTATCTGACTTATTTCACTCAGTATGATGCCCTCAAGGTCCATCCAGGTTTTGCCAAATGACAAGATTTTCTTCTTTTTTATGGCTGAATACTATTCCATTGTGTGTATGTATCACATTTACCCAAGAGAAATGAAAACATCTGTCCACAAAAACACAAATCTCAAGTCTATTTATAACTATTTTCTCCATAAGAGTCAAACAAAATAAAACAGAACAAAGCCAGGAAACAACTCACATGTTGTACCAGATGTAGAGTTGGACAGATTTTAATGCATTCATTCCATGGAAAACTGCCCAGCAACAATAATGAACAAACTACCAAAACATAGATGTGTATGTACTTCAAAAACAGCCTATCGGGGGGCGCCTGTCTAGTTCAGTTGATTGAATGTCCAGCTCTTGGTTTCAGCTCAGGTCATGATCCCAGGGTCATGGGATTGAGCCCTGCCTCGGGCTCTGTGCTGAGTGTGGAGCCTGCTTGGGATTCTCTCTTTCTGTATGCCCTTCCCCTGCTCACATACACTCTCTTGCTCTCTCAGTCTCTAAAATCACACACACACACACACACACACACACACACACACACACACACCATATCCAACTAAAGACACAGTGCACAAGAGAGACAAGATGGACCAGGAAGAGGAAAAGAGGGAATTTTATATTGGGTGATGAGCGTGTCCTCTGCCTTAATTGGAACAGTTTTATTACATGGTTGCTTACATATATCAAAGCACATTAAATTGCACACTTACAGTTTACATACAATAAGACAACAGATTTTACTTTAAAAAAAAAAAAAGGAGAAGAGGCCCTCTACACACCAGGTGCTGCGGCCACAAAGAAAGCCCACCCAGCCTCCCTTCCAGAAAGGACTTGCTCCCCACCTGTGAGGAGTGGTCTGCAGACAGGCTCCCAGCTCTCCGCAGCCCAGGCAGGGCCTGAACTACTGGCTTGCCCCAAGTCCTGTCCCTCCCGGGCATCCTGCAGCCCATGGCTGAGTGGGCCACACTGACAACGGTACTGGTGCCAGCAGCGCCCACGCCCCGCCGGCCTGGGCCTCGCGCACATGGACGCAAGCCTCACTTCTCCCCGGGCCCAGCGTGGCCTTCTCTCTTGTTCCCTTTCAGGGCATGACCCCTGGCACGTGTCGTCCGCCCTAAACTCCAGCTCCATGCCCACTTCCAGAGAACCCACGTGTGACGCCACAGCATCCCGTTCCCACCGAACTTCCCTGAAGTTTCTTTGGCACATGCCTCAGAACCCTGCCACCAGGACATCCCACCTCAGCTCACTAACAGCCGGCACACTGGAATGTTCCGATCAGCAGGAAGTCATGTGCAGGCAGCAGAACATGGTCGGCATGCTGGAAGTAGGGACCTGGGGGGCAGGAGGCTGCTTGCAAAGGCTGCACAGGCTGCTGGGAGCTCAGTGAGGCCACTTTGGTACCCTGGGTCCCACGCTAACAGGAAGTCATAGGAAACCCCCACGGGGCCTGAAAATATGCCAAAGAGGTGGTAATTGGAACCAGAGACCACAGATTTGTGTGCAAAGGGCTGCTCAGAGAATTATGCCAAGAATTACCATGCTTTTTAATAATAGTTTATAATTACTACATAACTTCACTAAAATAATTAAAATAACGTCAATCAATTCTACACTAACACTTCTAAACAACTGTTCAGCTAGTAGATGTATACCAGTTATTTTATCCCTTCGTTCGTTCAGCAAATAGGTACTGAACACCTACCATCCAGGCACATACAGCCCACCCTTTACAAGTACATTCAAGCTGCAGGTCAAGTTTCCACAGCGTGCTCTGCAGTTACTGGATATTTCTACCACCTGACACATCTGTGCAGAGAAAAACTCCAGGTGTGCATCATGGTGTGACAACCTGCTGGTGCCCGAGTCTGGACATCCATGACCGCCGAGCTGAGGGTCCCTGCCACCGGTCCCTGCTTTGCTTTCCCGGGCCTTTTTCAGTTTCTTTCTTTGTCTTCCTGAGGCACAGTCGGGTTATGTCGCACGAGTTTCAGGCACACACAGCTCCACACGTTGTGCCCTGCTCACACGGCCTGTCACTAACATAAGGCTACTTGGACCACTACCACACAGCACTGGTGTCCTCCCCGTGAGGTCACGTTTCATCCCGGTGACTTGTTCTTCCATCACTGGCAGCCTGTGTCTCCCCCTTCCCTCCACCCATTCTGCCCATCCCCCTACCTCTCCCCTCTGGCTACCATCAGTTTGTTCTCTGTATTTATGGGTTTATTTCTGTTTGTTTGTTTGTTTATTTGTTTGCTTGTTCATTTTCTGTTTTTTACATTCCACATATAAGTGAAATAATACGATATTTGCCTTTCTCTGACTTAGCTCACTTAGCATAATACCTTCCAAGTCCATCCATGTTGTCACTAATGGCAAGACCTCATTCTTTTTTGTGGCTGAGTAGTGTTCCTGTGTGTGTGTGTACCATATCTTCTTCATCCGTTCATCTATCAGTGGGCACTTAGGTCTCTTCCATGTCTTGGCTGTTGTAAATAATGCTGCAGTGAACATAAGGGTGCATGCATCTTTTTGAATTAATGTCTTCATATTCTTTGGGTAAATGCACAGTGGTGGAATTACTGGATAATATGGTACTTCTCTTTTTAATTTTTTAAGGAAACTACATACCGTTTTCCACAGTGGCTCTGCCAGTTTACACTCCCACCAACAGTGCACAGGTTCCTTTTTCTCCACATCCTTGCCAGCACTCGTTGTTTCTTGTCTTTTGGGCTGTAGCCATTCTGACAGGTAATCAGGTGCTATCTCATTGTGATTTTGATTTGCATTTCCCTGATGATGAGTGATGTTGAGCATATTTTCATGTGTCTGTTGGTCATCTGTGTATTTTGTTTAGAAAAATGTCTATTCAGGTCCTCTGCCCAGTTTTTAATAAGATTGTCTGGGTTTTTTTGATGTTGAGTTGTAGAAGTTCTTTATATATTTTGGATATTAACCCCTTATTAGATATATCGTTTGCAAATATTTTCTCCCATTCAATAGGTTGCTCTTTTGTTTTGTGGATGATTTCCTGCACTGTACAAAGGGGTTGTTTTTTTTTTTTTAATTTAATGATTTTTTTTTTTAATTTTTTTTTAACGTTTATTTATTTTTGAGACAGAGAGAGACAGAGCATGAATGGGGGAGGGTCAGAGAGAGAGGGAGACACAGAATCAGAAACGGGCTCCAGGCTCAGAGTGGTCAGCAGAGCCCGACGCGGGGCTCAAACTCACGGACCGTGAGATCATGACCTGAGCCGAAGTCAGCCGCTCAACCGACTGAGCCAGGCGCCCCTGTACAAAGGGTTTTTATATTCATGTCATCCCAATAGATTATTTTTGCTTTTGTTTCTCTTGCATTAAGAGACATATTTAGGGGCGCCTGGGTAGCTCGGTCAGTTAAGCATCCAACTTCAGCTCAGCTTGTGATCTCACAGCTCATGGGTTCGAGTCCCACATCAGGCTCTGTACTGACAGCTCAGAGCCTGGAGCCTGCTTCAGATGCTGTGTCTCCCTCACACTCTGCCCTTCCCCCACTCGAGCTCTGTCTCTGTCTCTCTCTGTCAAAAATAAAATAAAACATTAAAAATTTTTAAAAAGGAGACATACCTAGAAATATGTTTCTTTGGCCAATGTCAAAGAAATTATTGCCTGTGTTCTTGTCTGGGATATTTATGGTCTCAGGTCTAACTTTAGGTCTTTAATCCATTTTGAGTTTATTTTTGTGTATGGTGTAAGAAGGTGGTCCAGTTTCATTCTTTTGCATGCTGCTGTCCAGTTTTCCCACACATTTTGTTGAAGAGACTGTCTTTTCCCCATTAGATATTCTTGCCTTCTTTTTCATAGATTAATTGACCATCTAAGCATGGGTTTCTTTCTGGGCTATCTATCTTGTTCCATTGATCTATATATCTGTGTTTGTGCCAGCACCGTACTATAGCTTTTCATAGCTTGAAATTTGGGACTGAGATACCTCCCAAGATTTTTCTCAAGATTACTTTGGCTATTCAAAGTCTTTTATGGTTCCTTACAAATTTTAGTATTTTTTTTTTAACGTTTATTTATTTTTGAGACAGAGAGAGACAGAGCATGAACAGGGGAGGGGCAGAGAGAGAGGGAGACACAGAATCGTAAACAGGCTCCAGGCTCTGAGCTGTTAGCACAGAGCCCGACGCGGGGCTCGAACTCACGGACCGCGAGATCGTGACCTGAGCCGAAGTCGGCCGCTTAACCGACTGAGCCACCCAGGCGCCCCTAGTATTATTTTTTCTAGCTCTGTGAAAAATGCTGTTGGTATTTTGACAGGGACTGCATTGAATCTGTAGATTGCTTGGGGTAATATGGACATTTTGACAATATTAATTTTTCACTCCATGGGCATGGCAATGGTATATCTCTCCATTTTTTTCATCTTTAATTTCTTTCATTAAAGTTTTATATTTTTCAGGATACAGATCATTTACCTTCTTGGTTAAATTTATTCCTAGGTATTTTATTCTTTTTGGTACAATTATGGGATTGTTTTCTTAATTTCTCTTTCTGCTACTTTGTTATTATATTGAAACTCAACACATTTCTCTATGTTAATTTTGTATCCTGCAATTTTACTGCATTATTTCATTAGTTCTAATAGTTTTTTAGTGTGTTTTTTAGGTTTTCTATGTGTTTTATCATGTCATCTGCCAATAGTGACAGTTTAAATTCTTCCTAACCAATTTTGTTGCCTTTTATTTCTTTTGCTTGTCTGATTGCTGAGTCTCGGACTTCAATACAGGTGGTGAGAGTAGACATCCTTGTCTTAATCGTGGTATCAGAGGTAAAGCTCTCAGCTTTTTCCCACTAAGTATGATATTAGCTGTGGGTTTGTGGTATATGGCCTTTATTATGTTGAGATCTGTTTCCTCTAAGCCCACTTTGTTGAGAACTTCTTTCATAAATGGATGTTGAATTTTGTCAAATGCTTTTCCTGGATCTATCAAAATGATCATATGGTTTTTATCCTTCATTTTGTTAATGTGATGTATCACGTTGATTGGTTTGCAAATATTGAACCATCTTGTACCCTGGAACAACTCCCTCTTGACCGAGATGACTGATTCTTTTAATGTATTGTTGGATTCAGTTTGCTAATATTTTGTTGAGGAGTTTCACATTTATGCTCATCAGGGATATTGGCCTATAGTTTTCTTTTTTATGTAATGTCTAACTGATCTTGAGATCAGGGTATTACTGGCCTTGTAGAATGAATTTGAAAGCTTTCCTCCCTCTTGTACTTTCTAGAAGAGTTTGAGAAGAATAGTTATTAACTTCTTTAAATGTTTAGTAAAATCTATCTGGTCCTAGACTTTTGTTTGTTGGAAGAGTTTTTTGATTACTGATTTCAGGGCACCTTTTGAAATAACTGCTTAGCACCGAGCCTGTGAAAAGGTAGTGTCCTCTGCCCAACCACCTTATAAGTAAGAGGTACTTGCTACCCTGCTTTCTACCATCTCCTGACCCATGGCCTGGAACAGAGGACTGCTGTCCCCCAGATCATTCCCGAAGTTCCCCTCACCCATATCTGAGATCTATAAATAACAAATCTTGTGACTTTATTTCTTTGGTGTGGGAGTATTGCTTCTCAACAGATCTGTCTGTACTACCTGTGCTATACATCATGGAATGGAGGCACATTTAACTAGTACAGATTATATCATTAGCCACTCCTTTGTGGAATTGTTATACTAAGACCTTATTCTTGACACACTAAAATATATCTTTGTGAATGATTTGTGTGAGCACTCAAGTACATTCAGGTGAGATGAGTACCACATAATAAACTATTCAACACCAAGAGCAAACAGCAGGGAAAAGAATTATTCAAACACATACTTTGAAAATTAAAGGTACATTCATTATTACAACAAAGGAGAGCAGAAATGCCTCTGCATCTGTTGGGTCCTCTAGGAAGCAGATGCCCAGAAGGAGGTGGAGGAGGACGTGGTGGAGGCGTCTATGAAAAATAAATGGAAAAGGGAGCAGGAGCAGACTGTGATGCTAGCATTTGGACTCGTGAAAAGAAAGGGAGAAGCCAGGCGGATTGAGCAGAGAGGCCCTAGCCGGAGGTGCACCTCTGCAAAACTCTCGCTTGGCCCCCTTTGAGCTCTAGAGCAAAGATGGCTGGTAGAAGAGTCCGTGTTGGGCAGAAAGGGTACTGTTACTCCCGCGGGGCTCAGCCAGTGCCTGAGCTGCCTGGGAAGAGGGGGTGGTTGCCATCCAGATGCTGTGATGCATCCAGAAGGTGCTGCCAGTGAAGACCATCAGCTACCTGCACTCCTCACAGCTGGTCAGCAGGTTTCTTCTTAAAGGAATATCTAAGCCACGGAACTCCATGGCTGCCACCATTTGCTCTATTCATGGGGCAACTGATAAATGGGAGTCATGCCATCCATCCCTGTCCCCATGACCACTCCACTCCAGTACAGAGGGACCAATGGCAAGGCGAGCTAATGTCGACTGATCAAAACATTTTATCTGTGTTGTTATTCAGTGTCTTTTCCACGGTGGGCACTTGTTTTCTGGAGGACATTACCCGTGATGTAAAACCCTTCACACTTCAGCTCTACTCCCACACGTCCCTTCACAAGCCTCTCACAAGCTTTCTTGTGTTCAGTCTTTCAGCTGTTTCCCTTTCTGGCTTCTGACCAACCAGCCAGACCACTCACCACTACCTGAGAGGATGTATGTGTTTTTATGCATGTGTGCATGCGCACACACACACACACACACACACACTCGCACTCATACATACCCTCCTTTTCTCACCTCAGGCCCCTTATTCTACACAATAGCAACAATCAAGTCCAATACTCAAAACTCCACGATTAGGAAAATTTTCCCTACCACGGTCTTGCAGATCCACACTTAAGTAAGGCTACAGTGTACCAGGTATTCATTTTTGGATCTCACTCACATACCAACCCAACCAGTCCATAAACCAGCTCTTTTAGCTTGCGTATGTGACTCCCCTGGTGGCCATAGGTGCAAGCTGACGAATGATGCTAATACCAACCTTGAAAGTGGCAAGGGGGTCTGGGATACTGTTGGTTTGCAAACTGGGCCCCATGCTTGGAGGGCAAGGAGAGACCAAAGAAAGAGGCAGGCCACTCCAGATTGATAAGTGGCAGTTTTAACAACCAAGGGAGCTTGCATACAAGCCTTGTCTTGGGCAGCTGCAAAATGAGTAACTCTCCGCACCTACACGTCTTAATGGTTTGTTTAGAGGTCTTGAATGAGTTCAGTCATGTATTCAGTCCCAGAAATCTCAACACATTGCTATCTCAAAGCTGAGTCCTTGAAAATGGCTCCCACTGTGGAAACAGTGGGCAGGATGTACATTCCAAGGATAGGAGCAGGGGTGAGGATCCTCTGATTGCCAGGTTCAGCTTCCAGGTCAACCGGTGGTCATGTCCTCTCGGTGACCTCCAAAAACTACTTGCTCTTACAACTGACTCATGTGCTCTGGTTCAGCTGAGGCTCAATCCCAGACGTGTCATTTCCATCTTAGGATGGAAATCAGTCTTACGACTTGCTGCGTCTAAGAGAATCAGATTATAATGGCTACTTCTGGAAGTATGGTCATTTGGTGAAAACAGGCAAGTGTTTCTACTTTGCCAAGGTCTAGTAACACAACACACCAGGATCTGTCTCTTGGAAGCCATAAACATCTCTGCTACAGAAGGCATGGTTCTGCCACGGAAACCCAGGGGCTTGCATTTAATTCTCCCACTGGGGTTTGCCATAAACTGCACACTACCTCTCTGCCCACAGCTGGCATCTCCACATCATCCCATCAGCCAAATAGCCTGGAAGCGCTAATTGCACTACAGCCCAGTCCTTATGCAGAAACTCTTCCTGCCTGGGCGCTACTCAAATCTGTCAGCCTTCTGGACGATGCAGCATATGGTCTAGAATACAAGTCTTAGGTACAGAATGTGCTGCTTTCAAAGCCCAGAGAGACCTTAGAGATACTGTGCTTCTTTCTTTGTAGTAGAGGATGCAAGATGGAGCAAATTATCTTTCACTCGAGTAGCTGTCCCAGCATGACTCTGACCACTGGAACTCTAAGAGATTTCCCTGCGTGGCAGTTCCTGAGTCTTTGAAAGGTTTGTCTCCCATGCTCTGGAATGAAAGTGTCTTACCATGGTCTCCTGCTAGCCATGTCTTGTTTGTCTGACTTAATCAAGATGAGGTCATCAATGTGATGTTCTGTGGGATGTTCAGATGGTCCAGATCTCTTCTGACTGTATTTTGACAGAGAGCCCGAGAGCAAAACTGTCATGTGCATTTCTGCCCGTTCCATAGGAATGCCAATAGTTTCTAATACTTTTTTTTTCTGCTTGGAGCAGCAAAGAAAGTATTAGCCAAGGGTCGTCTGGGAGCTCAGTTGGTTGAGCGTCCGACTTTGGCTCAGGTCATGATCTCATGGTTCATGAGTTTGAGGCCCACGTTGGGCTCTGTGCTGACAGCTCAGAGCCTGAAGCCTGCTTCAGATTCTGTGTCTCCCTCTCTGCCCCTTTCCTGCTCACACTCTGTCTCTCTCTGTCTCTCAAAAATAAATAAAAACATTAACAAAAAAAAAAAGAAAGGAAGAAAAGAAAGTATTTGCCAAATCACTGTGTGCATACCATGTGCCCGAGATCTTATTAACATGTTCTACCAATGAATCCATACCCAGCACAGCAGCCTCAATAGAGGCTAATACTTATGAGAGCTTGTGTAATCTCTCTGCAGGACAGAGACAGGTGAAATAAACAGATGGGTGATGGGGACCACCACCCATGCTTCCTTATGATCCTTAAGGGTGGGGCTAATGTCTGTCCCATCTCTTGAGATGTGAGATATAACACTTTTTTTTAATTCATTACTATCTTGGCAGAACATAGAGGGTAGGAAGGAATGCATGCACTTTTAGAGGCCTCCCCCACCACAGGCCGAGGCCTACTATGCTAGCTACTCCAACTGCTACGTATGTCAATCCCTTTTGTGTGTTCCTGAGCCAAGGAAATGATCACCAGTCCCCCAAGTCCTGGGCTCAGTACACCCACTCTAAGCTGAAACCTGGCTACTACTTCACTCATTACCCAGTAGGAAGCCACAGAGAAACTTCTGGTCTATGAGTATAAACGTCAACTCAAGTCCTATGTCGAATAGTCCTCAGAACATCCATGCACCAGCACCCAAGTAAATAGACATAGGTCCCTTTGAGGAAATATCAGAAGAATCATCATAGTGTAAATTCTTTATGGCATCAGGATCCTTTCTCCAGAACTAGGATTGCCATATTAAGTAATAAAAATATAAGAACTTAATTAAACTTGAGTTTTAGATAAATAATTTTTAAAAACTTAGCATAAGTATGTCCCAAGTATTGCCTGGGATATACTTACATTAAAACATCATTCGTTGTTTATCTGAAATTCGAACTTAACTGGGTATCTAGTATTTAAGCTGGCAATGGTTCACTGCCCACCTCATCAGTGAACAGGTTCCAGGTGTGAGAACCAGATTGAGTCCAAATGCAGAGGAAGATACTGTTACTGGTGGTAGTGGGGTGGGGGCAGACCTCAGTCTCCTGCCCGTGTATTCTTGCCTTTCTCTGCATTTAGCATGTGGGGCACAACTATATGCCCCTGGGGACCACAGTTCCCTCAAGGCCAAGCCGCGTTGGTGATTGCCTTTGCAACCTTGCTGACCTCACAAGTAATCGTGGCCCCTGGCTTCTGGAAGTTCAACATCATCGACAGCTAGTGGTCATACGACCTCATCCCTGCTGCCATGAGCAGGCCCAGCTCTCCGGCCCTACTGTCAGTCCTGGCTTGCAGGGAGGCCATGTCAACACCCTGACTGGCCCACCACTGATGGCAAACCCATCCCTCAGGCCCTCCCAGTGAAACGATACAATTTCCTATTGGCTCACCTGGCCTCACATAGCACACCCTTCAGCATGCCCCCTTTCCTGCATCTCTTAATACTTTCCTACAGTCTGACCATGAAAGACTGGACTTGATGTCCTCTCACAAAGTCGAGTGAGTGCATGCATATATTTGCACTCCAGAGTTAGAGCAGGTTACCAGCGGCTGGCACCGAATGATGAGATTATAGGAGACTTTTTTCTTTATGCTTTTACATATTTTCTAAGATCTTTTTTCAGAATAACGAAAACAATTTTTAAAAATAAAAGTGATGACAAAATCAAGCACATTGGAAAGGATCCAGAATCTCCTGGACCAGCAGTAACCATTTCCTTCCAATTTAGGTTTTGGGCTGTGCGGAGACTGGGGCACTGCCATGTCCGGAGCCGTTTGACGGGCCTAAGTAAGGTAGATGTCAAAAAAAACAACACAGTTATTTGTGCCACTGTTGCCTAGGAGCCTAAAAAACTAAAAGCCCACCGACTGAGGTAATATTTTTTAAATTAGAGCCAGATTATAGTTTTCAGAAAATTCAATCCACTTTCATTCGTATCTGGAATTATGTCATGCCTTCTCCCGCTGTGATAGAACTGAATGGATTTGGACCGTGTGGGTATTAAGGAGAGCTTTTTCAGTTTTTCGCATTCTGAACAAATTCTCTATTATTGATTGATCTTAAGAGCAGCTCTAATTTCATGATTTGAAAATGTACTGGTAGGCACAAGTATTTACTACGCCTTTCTTAAAACAGGGCATTTAATGGACTCAGAAAACTAAGCCACAAAAGATGACATCTGCACCCACCTCCCACACCAAACATCAGCAGAAAGTCTTTTCCTGGCCCCTCACCTTTATTTTATAATATGCCCAAGCTACCAGAAAATTGCACTTCAAGAGCCAGAAGGAAAGGAGGAGATGTGGGCCAGAATTATAGGTAACCAGGGGATTCTGTGTGCTTCTCCTGAGACATTCCTCCTAAGAGTTTGCAACGAAGATGCTGAGTACGCAGACTGTCACTTCAGCCTTCACCACATAATGACATGGCGTGGTCAGGCGTATCATTAGGGCATGCTACAAAATGTTGTTTCTTCCTGCCTCATTCTGGTCTCCCCAAACCTGAATCGGTAATTCCAGTGGGTCAGTTCTCCCCAGAATAGAAGTATCTCCAGAAGCTGCTGTGTGTTCCCACCACATCACTGCGATTACTGCAGTAAGATTTTGGAGCGGGACCGTCTTGGGTTCAAGTTCTGGCTCCCATGTGCGACTTTTGACAAGGGGCTTAATGTCTTTGAGCCTAGATTTCATTATTTATAAAGTGAGAATATCTACCACATGGCACATTTATAAAGATAAAAGATCATGTATGTACTTCGCATTATAAGTAATACAAAGTAAATGCTCAATAAAATGATGATTAGCCTGTGTTTTATACCTTAATATCTGCTCCAACCTCGATTATATGACATCCTCCTGATGGGACTGTCAGGAGGATCCCTTCCCTCTTCAGGCCAGCATCTCCCTGCTTTTGCCACAGCCCCTGTGTTAAAAATCTTCATCATCATCACACATTTTCCCTGCTGAAAAGTTGCATCACAATGCTTACTGAACAACTCTCAAATCCTTGTCTCTCCATGAAAGTTCTCTGTGCCTTGACTCTTGTTCCCTTTCACTTGTGTCTTTCACTGACAGCAACATATGGACACGTGCTGCGTGCCGGGTATGGTGGACGTAGTGTGAGCAAGACTGCATCCCTGCATCCATGCGGCACATGTAACCAGCTACAGTCACTACCCAGAGCTCACTGCCCCCCGGGAACACCTCACTCACTTACCCCATTAATGAAGGCATGAATACTCGTGCCTCGAGTAACAAATAAGGGCTGCAACGTAGGCAAAGGTGAGGACAGAGATCCATCTCATTGAAGGGAGGGTTCAGAGAGAAGGAAGACAAATACAAAAATGGGAAATCCAGTCTCTGGTTTTAGCTTTAACACTAATGGGAGTGTGGGGCGAGGTGCTACAGGAGCCAGTGCAGGTATTTACAGCCATGCAAGAGTCCCAATCCAGTAGAGGTGGTTAGAGACGCTTCGCAGACAAATTGTCATGAGTGTAGGCCCTGAAAGATGGGTAGGATTTCTACAGCATTCCAACCAGTGGGAAGAGCATCAAACCAGGCCAGTCACCTTGGCAACCAGGTGTCACATTACCATCAGAGAAACTAATTGTGCATGTAATGATCTTAGGATTGCTCAGCTACAGGCATTCTGGTTGTCGAAAAACAGCCGTTCTCAAATGTTGGTGTCCGTCGGCCTCACCTAGACAGCTAATGAATGGCCCAGACTTACTGAAGTAGACCGGTCTTTAGTAAACTTCAGTAAAAATGGGCCTGAGCCTGTTTTTACCAACTTTCCCAGGTGATTTTTGAAACACGTTACATTTGGAGAACCACCGCCTTAAAAACTAAGCCAGTGCTTTTCCAAGTCTGGTCCGTGACCAGCAGCAGCAGCAGCAGCTGGGAGCTGCTTACAAATGCGGGAGCTCAGAATCCACCCCAGACCTACTGAATGAGTATGTGTGTATTAATACTATATCCGGGTGATTCATGTGGACGCTTAACTGTGACAGGAACTGATTCAAACAAGTGGCTGTTAACCAGAGTTTCACACTGGAATCACACTCTGGAAGTTTTAAAATTTACTGATACCTGATCACACCCTCAGATTCTTACCATATTTGTATGGGCGTGGCCTGGACATGGGTGAGTCCAATGGGAAGCAGAGTCTATAACTCACAGCTCGAAGGAATTTCCAGGTGTTCATGATTCTTTGTAAATACACCAAAGTAATATGGGCTCCTTGATATTTTTTCCTTGATAGTTTTTGTTTTTTTGTGTGCATATGTGTATCCAAAAATTGGATTGTACTGCTCACTAATGGGATTTTTTTTCACTTACAATTATATCTGGTTAACTTACATGATGTAATAGTTCATTTATATCTCTGTAAGCCTGAAGAAAAATCTGATTCGAGAGAATGATAAAGCAATTATGGTAAAAAATGGCAAGATTTGGAGAAGTTAGTGAAAGGTAAAAGGAAATTCCTTGTACTAATTTTTACACTTATCCCTTGAGTTTGAAACTATTTCAAAATAAAGAAAAAAACCACATATGTAGGACCTCTCTCCTCATTCTTTTTTCTAGCTGCATAGTATTCCTTTTACAGATTATACTGTATTTATTTCATTTAACCAGTACTCTGTTGATAGACATATGGTTTTTTTCCTGTCCCCTATATTACAAAAAATTTTCAAAGTTAACATCCTTTTATTTTTTTTTACAATATTATTCCATTTATTTAAACTGAAAAAAAACAAACTTTACCCATTTCTCCCAACACCCCTCCCCACCCCCCCAGCCTCCTACAAGCACCAATCTGTTCTCTGTATCTATAAGTTTGGTATTTTTCTTTGTCGGTTGGTTTTAGAGTCCACATGTAAGAGAGATAATACAGTATGTCTTTCTCTCTCTGACTTACTTCATTTAGCATAATGCCTCAAGTTCCACTCATGTTATCACAAATGGCAAGATTTCATGTTTTATGGCTGAATAATTTTGCACTGTGTCTGCATACCACATCTGTTTTATCCATTCATCCACCAATGGACACTTAGGTTGTTTCTGTATCTTGGCTATTGTAGGTAATGCTGCAGTGAACTTAGGGGTGTATATATCTTTTCAAATTCGTTTTTGTTTTCTTTGGACAAATAAATAAGCAAAGGTGGAATTGCTGGATCATATGGTATTTCTATTTTCAAATTTTTGAGGAAACTCCATCCTGTTTTCCACACGTCTGCACCCAGCAACAGTGCAAGAGGGTTCTCTTTTCTCCATATTCTCACCAACACTTGTTATTTCTTGTCTTTTTGATGATAGCAGTTCTAGCAGGTGTGATGTGTTATTCATTGTTATCTCATGGTTTTTATTTGCATTTCCCTGATTATCAGTGATGTTGAGCATCTTCTCATGTACATACTGGCCATCTGTATATCTTTGGGAAAATGTCTATTCAGGACTTCTGCTTATTTTTTAAACAGATTGTTGGAGGGGTTGTTTTGTTTGATATTGAGTGGAGTTCTATATATATTTTGGATATTGGCCCCATTGTCTCATATGTGATTTGCATTTATTTTCTCCCATACAGATTACCTTTTTACTGATTTTTATTGTTGTTGTGCAGAAGCTTTTTAATTTGATATAGTCCCAAGTGCTTATTTTTGCTTTTATTGCTTTTGCTTTTAGTGTCAGATTCAAAAAACCATCACCAAGACTTAGGTCAGGGAGCTTACCTCCTATGTTTTCTTCTAGGCGTTTTATGGTTTCAGGTTTTACATTCAAATATTATAGGTATTTATCTTCATTCAGGTATTACATTCTTTAATACATTTTGAGTTAGTGTTTGTGTGTGGGGTAAGATTGTGGTCCAGTTTTATTGCTTTGCATGTGGCTGTCCAGTTTTTTTAACACCAAATATTTAAGACGCTGTCCTTTCTCCATTGTATATTCATGGCTCCTTAGTCATAAATTAATTGACCATATATGTGTGGGTTTATTTCTAGGCTCTGTATTCTGTTCCACTGATCTGTGTGTCTGTTTTTATGCCAATACCTTACTGTTTTAATTGTTATAGCTGTGTAATGTAATTTGAAATCAGGGACTATGACGCCTCCAGCTTTTTTTTTTTTTTTTCTGTCTCAAGATTGCATTGATTATTCTGGGTCTTTTGTGGTTCCATGCAAATTATAGGATTGTGTGTTCTCCTTCTGTGAAAAATGCCATTGGAATTTTGATGGGGATTGCATTGAATCTGTATATGGCATTTAGTAGTATGGGCATTTTAACAATATTAATTCTTCCAATTCATGAGCATGGAGTATCTTTCCATTTATTTGTGTCATCTTCAATTTTTTTCATTAATGTCTTGGAACTTTCAATGTACAGAACTTTCACCTCCCTGATTAAATTTGTGCCTAGGTATTTTATTCTTTTCTGTGCATCTTTAAATGGGACTATTTTCTCAATTTCTCTTTCTGATAGTTCATTATTAATGTAAATGCAACAGATTTTTGCATATGAGTTTGTATCTCCAACTTTCCTGAATTTGTTACTTTCAACTTCTTTAGGGTTTTCAATATATGGCAGTATGGAATCTGCAAGCAGTGACTGTTTTATTTCTTCCTTTCCAATTTGAATGCTTTTTCTTTCTTCTTGCCTAGTAATTCTGGGTGGGACTTCCAATTGTCCTATAAATTAAAAAGAAATCTAACTGAGGAAATTCAAGGTAAATTCCAGAATATTATAGTAAGCTAACTTTTTGCTAACTTCATTCTGTATTT
This sequence comes from Neofelis nebulosa, assembly GCF_028018385.1. Taxonomy (NCBI): domain Eukaryota; kingdom Metazoa; phylum Chordata; class Mammalia; order Carnivora; family Felidae; genus Neofelis; species Neofelis nebulosa. The sequence goes on from NC_080791.1 coordinate 340,894, forward strand.
ATGTACACGTTTAGTTTATCATATGTTATGGAAAAATGTGACAGACTCTGTGTGTCACATACATAAGCACTTTAAGTTATAAAAGGGCCCAGAGCCAACAATTACAGCTGGCGAAAGTGTCTAAGAATTGTTTAATTGGTTGGGAAAAGCAGATGATTTTAAGATTCTCCTAACAAGTCAGGACCTGACATTTAAGAGAATATTCTGTGGGGCATCCTAATCGCTCAGTTGGTTAGGCGACTAACTTTGGCTCAGGTCATGATCTCACAGTTCGCGGGGCTGGTTCATGGGTTTGAGCCCCACATCGGGCTCTGTGCTGACAGCTTGGAGCCTGGAGCCTGCTACGAATTCTGTCTCTTCCTCTCTCTCAAAGAAAATAAATAAAAATAAAAGAGAGTATTTTGAATCTTAGAAATCAATAATACTTGCATATAGACCATGTCTGAATTATCATAAATTCAGAACGAGCATATAATTTTGTTTTACAATTAAGGTTGCATTCTAATGATAATATATATTTTATAGTCATAAAATTAATGAATTTTTCAGTCAGAGAAGACAAATACTATATGATTTTACTCATATTGGAATTTAAGAAAGAAAACAAACAAGGAAAGGGGAAAAAAAGTGAGAGAGAAAACCACAGAACAGACTCTTAACTGCAGGCAGAGAGAGCACTGAGAGCTACCAGAGGGGAGAGGAGTGTGGAGGGGAGTGTGTGGGGGAGGGGCTGGGGAATAAGAGCACACTTACCTTGATGAGCACCAAGTAATGATGCACGCAGTTGTCGAATCACCATATTGTACACCTAAAACTAACATAACACTGCAACTTTACTGGAATTCTAAAACTTAACTTAAAAAAATTAATGACTTTTTGTGGCGTTCACATAGACATTTTAAAAAGAAAAAAATCTTGGTGCAGGAGAACCATGCATCTTTATTTTCATTAATTAATTAGTTAAACTTATTTATTTTAATAAATTATTTAATCTCCTATTACCAGTAATATTTAAGATTATATTGCCATCTGCTGGTGGATATTTTAAGGTTAGTTTTAAACATTAATGATGTAATGCTTATTTTGTTTTAAATTAAGGCTAACATTTTTGCTGTTGTTTTCAATGAATGTATATTTCCTATTAAAATTTTAAAACTCATAGGAGAACACCATTGAACCATCATATAAATCTGGGACATAGTTAAAGTATATTCTAAAATATGCTCTGGGAACAGAGGATTTATGAGAGTACTGATGTGCATGCGGGGGTGTGGCTCGTTGTCACCCTCAGTTCCAGACTAGAGGATACTTCGCTGTGTCAGTACAGCTGAGTTTGTCGGCACCGGGGATAGAGATGTATTCTCTGGCAAAGGCACGGACACTAAGAAAGCAGACGAGGGGCGCCTGGGTGGCTCAGTCGGTTAAGCGTCCAACCTCGGCTCAGGTGATGATCTCACAGTTCGTCAGTTCAAGCCCACGTTGGGCTCTGTGCTGACAGCTCGGAGCCTGGAGCCTGCTTCGGATTCTGTGTCTCCCTCTCTCTGTGCCCCTCCCCCACTCACACTCTGTCTCTCTCTCTCAGAAATAAATTTAAAAACATTTTTTTTTAAAAGTAAAAAAAAAAAGAAGAGGGGACACATGTCACTCTGCAGGAGGAATGTCTATGCTCCATTGTCTTTCCACACAAGAAACCACTAGCTGTTAACAGGAAGCATGGACCATTTCTGCACATTCAGGGAATGCTGAGGAGCCAAATTTTAGGGTCATCTACCCAGATATCCCCATCTTTGGTGCTAGGGGCCCAGATTCTCCCAACCAGGGCCCTAGATATGACACAATGGATCTGTCTTGTTTGGGCATTTTAACCATTTTTGACATGCTGTCAACTCCAGCAGTTGGATGCTGGCCTTCATCATCTTTCTCTGCCTTCCTGGTGGCAGGAAATAAACATTTCTTTTTTTCTTTCTTTTTGTAGTTTCAAGTTTTTACTCAAATTCCAGTAGTTAACATACAGTGTAATATTAGTTTCAGGTGTACAACATAGTGACTTAGCGCTTCCACACCTCACCCGGTGCCCATCACAGCAGGTGCAATCCTTAATCCCCAACACCTGTGTCTCCCATCCCCCTACTCACCTCCCCTCCAGCAACCCTCAGTTTGTTCTCTATCGCTAAGAGTCTCTTTTATGGTTTGCCTTTCTTTTTCTCCCCTATGTTCATGTGTTTTGTTTCTTAAATTCCACATGTGAGTGAGATCATATGGCATATGGGATTTGTCTTTCTCTGATTTCAGTTAGCAGAATACTCTCTAGTTCCATCCATGTCACTGAAAATGGCAAGATTTCATTCTTCGAGATGGCTGAGTAGTATTCCATTTGTGTGTGTGTGTGTGTGTGTGTGTGTGTGTGTGTGTGTGTGTACACATAATCTTCTCTATCCCTTCATCAGATGGTGGACATTTGGGCTCTTTGCATAGTTTGGCTGTTGTTGATACTGCTGCTCTGAACATCAGGTTAACATTTCTTTATATACAATTAAATAGGCCTCTGGCTTTCATACCCAATTTCAGTTGCCTATTTATTATCTTTCTGAATCATGAAGGTGTGTGGCAATAGCAATCCAATTCGTTCATGCTTATTGCTTCTACGTCCTCCATATCTCACTTGGAGGAGATGCTTGCACTCGCTGGTGCTTCCTTTCCCATGACAGACCACCACAGGGGGCCACCAAAGGAAAGACAGACCACCACAGGGGGCCACCAAAGGAAAGACAGACCACCACAGGGGGCCACCAAAGGAAAGACAGACCACCACAGGGGGCCACCAAAGGAAAGACAGACCACCACAGGGGGCCACCAAAGGAAAGACAGACCACCACAGGGGGCCACCAAAGGAAAGACAGACCACCACAGGGGGCCACCAAAGGAAAGACAGACCACCACAGGGGGCCACCAAAGGAAAGACAGACCACCAAAGGGGGCCACCAAAGGAAAGACAGACCACCACAGGGGGCCACCAAAGGAAAGACAGACCACCACAGGGGGCCACCAAAGGAAAGACAGACCACCACAGGGGGCCACCAGGGAAAGTTTCTGTGTGCTTCTCCTACCAGCAGTGATGGGGTTCTCATCACCAGTGCAGCAGGGAGTGTCCCAGCTCCAAAACCCCATCTTACCACCTAATTTTGAGACTGCATTTTTTTTTTTTAATTTTTTTTTCAACGTTTTTTTTAATTTATTTTTGGGACAGAGAGAGACAGAGCCTGAACGGGGGAGGGGCAGAGAGAGAGGGAGACACAGAATCGGAAACAGGCTCCAGGCTCCGAGCCATCAGCCCAGAGCCTGACGCGGGGCTCGAACTCACGGACCGCGAGATCGTGACCTGGCTGAAGTCGGACGCTTAACCGACTGCGCCACCCAGGCGCCCCTGAGACTGCATTTTTTAGGAATTAGCCCTTACGAAAGGAGCGAAAGGAAGCAGAACTGGGCAGAAGGAGAAGTGAAACTGCAGCGCAAGCCCAACAATTGCAGAGTGCACATCGCACACCACAGTTGTCCCACCTTGGGCTGCAACACCAAGCCCTTTTGCCTTGTGCTACTTATCAGTGGATGTGAGTTTCTCCAACCAGCAGTGACCTTGCTGAGCAAGGTGATTCTGAGCTCCCGAGGGAGCTGGCAACGGGAGGCCGTCTGTGCACTGCCGTCCCCACAATGGGGCTGAGTCCCCACTGGAAGAGGGATCTGGGCAGCACATCTGGACACCCATCACGTGGCAGCAGCAGAGGGAGACCCAGGCGGAGATGGGAAACATTTGCAGGATGCTGCTGCCTGGAGCTGGCAAACGGGGGGAGAAGGTATGGGACTGGACAGGGAATGTGGATGCCTGGAGCTGGCAAACGGGGGGAGCAGTTTTGGAACTAGACAGGGAATGTGGAGCTGCTGGGCCAAACAGGCACCAGACTCACCTTGGGCTTGTTCAGTGATGCAAATGTGATTCCAGATTAAGGATTCAACTGTCCAAACAGAAGCGGCCAGGAGTTGCTTTCTTGATTCTCAACTAATGGATAGAAATTTGAATTCAGAGCGGCCCCAGGTAGGTTCTGACTTCCGTATTGTAATTTCTGTCACTTGAGGACTTCACAGCATAGAAATCCTGAGTGCATTTAGAACATGTGAATTGGACAATCACTGTCTACCCTCACTGGCATCCTGTCCAGGATGCAGAAGGCTGCCCTGCATCGAGATGCAGGGAAGACACAGGCCAACATCTGCAAATTCCTGGAGGGGTGGTTCTCCACAGGGTGGATATGTTGGCCAGAGACACTGGGAACCAAATGGCTTCCCGCATTTCAGGGACACGGAATTCCACAAAATCAATAACAGCTCTTCATCAGAGAGCTCTACAGCTCAAGCCTTTTCTGACTCTGCTCATCGTTATTTGAACACGAGATCACTTAGATCAAGACAGGTGAGCAGGCCAGTAATGTTCAACTCTGTTTGTGTAACAGAAATTCTGAGTCTTGAAAACAAGGGTCTAATTAAGCCTCCAATGCAGACAGCCATGACTTTCACCTAATTCCTAGAACTGTGTTAGCTCACAGACCAATCCTTTGAATAGGAGGGAGGCCGGCAGGAACAGCACACATAGGTAGCCAAATTGTGCAGTGCGCAACTTTAGAGGACACCATTCACTACAAGGATTGTTTAGCAGCATAAGACAGTAAGGTACGTTGAGGACCAGGTGCTGTTTTCCAATCTATCCAAAGTCAACACTGAAAGAGAGGTTTGCCTGGTGGTGAATCCTACCTTAACATCACGAGTAGGCATGGTGGTCCGGCCTCCTAGCTTTCTCTGGTGGGGGCGCTGAAAGTCTCAAAGAAGAAAGTATTGAAGAAAGTAAAATACCCAAACCTCTCAGGGATTGTTGGCTGTTAGTCTTGGTGGTTAATTCCTGGAAAAATAAAATGCCATGTGGTCTTCTTATCACTATGGAGACTTGCAGGGTCAATTGTAAGTGGATGTTTGACCCAAGGCTGCTCTACCATAAGCCCACCTGGTTATTTCCCCAGTTCCTCAGTATTTAATGGAGTATATATCCTTGGCCACTGGCAGAATCTGCACAATATATGGTAGAAAAATCCAAACCCAAGCCCCTTTGGCTCTCCAGTTCTATCACGAGTCAATCAAAAGCAACGCCTCAACCATGTAAGCATCTCTAAAGTCTTGGAGAAATTCAGGGTAAGGATTTATACTACACCTCCACTTAGTTTCCTGGTTTGGCCACGGATGAATGTAGATAAGTCTTAGAAAATAAGAGAAATATTTTAAGTTTAATCAGGTGGAGACTGCCTTTACCCTTCTTGTGTGTGAAACCCTGTGTATCTAACAGTGTCTAACGGCATCTGCGACCCCACCCCAACTGGTGAATAGCTCTCCCTCAGAGAGTGAAGACATATTAAGCCTAGAGAAGTGTTAGAAACAACCCTACGATCTCACACTCTCTCTAAGGCTGTAAACTCAGGCTCCGTTCTATTGCCTAACCCAGTTCCTGGGGGAGCATGGGGACAAGGAAGGACACGAGACAAGCCAAGGCTGCAGGAGGAGAGGAAATAACTATCCTGCAGCCTGCCAAGCAATCCCAGGCCAGAGCACCTACGGACAGGAGCCACGGAACAGGCTCTGGAGAAACAGACGGTCAGGTCCGCTGCGGCCCCACTAGAGGGAGCAGGAGCCAAGCTGTGGCTGACGTCCAGAAGCGAAGTTTGTGCTAAGTGTG